>NC_134409.1:80131759-80454883 GCF_038048845.1 Mixophyes fleayi
TCCCACAGGTGCCTTCCTATGCCAGGGAAGTCTACCCAGTACCTTCTAGGATTCGTATGGACACAGACAAATGCAGTTATAAAAATACAACAGTATATTTATTGTCATACAAACAACACTAGAATATTATGTACACACAGTAAATAAATGCCAGGCAGGTTTACCACATCATCTGTCCCTCACCCCAATAGCTTAAGGAGTTACAGTCACCTGGCTGTCAAGACTTCACAACCCATGGATCTCTCAGCTGCATATATAGATTTTAGTAGAGAACAACAACTCAAAACTAAATCTTGCACTCTTCATGAATGAAATCCCAGAATGAACACCCTTCCCCCCTGGAGTCGTTCCTTATATCTCAGGTCTAATTTCCACAGTCTTTCCCCTCCCTGGGCAAAACCCTGGGTCTATTCTTCTTAACCATTGGTCAGCACAGGACTTGGAGGTTTGGACAGGGCAGTGAAAATGAGCTGTCCTTTCACAGAAGCCCCCTGCTGGGATGCAGACAGAACATCTGGACTATTCCTAAAGAGAACAATTGATGCTAATTGGCTTCCCCTACCTCCAAGGATAAGGTGGCAGTGAGCCCCTCCTAAAATTAACCCCTTACACTACTTTGTGATGTCACAGGGTCCCCAGCTGTTCATGCTTCCTGTAGAGGAAGGAGGGGGGAGAATGAATGCAGCTCCAGCCCTCTCACCTGTATTGTGGACACCACCTGATCTTTACCCATAACCCTCCTTGCTTCAGTTTAAAGGACAATGAATAACATTACTGCAAGTCATCAATATATAATACACAATATACATATTTACATTGTAGTTCAATGTCCCCTTAACCACATGTAATTGGACAATGCAGTTGTAGTCTGGTGAGCTGGGGAACAAAAGCATGGGCTATAAAAAGTACTATAATCCACATTATGTGAGAAACGAGACACAGAATGGTAAGCGTATCACACTCGTTTCGTCACAACCATCCTTAAGAGTGGCTATGTTAGGAAAAGGAATAGTAGTTACCTTGGCTAACCTCGTAACTGCAGCATCCACACGTGGAAGCATCTACCATTTAGCAAAAACTTCAGGAGAAAAGGATAAACCGACCGCAGTCACCGAAATACTTGGAACTTGCTATCTGCGGAAGTCCAAGGCTCTGACAACAAATCTTCCAATAGGGAAGAAGCCAGGATAAAGAAAGAAATATTTATTTATTTTTTTCCCGTGCAAAAAAGAGGAGCCTGTGCAACATGAGGAACCTCTTACTTAGGAAGTAAAGTACCCGACACACAGCTTGTATTAATTCCTCCACACTCTGGCGAACCGAATGAATCTCCTCCACAACCAAAGGAGCATCCATGTCAGAGTTCACTGCTAAATTACCTTCATTCTGGGAACTACAGTCAAAATCTGGCTTATTTTCCTGAAGTTGTGGCGCCATTCTCCTACGCTTATGTGAGGAAGACGGTGTCGAAGATGTAACATCCTCTCTAAGAGGAAGAAACCTAAACCAAACCTCTACAGAGGATGCAATTCCTTGTACCCAAGCAGGCTGTACAGACTCCGCCAGGAAGAAATAGTCAAACCTTGACTTAGCGAACTAGAACCCATGTCCGTTGCTACAGTGCAAGCAGAATCAGAAGATGGAGCAACCACAGCCTGTGACAGCACCAACTGAGCAAGTTCAGCACTGTATTGGAGAGAGACCGAACCCAGGCATGTGTTGCCGTATGTAAAGCAACAGCTGCTGTAATACACAACATGCTCTTTGAAAGCAGACAGGCTGCGCACAGAGCCCTTTGGCGCCTGACTGACCTGATGGCAACTTAACACGACAGACAGCCCAGGTAAACTCAACATTGATGTAACACCAATTTTACCACACATGGGGGTAAATGTATCAAAGTGCGAGTTTGCCAGCGTGTTTAAATCGCGGCAAATCGCGGGTGTTTACCCGCGAGTTTTGAAAAAAAAAAATGCAAATGTATCAAGCTGCGATTTTGAGACTCCTGTTTGCTAAACTCGTGAGTGTTTACATCGCTCAAAATCGCCAGAGATGACCAGCGATTTTGAGCGATGTAAACACTCACGAGTTTAGCAAACTCTCCTGTGTTGTAACAGTGAGTTGTCAACACATCACTGTTACACTGGCCCTGGTAAAAAGTTAAAGAACAGATAAAAGTTGAAAAAAAAAAAAAAAAAAAGCGTGAGGTCCCCCCCACTATTCATGTTTAACCCTAGTGCTGCCTGACTAGTGCTGGTCCCGTGAAAATCGGGGAAAAATTTTGCGTGGGGTCCCCCCGATTTTCACTTTACCAGCACTAGGCAAACCAGCCAGGGTTGGCAGGCACTATAGCAGGGGGACGCGCGGCAGGGTCCCCCTGCCATAATGACTAACCAACCCTAGACTATTCAGCCCTGTGCTGGATTCCTTAGGGAGTGGGGTCCGCCGAAAAAAACGAGCGCCCCCCCCCCCCCTAGAAAGAACCAGCCCAGTGCTGATAGGGCTCTTCCTACTACCCCTGGGCTGTGGGTAGTAGGGTAATACGGCGATAAAGTATTAAAAAAAAAAAAAAAAAAAAAAAACTGACACCAATTTTTGGGGTGGAACTACAAGTCCCAGCCAGCCAGGTTGCCCTAAAAACTGTGGCCATGCTGTTGCTTGTATAATTACAAGCACCAGCATACCCACGGCAGCCAGGGCATGTTGGCACTTGGAGAACCACAAGTGCCAACATGCCCTGACATCCCTGGCTTGCTGGGCCCTGTAGTTCCACAAAGAAAAAAGTTTACAAACAACAACTCCCTCATAAACACCACATATATTTATTAAAAATAAAAACCCCACAATAAAGACACTAACCACCCTCTTTTTAACCACATCTATTTAATAAAAATAAAAAAAAACAAATACTCACCAATGATGTTTTCTTTCTTCTTACCAACAGCATGGCCACAGTTTTTAGGGTAACCTGGCTGGCTGGGACTTGTAGTTCCACAAAAAAAAATTGGTGTGTTTGTTTTTTAATACTTTATCGCCGTATTACCCTACTACCCACAGCCCAGGGGTAGTAGGAAGAGCCCTAGCACCATCAGCACTGGTTCTTTCTAGGGGGGGGGGGGGGGGGGGGGGTTTTCGGCGGACCCCACTCCTTAGGGAATCCAGCCCAGGGCTGAACAGTCTAGGGTTGGTTAGTCATTATGGCAGGGGGACCCCTGCCGCGCGTCCCCCTGCTATAGTGCTGCCAACCCTGGCTGGTTTGCCTAGTGCTGGTAAAGTGAAAATCGGGGGACCCCACACAAAATTTTTCCCCGATTTTCACGGGACCAGCACTAGTCAGGCAGCACTTGGGTTAAGCATGAATAGTAAGGGGACCTCACGCTTTTTTTTTCAACTTTTATCTGTTATTTAACTTTTAACACTGCCAGGGCAGTGTAACAGTGATGTGTTGTATCAACACGCTGCTATCAAGCAGCGTGTTGTATCTGGCGTGTTTAGAAGCAAATTCTCCTGAGTTTGCTAACTCGCAGCTTCATACATTGTAGACTTGTATAGCGGCAGTGGCAAACAGTGGTGAGTTTGATCTCTGGCGATTTTGCAAGTAGCGATTTTGACAGAAGCAGAACTCTGGCGATTTTGTATAAAAACTCAGCTTCATACATTGGCGAGTTTCAACTCTCCCGAGAAAAATCGCTGGAGTTGCAAAATCGCACTTTGATACATTTACCCCATGGTTTTTCCCCTTCTAACATGTGAACAGATGGGACAAAACACAAGCAGCTCACAAAACTGAACAGAAAGTGAGCCTGCAATACAGCCAATAAAGCCCCACAGAGTAAAAATAATAAACTTTTGAAAATAACAATCCCAAAACCCTTCTATCAGGACTGAGGACAGAAAAGGTGAGAAGCTGTAGCTATAAAATTTGCTGTTTATTCTGGTGTCTGCACATAAAATAGTGAGAGACCACCATGGAGGAAGTGTAATAGAAGAAACACCACTCCCCCAGGGACCAGCACTGAATTGGTAACATTCAACAGGACAACACCCTCAACCAATCCAGTGCCTAGCAGGGCTCACTATGTTAGTGACCCTTGCCTGACCCTGTCTCCTGGGAGAGGGTTTCACTTACCTTCTGCCACCCTTCCTCATGCAGTGTCTGCAGGCTATCCGACTGTCAGATCCGGAAGACGGACACAGCCTGCAGCGACTGTGCCCGGCTCCTAGGATGGTATTAAATAGTTGGGAAAGGGAGGCTGGCAACAGAGGCACCTCTCACAGCACCTCCAATCCCCCCCCCCCCAACCCCCCCCATACAGAGCTTGCCGCGCGCTGCATACTGCAGATTCCTGCCTTAAAATAATAAAAGTAACAGAAGAGGGCTGCTGGGCAGCCCAGACACAGCCCTTTCGCCATGCACTTAAACTAAACTGAGGCTGGACAGGAGGTGGGGTATAGAGGGGGAGGAGCTAGAGCTTAGTTAAACAGAAGTTTAAAGTGTCAGTTCACCCGGTCCCTACTTTATAACCCAATGTCCCCGGTGTCCCCCAAAAGAAGACAGAGAAATATCTCTCTCTTACAAGTGTGAGGTGACAGTCACCCTGAGACTTGTCACTATCCGATTAAGAAAAGTAACAGGCTCCATTTTTAAAATGGATCGTCTCCTGTGAACTCGCAAGAGCCACAACAAGAGACAGGAAACCAAATGCAGAAGATTTCTCTCTCGCACAAGAATTCCTCTGGAAGCTTCAGACATGCAGGAGTCATGGGGATGGATTTTTAATTTGTCTGCTTTCTATTCACAGGAAGAAAGAGCTCTACCTCTCATTGGTTGGGTGCTGTACTTGGGGGAGTATTGGGGGAAAAAAAACTGAAGCTAAAAAAATAAATAAATAATATGTTGTAGCAAACTTATCTCTTTTAAATGAATTGGGGCATTGCATTATAATTTTAAAGTCAATCTTTATTTTACAAAATGGGGCGAAGCTTACAATGCATTAAACTAGTGAGGGGCACCAAAATTATTTTATTTTATGCAGAGTGGTGCACCTATCACAGCAAACAAACTCAGTGATATTTTATTACTTATATATTCGAGACTTAGTTCTTGGGGTTTGCAAAAACTCAATGAAAAGGTTTGAGAACCAATGGGACTGCAAAAACCGGTGGTAGTCAGTTTAACGGTACTGACTACCCCGACAAAAAAGAGGACGACAAATGGACACCGACCTGAAAAAAACCACCTACTTACCAGGGTGCAGATCTCTTCATGGGACGACTCGCTGTGTTGCCGACTGTGTTAGACGACGTCCTAACAAAGCACGACTTCTCTTAAAGCGGCGAAGGACGGAACCAGTTGTCATTAATGTACTGCAAGTATTATTTTAGGGGTTAGGGTTAACCCTAACTTTCTAACCCTAATATCCCTAAAATAATACTTACATTAATGACAGCTGGGTCTGTCCATCGCCGCTTTTAGAGAAGTCACGCTTTGCTATGACTTCATCCAACACAGTCGGCAACACAGCTTGTCATCCCATGAAAAAGGTTTTTTCAGGTCGCTGTAGTATTAAGTCGGTGTCCTCCTGTCGTCCTCTTCTTTGTTGGGGTAGTCAGTACTGTTAATAGGTACTACACCCGCAAAAACAATATTATTTTATTTTAAAAAAGTTGATAGATTATAAGTCACACAAAGCGTACCATTTTTCCGCTCGCTGAGTGGAGGATTGTTGGGCCCGTTTCCAGCGATCTGTATATTGGATCCAGGATGTAGAGACAGTTCTTGCAAATCATTAGCAACAGCTTCACTCTGGGGGCTGGGAGCAGAAAGTCTTTCTATAGATAATGCTTCATCGTCCACTCCCTTATACCCTCCCCCACCATGTCCACCCTCTGATGAGGAGGGTGGCAAGAGGCAGGAGAGGTTGGCATAATCCACTATGTTTTTCGTGACTGCAACCTGAAGAGGAAAGATTGTGAAGGTTTATTTAGATTAGATTTATGTCAAATGCAAGTCAGAAATGAGCAAATGTTTAGAAAATCATTTCCTAAGTGTCAAACATTGTCCATCAATACTCTTTCATATGGCTTGATAGCAATCAAAAAATATGAAATATTTCTATTGTGTCTCCTCCCCTTACTTGATTTATGTATAGAAGTTAAAGAGTTTTTACACAATCTATGACCTGCTTGTAATAAACTTCTTAAGACAAACATGACATACTGGAGTTTTGTAATACATCTAGATCATGAATATATGTATTGATTAAAAACTTTTATTGAATCATGATCCATAAGTGATTTTTTTTTATTTTACACACATGTATGCCTCATGAGTATTTTTTATATAATAAAAACTAATTCTGGTTCTATATCTGTATGTATCACTTTCATCAAAAATGTGTTTTTGGTATTACATGCGTTAACGCTTTCCTTGAAGTGTTTTGAAATTTACATTAAAGATTGGGGAACACGCAAAAAATAAAAAAAATCCTGATTGTGTAAATTTTGCACTATAAATATATATAATATTTAAATCAGAAAATGTTTAACTATACTTATCCTGACGAGACTGGAAACCAGCACACCATATAAAAATAATATTTTATTATTACTTTAAAGTCCAAAATGAAGCTGTTCCATTAAACCATCCATAGCAGCAAGTCAAAAAAAGACAGATAAGCAGCATAATTATTTCACAATATACTTATCGTATGCTGCCACTGATGGAACAAAGCTCTTGATAGTGTATGTCATAAAATACCCAATGGCCGTTTCGATGCTCCTGAGGCACCTTTGTAAAGGGCTGTTATAATAAAACAGTGTATGGTATTTAAATTGTATTTGTCATGCATCATCCGACCCAGATAAACCCAAAAAATTACAGTGAAGTCAAGATTATACTGATTGTGCACTTTTCTTTTGTTTGGAATCACCCTAGGGTACATGATGATGATGGAAATCCAACAGTAATATGGAGGTCATTGCTAGTAAAGCAAGATCTAACAACGCACTTACAGGCTATACTTTGCTGAAATCCATATGTTGCTTGCAGGTGGCTAAATGCCGCGGATGTTAGGACTAAGTACATATATTCATCATTCACCACTCAGCATTCTCAACCCTCTGCATCACAAAAAAAAATAAAAGGGAGAGAAGACTTCTCTTGGTGACTCTCTGTCAGGATTTCCCAGGTATGACCACGGAGAGGAGATAAGTGGTTATAATGAGTTTATTAACAAACAGAGATGACAAGGTAACTCATGAGACAGTTCAAAGTGCAGATGAGAAACAGGTAACTGCAATAGTAGATTTCAACAGGCAGCGTAGAACTACAAGTACCAGGTATAATGGTTAAAGATGCAGGAGTCCAGGACACAGGTAACAGCAAATAGTAGATTTCAACAGGCAGCGTAGAACTACAAGTACCAGGTATAATGGTTAAAGATGCAGGAGTCCAGGACACAGGTAACAGCAAATAGTAGATTTCAACAGGCAGCGTAGAACTACAAGTACCAGGTATAATGGTTAAAGATGCAGGAGTCCAGGACACAGGTAACAGCAAATAGTAGATTTCAACGAAGAAATATGCAGGAGTCCAGATAGCAGATAGAAGCTGAGCACAGGGAATGCTCCTCGGAATGACCTGATGATCTGGCCCAGACTGTTTGAAGCAGGCAGGTATAAATAGGCCTCATGCAGCTGAAACCACTCCCAGTGATCAAGGAGAATAATCAAGTAGCACAGTGGCCCCTTTGGTGGGCAGTGGTACTACAAGTGGAAAGCATACCAAATCCAATAGAGTCACTGTAGACAGCAGCTGCAGAGTGCAAATCGTGACAGTACCCCCTCCTTAAAGGGCGGATTCCAGACGCCCAAATACTAGAAATGGTCAGAAAAGTCAGAGTCATAGTCCAGAATTGGGCATGTATTTGAGAAGTCTTCATGCAAGGACGGGAAGGGTATAGAAACCACACCACAGGGGAGTTGAGATCCAGGAGAATCTTTCTTCTTCTTCTTCTTCTTCTTCTTCACTTTCTTTTTATGGTTTTTAGAGGGTTGCTGGAAATGGAGTGAAGAAAACGATAATCTCAAAGTGGGAGTAGCTGGAGATAGAACATGTGGCATAGATGAAGCACTGGGAGTGAGAAGAGCATGTGCTGGTGTAAATTCTTTGATCACGGCCTCAGTAAAAAGCTGTAAATCAGACAGAATGGGATCTTGGGTTTCAACTAAGGGCTCTGCCCATTCCAGAGCTTCCCTTGTAAAGTTGGCCAACATGTAAAACACTTGCTTTCGTCGAGTATCAAGGAGGTTAGATACAGAGGGAAAATAGGATATACAGAATTTAATAAGAGCACGAAATTGCTGAATATCCCCATTGAAGGTAGGTGGTTGGAAGACTTGAACAGGAGGTGAATTCAAATTAGCATGAGACTCGGCCAGCTCGGGTTGAACATACATCCCTTGGGACTTGGGTAGGACCCCCTTGGCAGAAGACAATCCATACTGGGCAGATGACTTGGCAGGGCGCCCGGATTGGGCGGCAGACTTGGGAGCAGGCCCGGACTGGGCCGCAGACTTGGGAGCAGGCCCGGACTGGGCGGCAGACTTGGGAGCAGGCCCGGACTGGGCGGCAGACTTGGGAGCAGGCCCGGACTGGGCGGCAGGCCTGAGGGCAGACAGCACCTTGAGAAGCCTGAGGGCAGACAGCACCTTGAGAAGCCTGAGGGCAGACAGCACCTTGAGAAGCCTGAGGGCAGACAGCACCAAGTGGCACTCGGGCAGACAGCACCAAGTGGCAACTCGGGCTGGACCGCATGGGCTGGCAACTCGGGCTGGACCGCATGGGCTGGCAACTCGGGCTGGACCGCATGGGCTGGCAACTCGGGCTGGACCGCATGGGCTGGCAACTCGGGCTGGACCGCATGGGCTGGCAACTCGGGCTGGACCGCATGGGCTGGCAACTCGGGCTGGACCGCATGGGCTGGCAACTCTTCTGGAGCGGACTGGAAGGGCAGCGCCCCCCTCTGGAGCGGACTGGAAGGGCAGCGCCCCCTCTGGAGCGGACTGGAAGGGCAGCGCCCCCTCTGGAGCGGACTGGAAGGGCAGCGCCCCCTCTGGAGCGGACTGGAAGGGCAGCGCCCCCTCTGGAGCGGACTTTAAGGGCAGCGCCCCCTCTGGAGCAGACTTTAAGGGCAGCGCCCCCTCTGGAGCAGACTTTAAGGGCAGCGCCCCCTCTGGGCTGAACTGGGGAACCTGGGTTCTCATGGGAGCAGATAACATGTCTGGAATGAAGACAGAAGCTTGTAATTTAGAGCTGGAGATAGAGGTTGAAGATGGTCGGAGTCTACGGAGCGGGCAATCCTGTAAAAAATGTACATCACTGGCACAGTAAAGACATAGTTTGTAGGTCATCCTGCGCCATCGCTCCTCTTCGGTCAGGTGAGGGCGTGGAGCACCTGAAAACCTGGAATTTGTTACAGGAATATTGGGAGGTACTGCTTGCAGAGAGTCAAAGGCAGACAAATTTGGTAATGAAATGTTAGCAGCATAGTTAGACTCCTTACAGCAGGATGTATTAGGGGTGGAAACTGGAAGTTGCTTAAGCACTTGGTTCAGCAAGGAAGATACTTGCGCTATTTGAGTGCGAAGTTGAAGAATGTCCACTTGTAGCAACTGGAACAGGGAATTAGCAGCCATGGTCTTAATGTTGAAAACGGAGTAGGTCACTTCCCTGGAAATCCTTTCCAAAAGAGAAGAAAGCCGTGCAGCAGCAGGCTTGGTTTTATGGCCAGATCATACTGTCAGGATTTCCCAGGTATGACCACGGAGAGGAGATAAGTGGTTATAATGAGTTTATTAACAAACAGAGATGACAAGGTAACTCATGAGACAGTTCAAAGTGCAGATGAGAAACAGGTAACTGCAATAGTAGATTTCAACAGGCAGCGTAGAACTACAAGTACCAGGTATAATGGTTAAAGATGCAGGAGTCCAGGACACAGGTAACAGCAAATAGTAGATTTCAACGAAGAAATATGCAGGAGTCCAGATAGCAGATAGAAGCTGAGCACAGGGAATGCTCCTCGGAATGACCTGATGATCTGGCCCAGACTGTTTGAAGCAGGCAGGTATAAATAGGCCTCATGCAGCTGAAACCACTCCCAGTGATCAAGGAGAATAATCAAGTAGCACAGTGGCCCCTTTGGTGGGCAGTGGTACTACAAGTGGAAAGCATACCAAATCCAATAGAGTCACTGTAGACAGCAGCTGCAGAGTGCAAATCGTGACACTCTCCCATTCAGAGTGTAAGAGTGTTGGATTTGGCATATAGGCTTTGCAAAAAAAAAAAACGGATTTTTAAAAGAATGCCGTCCCACCCGTACCCCCATTTAAAAAATAGTGCATAATACACACACACACACACACACACACACAGCACATTCTTGAGTAAAACTATTTCCCGACAATGAAACATTGAATTATATGGATGCCTTATTTGGACAAGCACTGGAATACTCATTGAGAAAGAAGGAAATGGAGCTTAGTAGTGAACAATCCAAAAGGACCTGCACCCCACCAAGCAAGAGAGACACAACAATTAGCTCTTGAGCATATTAATTTGCATAAGCAAAACACCAAAGCTGAGTAACCAGCATTAGATGCTCTGTTTTACTGGCATTTAAATGCTGCATCCAATTAGCGTATTTAGGTCGATGATCAGAAACTCCAAAGTGAATGGGTTGTAGACATAAATGGACAACAGACATCAATGGAGCTACACTGCATTGGTAACTGTATTTTCCTACATCAATAATTGCTGAATTAATCAAAGCAGGTAGTCCACAGGAGCCACCTTTACTACCAGACAGCTTTTTTTTCTTAATTAGCTCCCATTAAATTCAATGGGTTGATACATGTTAGAAACCCCAGTAAAAGTATTGGTATAATGATACTTCTCTCCCCACAGTGCACATACACAGTTCTACCAAATGTCACATCACTCACGTTCACATCTTTTGAAGTACATGCTATTCGCATTTTTAATCCATTCTCCCTACGTGTTGCGGTGATCTATCGTCCCCCTGGAGCACACCAACAATTTATTGAGGATTTCTCTGCATGGCTCCCTCACTTCTTATCTTCAGACATCCCCACCATCATCATGGGTGACTTCAACATCCCCATTGATAACCCACCTTCCAAAGCTGCTTCCAAACTACTCTCTCTAACATCCTCACTTGACCTCTCCCAGTGGATTGAATCATCTACTCATAAGGATGGCCACTGCCTTGATCTTGTTTTCTCTAGACTATGCTCAGTTTCTAACTTTATTAATACACCCTTCCCCCTCTCGGATCATCACCTTATCAGCTACACTCTCACCCCCACTGCTCTAACCTCTCTACTGTCTAACTCAACCAAGCCTCCTCATACTCGTAGAAATCTTAATTCTATTAATCTTCAACAATTTTCCACCTCTCTCCAACACCTTCTCTCCCCTATCTCTACATTCTCATCCCCTGAGATGGCAGTACCTCATTTTCACCTAACCTTAGCAACGGCCCTTGATCAAGTGGCTCCAGCGACACTTCATACTACACGTCGACTTCGATGTCAACCGTGGCACACCAAAGCAACACGAAATCTTCAAAAACTGTCCCGTAAAGCAGAACGTCACTGGCGTAAATCTCGAAGCTCTAATGACTTCTTCACATATACTTCTGTCTACCACTCCTATCGAAATGCTCTGGACACTGCAAAACAAACATACTTTCAATCTCTTATCTATGCTCAGGCTTCTAACCCCAAACGCCTTTTCAATACATTTAATCATCTTCTCAATCCTCCCACCCCGAACCCTCCATCTACTATCAGTGCTCAGGATCTTGCTACCTACTTCAAGGACAAGATTGATAAGATCAGACTAGAAATGGTATCCTCTTCCTCAACAAGCCATCAGCTCATTTCCTTCCCACTACCCTCTGACACCCTTTCTTCATTTGACCCCACAAATGAAGAGGAAATTTCTACGCTCTTCTTATCTTCCTACTCTACCTCCTGTCCTCTTGATCCTATTCCCTCGCAAATTGGTAGATCCCTGTCTTCTGTGCTCATTTCACCTCTAACTCAAATCTGTAATCTCTCACTCTCTACTGGCATCTTTCCATCACTATACAAGCATGCAGTGATTACTCCTATTCTAAAAAAACAAAACTCCGACCCAAACTCTCTCTCAAATTACCGTCCCATCTCTCAGCTCCCTTGCCCCTCCAAGCTTCTAGAGAGACTTGCCTACACTCGCCTCACACGCTTTCTTTCCGCAAACAACCTGTTGGATCCTCTTCAGTCTGGCTTTCGTTCTCAACACTCCACAGAGACTGCGCTGACCAAGGTTGTTAATGATCTGATCACTGCTAAGACTGAACGCCATTACTCTCTCCTAATTCTCCTTGATCTCTCGGCTGCATTTGACACAGTTGACCACTCTCTTCTCATACAAACGCTGCAATCCCTAGGTCTTCAAGACACAGTTCTATCCTGGTTCTCATCTTACCTCTCTAATCGCTCTTTCACTGTTAATTTCTCTGGAGCCACATCTGCTCCGCTTCCCCTATCAGTTGGGGTACCACAAGGCTCGGTGCTAGGTCCTCTGCTGTTCTCTATCTATACCGCTTCTCTTGGAAATCTAATAAGTTCCTTTGGCTTTCAGTATCATCTCTATGCGGATGATACCCAAATCTATCTATCCTCTCCTGATATCTCGACATCTGTGTTGTCCCGTGTAACTGACTGTCTTTCTGCCATTTCATCTTGGATGTCCTCTCGTCAACTCAAACTTAATCTTTCTAAAACAGAGTTAATAATATTCCCACCCGCCAACAAGAGCATACCTGACATTTCTATCTCTGTTGATAACATGACCATAAATCCCACCCCACAAGCTCGCTGCCTAGGTGTAATCCTTGATTCACGCCTATCCTTTGTTCCCCACATTGACTCTATATCTAAATCATGTTACATACATCTAAAGAACATTTCCAGAATCCGCACATATCTCACACAAGACACTGCTAAAACCTTAATTCATGCACTAATCATCTCCCGCATTGACTATTGCAATTCCCTCCTTACTGGTCTTCCCAAAAACAGACTCAAACCCCTAAAATCTATTTTGCATGCTTCGGCAAGACTGATTTTCCTTGCAAATAGCTATTCCTCTGTTGAATCACTCTGTATGTCTCTACACTGGCTGCCTGTCTTCTACCGAATCCAATATAAAATACTTTTACTAACCTACAAGGCCATCAACAAAGCTGCACCAACATACATCTCCTCTCTTGTCTCAAAATATCTCCCAACTCGGCAACTCCGTTCTGCAAAAGATCTGCGTCTCTCATCCACCCTCATTACATCCTCCCATTCCCGGTTACAGGACTTTTTTCGGGCTGCACCCACTCTATGGAACTCTCTCCCTCGCACAATAAGACTCTCCTCTGTTCTACAAACTTTCAAGCGTTCTCTGAAAACCTACCTATTCAGACAAGCGTATAATATTCCTCAACCACCATCTTAACCTCACTACCTTTAGCCTGTTACACAATTTCACACAAGACAACTACCCCCGGACCAACATTATTGTGTGACAGGATCATTTAGCTTATGAGTCACCCTACCTTTGCAGTCTGGCTGGGCCAAGATGCAAAATGTATACTTAACCTCATGTGTCAATCTCCCATTGTCCCATAGATTGTAAGCTTGCGAGCAGGGCCTTCTCACCTCTTTGTCTGTTTTACCCAGTTTGTTTATTAGTTTATTACGTTTGTCCCCAATTGTAAAGCGCTACGGAATATGTTGGCGCTATATAAATAAATGATGATGATGATGATGATGATGAATGATATAAATGGTAAAAACTCCGTGCTGCATGCGTCTGGACATATTCGCAACCCCAATGAAGGCTTCCAGTGCATATCAACCACAGGCATACTACACAGCATTCATATACGTTTTCACTTTAAAAAAAATTTAAGCAAAACGCAATGCCAATGGATAATTGGCCTTAGGATAAACATTTTGAAATCTATAGATTGCAAGCTTGTGATCAGAGTCTCTTTGTCTGTAATACGGCCTCTCGTTTCATTATCAAGTTTGTTCCCAATTGTAAAGCACTACGGGAAATGCTGGTGCAATATCCAAGAGATATATTTGGGACATGGTCCATCAATACAAAAATTCAAATTTTGTGAAGAAAATTAAATTTGAATCTGCCTAAAATCAGCAAAAATTAGATTGTTGCAAACAAATTTTCAGGCTAAAAAAAAAAAAAAAAAGTATTTTCTGGGTATGAGACCTGTTCTAGCTAACACATATTGAGCCACAAAAGTTACACAAACTTATTGGTAAACACATGCACAGCCCTCAAAATACATGAAGCATAGGATTTTTGTAAAGTGGGCACCTACTGGCATTTGATATGTGTTTGAAATGCAGCTATTTTAATTGTGTTTGGGAGGTCATTGGAACCATTCCAAAGACTTCAATGCATTTAACTTATGTTAAAAACATTGCACGGAGTGGGCAGCATTCAAACCACAACATTGTCGCAATGCTCCTTAATCGAGTGGGTATGTGGTCATTGGAAACAATATTTTTCATTTTAGATTGGTGCATTAAACTAGTGTTGAAAACTCTAGTACAATGCCCAAAATTGATGCCAGTCAATATGAAGCCTAATTACAGAAAGTAACATTTCTATTTCCCCTTATGTTAAGCATCAAGCTAGCAATCACCACTGACAAATGTAATTTATAAACACTACACTTTGTTCAAACTCACCTGATTTAATTTCCCAGAGAAAATTGGCATCTTTCTCATGTCACCACCCATAGACACTGCAAAAAGAACACAGATTAATACCACATTGGATGTGGTGTCATTTGAAAAACATATTTAAAACTAAAAAAACTTGAGAAAGTGAATACTGCTACTAATTTATTAGTTACTTGATATAACAAAAAGTCAAGTAGTGCACAGAGTCAACAGACAAGGGTCTAGCAACAGACATTCTCTTTCATAAAGCAGTTACATTCTTCAGCTCTTCTATTTTAGTAGTATTTTTCAAAGCCCTTTACAAGATTACAATAAACAAAATATATAGGTGATCGTGACGGAGAAGATAAGTAAAGACATCAGTTATGTTATGCAGTTGCTTGAAACTAAAAAGGGGATGCTGAGAATATGTGGGAGATAGGACAATAAGATATAAAATCAGGCAAACACACTATTGGAAACAATATTAATAAACACTGAAAAAATAGAACACTAGAAAAAAAAAAATACAAAATAATGTGCTAAAATATAGAATATATAGATGAGAACAAAATAATGTAATAAATCAATATACCAAACAGCTAGGGGTGTAGGTAGGACCAGATCTCTGGAAACCGAACTCACATCATTGTGAAATTGCGTTTTGGGACCTACCTACACCCCTAACAGTTTGATGTATTGGTTTATTATAATCATTTTATTCTCTATTCCATATTTTTATCAAACTATTTATCCTGCATTATTTACTGTTCTATTTCTTTATGTATTTATAATTTTTCTCCAGTATTTGTACTTACCCAATTTTGTATTATTGTATTCTACCCACCTATCTATTGTACTGATGCACATACTTATCCATTGATTTAATGTTTCATCAATCCATTTATTTAGTGATTTACATAAATCATATTCTCAGCATCCCATATTTAGTTTCATGCAACTACATAACTACCATAACTGTTGTCTTCACCCACCTTCTCAGTCACTATCTCATACATTTATAGCCTTTCCCAGACAAACCTTAACTAATTCCACTTCCATCACCATGAGAAAAACTGGAAACCACAGACTTCTCCAACCCCGCAGACCTCTCTCGCATCCCCACAACCAACCTCTATGGACCACAGTTTCTGTATAACACCAGGTCAACGCAATACAAACAGCGCTGAACAGCTACAGACAGTATGTCTATCCGAAGAGGAGTACACCATTTTCTGTAATTAATTTAAATTGGCATATGTTCAAAACTCACCATTTAAGCAGGAGAGCATTGTTATAAGCAGCATATAGCACAAGCAAATGGCACTACGTGTAATGCCCTATTCCCTACTTAATACTAACTATAACCATTTTATTTTTTTAACTAATAAACAGTTTTTGGATGCAGGGGTCCAAGATGTTTTCTTGTTTCTTTTACTTACAAAGTAAGGTCTCAGTCACTGGTATCAATTTAATACTTTGCATAATGCACAGAAATGTGTCTGAGAATGACACCCATGACCCTATAGCCAGTGTGTACAAATATAAAGATCCTTTGACTCCTGTAATGAGTACCTCCACTAAGCATTACCACATATAGGCCATAAGACTCTTATAATCAGTACCTAAACATACCACATTACAAAAGTCACATGATGTGTATGAGAGTACCTCCTCCATACCATAGCAGCTGTAATGAGTATTTCAACACATCTATACGTTGTGTGGCTTTTGTAATGAGTACACTATGGACAAAAGTATTCGGACGCTTGACCATTACACCAACAGGAACTGTAATGAAATTGTATTCAAATACATATACTTTAATATGGAGTTGGTCCCCATTTTGCAGTGATAACAGCTTCCACTATTCTTGGAAAGCTTTCCACTAGATGTTGGGGTGTTTCTGTGGGAATTTGTGCCCATTCATTCTGTAGAGCATTTATGAGGTCAGGCACTGATGTTGGAGAAGGCCTGATTCGCAATCTGTTCCAGTTTATCCTAAAGGTGTTTGATGGGGTTGAGGTCAGGGCTCTGGGCGGGCTACTCAAATTCTTCCACACCTAACCATGTATTTGTAGTCCTTGCTTTGTGCACTGGGGAACAGTCATGTTGGAATAGAAAAGGGCCTTCCCCAAACGGTTTCCACAATCTTGGAAGCATAGACTTGTCCAAAATGACTTGGTACACTGAAGCTTTAAGATTTCCCTTCACTGGAGATAAGGGGCCTAGTCCAAACCATGAGAAACAGCCCCATACCATTACTCCACCAAACTTCACAGTTGGCATAAGGCAGTCAGGCAACGTTCTCCCAACATCCACCAAACCCAGACTTGCCCATCTGAGTGCCAAATAGAAGCGTGATTCGTTACTTCATAGTCCAATGCTTTACACCACTCCATCAGACGCTTGGAATTGGTCTTGGTGATGTGAGGCTTGCATGCAGCTACTCGGCAATGGAAACCCATTCCATTAAGCTCCCGTTGCACAGTTTTTGTGCTTACATTAATGCCACTGGAAGTTAAGAACTCTTCAGCTATGGAATCAACAGAGCGTTGGCAACTTTTACGTACCATGTGCCTTAGCAGTCGTTGACCTCGCTCTGCGATTTTACGTGGTCTTCCGCTTTGTGGCTGAGCTGTTGTTCCTAAACGCTTTCACTTTCTGATAATATCACTTACAGTAGACCATGGAATATCCAGCAGGAATGAAATTTCACAAACCGTCTTATTGCAAAGGTGGCACCCTATCACACCACCACGCTTGAAGTCACCGAGCTCTTCAGCATGACCCATTTTGTATCACAAATGTTTGCAAACGGAGTCTGCATGGTTAGGTGCTTGATTTTACACACTTCTGGCAACAGGTCTTATTAAAAATCTGAATTCAATAATAAACACGTGTGGCCAAATACTTTTGTCCATATAGGGGGGAATTCAATTCCCGCAGAGTAACACTGCGCTAAACCCATTACTGTTAATTAGTAATTGTAACCTGGCTTTCTGCTCGCAGCTCAAAAAGTCGGCATTGAAATTACCGTATTAACGATAATTAAGCGCTCTATTCCCGTATATCGGTAATAGCGTGCAGGCCGCGGTACTTTCAGCAGTAACGCGGCCAATTGAATTCCCCCCTCTCCACTCATCACTGCCACATATAGCTCCTGTAAAGGTTGTATGTCCATATATCACCATCATATACAGGTCCTGTGACTCCCGTAAAAGAGAGTACCTCTACATATCACTGCTACATTACAGGACAGCAGCATCACGCCCATCTTTTCTAAAAGTTTTTCTTTTGAGAATTTGTTTCATGCACAGAACTACGGCTGTAAAGGCATTATTGCGATCTCTGGGTAAACCTGGTGAATACCGGGGGTGGGTTAGACTCCGCACCTTATTTGACCACCTCACAGTGTTAGGAACCCCAACAGCCAGCACCACAAAAACCGGAGTCTACTCCGAAAGTCTAGTTTTCACTGTTGCTCCTAGTGGTGGGGACAGACTTGGCCGCAGACAGACGAAGAGTCGTGAGATGGGTGCTGGCTGCGGAGAACCCAGGAAGATGGAGTGAGGTCCAGGCGAGGGTCGAGGGCCGGCAGCAGACAGCGTATCCAGTAAACAATCCAAGGTCAGAGGTCACAGGCAAAACAGCAGCGTAAGAGTCCAGGCAGTGGGTCAAAGGGCACAGGCAGTCAATCGTAGTCAAAAATCCAGGCAAGGGTCGGCAACAATAAACAAGTATAATGACAAGCAGGTACAGAGAGGGAGCAGGCTAAAGCACAGAAGCTGGAACTATAACCGGCAGGAAGGGCTTGTCTCTTACTGCCTTATAAACATGCAGGGGCCAATGAACATCGCCCTGCACAGCAGGGAATACTTAGCCCAGCTGGGCTATAATTATATTGAATATGCGCACGCGCCCGGCTGCCCTAGATACCGGACCGCAGCGCTGCGCACTGAAGGCGTCCCGACCTAGGCAACAGCCGGGGGCAGGAGGAAAGGACGTCCCGGTTGTCATGACGATGGCCGGGACTCAGAGGCTGGGCAGGAAGCGAGTCGCGGCGGTGCCCGGAGCCGCCGCGGCTCGTAGCACACAGGTCACAATATTATTTTCATCCACTTTCGGACACATACTGCAGCGACTTGGCTGGAAGGTAAGCGACAGAGCAATGACTCAAACACACGGCAGTTTCTAGCACATCTAGAACACATTGGTACACAGCAGTAGCAGAAAAGAAAATTGGTGCAAGATGGAATTGTCCATGGATCATGAAACCAGTTATGGTTTATTTGATCGCTCCACCTGTTTCTTGGATTACTGAGGTAATTCTACAGCGAATACATGGCAACGAGCACTGACCCCCCCGGGATGCATGCTTTTAGTAGACCCACCCCAATCCAGGATGCAAGACAATGCACTAAAAAAAAAAGCCATTGTAATTCCCAGCAAAAAGCGAGTTCATCAGTGAGCTTCTAATCACCCCCAATTCGGACAGAATTATAATCTAGTTAGGTACCTTTGATGTAAAGTGCAGATTACAAACACTTGATGAAACAGCAGCAAAGTGGAAGGTAATACATATACACGTCTATTTAGACATCCAGGCTTACTTTACTTCTGCAAGCAATGCTGTTCTTTGCTAATAAAACTTATCTTTATACGGTTCAAAAAATTAAAACTAATCCTCCACCATTCTTTGGAACTTGATAGTTGATAGCTTTGGACAGCACAGTGGCTTAGTGGTTAACACTTCTGCCTCACATCGCTGGGATTAGGAGTTCAATTCCCAACCATGGCCTTATCTGTGTGGAGTTTGTATGTTCTCCCCGTGATTGCGTGGGTTTCCCCCGGGTGCTCCAGTTTCCTCACACACTCCAAAAACATACTAGTAGGTTAAGTGGCTGCTATAACAATTGACCCTAGTCTCTCTCTGTCTGTGTGTGTATGTTAGAGAATTTAGACTGAAAGCTTCAATGGGGCAGGGACTGATGTAAATGAGTTCTCTGTACAGCGCTGCGGAATCAGTGGCGCTATATAGATGATGATGATTGTAGGAACAGGTGGAGTTACAGCAGAGATTTCTACTGTAAAAGAATTGACCGGAATTAGTGACAAGACCAGATGTCAAAATGTTGTGTCGAGTAATCTGCATTATCAATGGGTGTTTAAGAGTTTTGCTAAGCACACAACAGTATATAGCACATGTAGGTAACATTGGCACACAGCAGTAGCTGAAAGGAAAAGTGGTGCAAGATGGAATTGTCCTTGGGCTCTCCCACCCACCCTTATGTTGGATCTTAAAAAGGACATGCACACTTTAACAAACCAAGCACTTCAGCCACAAAAGTGTCATTCCTTGTGGCTGAAGTGCTTGGTTTGTTTGCCCCCCCCCCACACAAAACAAGCTAACAATGGGCTTAAGGCACCTAAGTTAATAAACTCTACTGTGGCAAGATAGTTGTTGTCATCATCCTCATCAGTGTACATCATCCTCACACATTGTGAATTCCAGCGGTGATGAATTAATAATTACAGAAGTCTCAGTATTTTGATGTAATTGGCAGGAAAGGCCTTCCTCGTGGAAGCTGAAGTTCATTTTTATGCACATCATCTTTTCCACATTTTGAGCAAGTAGCCTCCTACACCAATCGCTGACAAGGTTCCCGGCTGTGCTGAAAACTCTTTCCAAGTACACACTGGAAGGTTGGCAGCTTAGGTAGAGCAAATAGAGTTGGTACATGGGTCTCAAAATTCCCTTTTTTTCCTCCCAGTATGTAAACGGACTGTCTGATGTGTCTATTTCTATGCTGTTGTGAAAATAATCCTCCACCATCCTTTGGATGTTGATAGTAGGATCAGGTGAAGTTACGGCAGAGGTGTCACTTTTTTTGGTCAAATCTTTTGGACCAGACTTCAAAATTTGGTGTCGAGTCATCTGCATTTTCCCTGGGTCTCTTGGGAAAGCCAAGTTTTTTCCTAGCAGTTGACTGAGAAACTGAAGGAGGAGACGCCATCCTATCACGTAACACTTGAGCCGTCATCTTACTCACCAGGAGCTCCTTGCATCTCTTCAGACCGGGGTCAGTTGGAAACAAAGAGAAGACATAGCACTTAAACAGAGGATCAAGCACAGTCGCCAAAACGTAGTGGTCTGATTTTGAGAACTCTTGGATCCTAGAGAAACGAATAAAGTACTTAATCTACAAGTCCGACATACTTAGCGTAATTGCTTTGTTTCATCTTCTCCTTCGGTTTCTCAAGCTGCTTTTCCAAAAGTCTAATTAAGGGAATCACTTGACTCAAGCTAGCAGTGTCTGAACTCACTTCACAGGTGACTACTTCAAATGGTTTCAGCAATTTGCACAACACGGAAAGTATTCTCCACTGCGATTGACTAAAATACATCCCCCCTCCTTTCCCAATGTCATGGCTTGTGGAGTAAGCGTGGATGGCTTTTTGCTGTTCCTCCATCCGCAGAAGCATATACAGGGTGGAATTCCACCTTGTCACCACCTCTTGCTTCAGTTGGTGGCAGGGCAAATTAAATTGCTCTTGCAGCTGCTGCAATCTCCTACACGCTGTTGCCGAATGCCGTAAAATGTCCAGATATTTTACGGGCCACAGACAGCATCTCCTGCATGTCCCTGTCATGTTTTAAAAAGCTCAGCACCGGGGGGGCATGGCTAGGACACCATCTCGAATGGCAGCATCTGCCTGAGCTCCCCTGATCCCGAGACCCTTATCCCTCTATATTTTGGGACATCCCTGTCACAGAACCTTCATAAACACGGTCCTCTATTTGTGGAGTCCTCCAGCAGCCATCCAATAATTGATTTACCGCTGGACCCTCTGAGATACCTGCTCTGAGTCCTCCTGTGGCTAGCTGGGCATCCTGTGTCAGTGGACACCTTGAGAGACAGATCCGTTGCTTCCCCTCTGGCTGCCCTGCATCCAGACCCCCCAGCCTCCTGTGGTTCACCGCTGGCTCCATCGGCTGCACGCCTCGTGATTTACCCGGGACGAGTTCGGCGGCCTACTTCCGGTTGAAGCCCCGGCCTAAAGTTTCAGCCTCCCCGCGGACCCCTCACTTCCGGTTTCGCCGCGGCACTTCCGGTTTCGCCGTGGCACTTCCGGTTTGCCTGGAAAGGAGTCAGTGACCCTGCTGAGAGGTACAAACATCCTCCTCTGTTCCCCCCACCCCTATTGGCAACACTAGGGGAGTACCTGGAGGTCACCCCTGCCGCACTCCTGTCCCACCTGTGGGAGATCCGGGCAGAGTCTTCAGACTACCAGCACTACAGCTTCCCTCCATCTCCTCCCACCTTTTGGATGTAAGATGAGGATAGTGGGGTATCCCCCCTGCTGAGATAAGAACACCAGTCTAATTAGCAGCACATTGACTTTACTCCTGCCAGCTCTGACTCTCTTGCAGTGGACACACAGCTGTCCTCGTTCACCCCCCTGCTTCCTCATTGCACCCCTTGCATTGCTTCGGGGTACCCCCACAAGCTGGATCACCTCCACTACGGTCTATAAAGATTATCATTGGTTCTCCAATTGAACAAACACCAATACTTCTGCTACAAGGATTCTCTCATATCACAATCCGGACCACTTCGTTTTTAGTACACCAGGCTTCCACAAGCTCAACATCACTATACCACCAAGCTTGGGCACCAGCCACTGAGGTTTGTACCTGTGGACACAAATCCTGAGTTCTTTGTCTCCCTCTGCCACCTCCTCTCCTCTCAGGCTGGGGATGACTTGATGCAGAGTGTGCCCATGCACCCCTCCTAGCACTGAGATCTACACTACGGAGCAGCCGACCTCCATCCTCTACGCTTTTCTCCCTTTCTGTTAATCCCCACCTTTACTACGATGCCAAGAGGGGGGAAGAAACCCCCAGGTGGCGACCTCCTTCCCTACCTCTCCAGAAACAAGACGCCTGCCAAACAAAGCAATGACATACCTGAGTCATCTCCTGGACACTCCGATTCAGATCCCGACGATGACGATCAGTCACCTATCACCCGTCGGGATTTTTTTATCCCTCCTCAAAGAGGTAAGGGATGTCAAAACATCTGTACAGGCTCTCCATTCCCTGAAAGCCGACGTTGTTGAAATTGGGGATAGAACAAATCACCTGGAGCATCGGGTTGAAGTGGTGACCTGCCAACAGTCGTTTCAAACTAATCTCCATGAAATGCGAAATGACATCACCCAGCTACAAGATGGCCAGGAAGATCAGGACAACCGTGCTCGACGTAACAACCTGAGAATTCGGGGGATCCCAGAACAGGTTGAACCCACCCACCTGGAACTCTACCTTAAGAAACTTTTTACCAAGCTCTCCCCCTCGACTCCTGAAGATCAACTTCTTCTCGATCGAGCCCATCGAGCACTGAGACCTCGCTCCCAAGATCCATCTCAACCTAGGGATGTTATCCTCAGATTACATTACTTTACAGCAAAAGAAGCCATCATGAAAGAGGTCCGCCGGCTTCAGATGATCACTTTCGACAACTCCAACTTACAAATCTTCCAGGATTTATCCCCCCTTACCCTGGCCAAACGGAGAGACCTCAAGCCCTTTACTACACTTCTCCGGAAACGAAACATCAAATACCGCTAGGGGTTCCCCTTTCGTATTCTAGTATGGCACCAGGGATCAATGCTTACGGCCAGGACTCTTCCTGAAGCTCAATCTCTAATTCCCAAACTTGGCATCACCACCGATAACGCTGACCTTCCCGTGGACTCTCCTCTTCCCCAGAGATCACAAAGACCGTCCACACGTGAAGCCCCCCGTTCAGAGTGGACCACAGTTCCTGGGACCTCGGCATCGCCAACTGGATCTTCAGGGACTTGACTCCGCTTATCAGGTTTTATCTTTTTGTCTCTTTCTCCCTCTCATTCCCCTTCTTCACTGTTTGGATCCAGGGCTGATCACGGAAGAAAGACTGTCTACACGCCACTTAGGAATCCCCGCCTTCTGTGGGATCCCACTTGTGCCTTAAGCTCATAACCCTATGTTGACTATTTTGCTATAGGAGGCCTCCTATTTATCAGTTTGGTTTGATTTACTGTTGTTATGCCTGTTACACATGTTTTCACCATTATTATGTTGTTTTATATGTTTCTATATGTTGGGCCTCAACATCTGTTAGCTCCCCCCCCCCTAGGAAGTCTACATACTGTTTAAAGGCTCCCGCCTTTTGCGGGACCTCACCCGTGCTTTTTGATGTTTCTATTATGCTACTATGTAGCTTTTGTAAGATTCTATCTGTTGGGGTCCATTATAGCTTATCTGTCCCCCCATACTGAAGGCTTGTATCCCATACTACATATCACCTAAGGGTTCCCGCCTTTCACGGGACCCCACCCGCTCTTTAGGCCTAGAGCTCTTCCCTGCCAGTTTTGACTCCGAAAGCCCTCGACCTACCTGCTTGGTTTAATACACTGTCGACAGGCCTGATTTACATGCTCGCACTATATTACAATGTTTTGATTGTGTGTTATTACCTGTTGGGCCTTAGATTCTGTTTGAGGCTCCCCCTTCTATTAAGGGTTGGTCTCCCAGACTCTCAGTGCTCAACAGTCCCTATTTTCTCCTGTGCCTCTGGCGGTGTCCTCTCTTTGCGCCTCCCTGTTATACTTGCCGTTTGGGCCACCACCGTGACGCCCACATGGTCAATTGGCATCCTTTCTATTTTATTCCGGATGCCCCTGGGGAGGTGTGATGGGAGAGCGCCGGAGGCTACAATGTTGTTTAGTTCATTACGAGTTAATGTAATATAAGTCCATTCTGTATAGTTTAAATAACTGGTTGTATTACTGTGTTATGCTACATACATTCCTTTGTTCCTCACCATCTCTCCCCCTCTTATCTCCCATTACTCCCCCTTTCTACTACCCCCCTTCCATAAGTTCCCCCTTCTATCTTCCCTCTCCATACTACCCGGCTGCTCCGCACATCACTTCATTATTCTTTCATTTCCAGTGCCCCATCTCAAAACCCTAGGAGGGTGCGCACTTCGCCCCCACTATTTGGACCCTCCTGATGCATCCTTTGGATGTTCTGCCACTCCCCCCGGGAGCTTTAGGCTCCCTTGCTGACCTATGTGCTTTATTGGCTCATAGCCTCCCTTCCCAATGTCGGCACTACAGGTCCCGGCCTATTCCGCCGTGTGACCACCTCCCTCCACCCCCTTCTCCCCGCCCCCTTCCTTACTCAAATAGACCACAATAAGCTAAGGATCTTTTTTGCTCCATTCTCCACTATATGTGCCCCAAGAACCACCCAGATACCACGTCAGGTTTACTCAGATCTCCCACCTTACCCTTTCATCTCTTGCTCTCATTTTATCTTCCTCTCTCTCATCGCACATGGGTCTTAGGGTCCTTTCCCTTAATGTAAAAGGGTTAAATAGTCCCCAGAAACGAAGTAAACTTCACATGACCCTTAAACATCATAGGGGAGACCTAATTTTCATACAGGAGACTCACTTTCTACATGACTCTCACCCCGAACTCCGCTCTAAATTATATCCCGACTCATACCATGCCTGTGATCACTCAGCTAAAAAACGGGGGGTCTCGATCTTACTGGCACGTCACCTCACGTTTGAGCTTAACAATTCTCTCGCTGACAAAGACGGACGTTATCTCATTCTGATAGGTAAGCTAAACAATAAGCTCTGTACACTAGTAAACGTTTATGCCCCTAACCAACACCAACACCGCTTCTTCACCAAACTAGATTCCTTATTGACTCGTTTTAGACAGGGGGATCTTATTGTAGCGGGCGACTTCAACACTGTTCTGAACACCACCATCGACCGTTCTGCCCCGGTGGCCGCTGTTCCGCTCTCAGCAGACCCACAATCCACTAAATCCCTCCTCAGTCTCATGAAATCCCAGCTTCTATATGACTCCTGGAGAGTGAAGGAGCCGACTACACGCGATTACACATTTTATTCTTCACCCCATGGCTCATACTCCCGTATAGATATGATCCTGCTCAGCCATGATTTGGCCCTAAACCTCCAGGCGGTCCAGATCCACCCATTGACTTGGTCTGACCATGCCCCTTTTACAATTGACATCTCTGACCTCCTACCCCGACCTCGCCCAATGACCTGGTGTCTTAATGACTCCCTTCTTCACAATACGAATATAGTATCTCAGATTAGGACTAGACTGGAGGACTACTTTGAGCTAAATGATATTCCAGAAGTCTCCAAAGCCACCTTATGGACTGCGCACAAAGCGGTCTTGAGGGGACACTTGATCAGCATGGCCTCCAGACACAAAAAAGAATACCTCACCCGAACCAATGAGCTCTCCATCCAACTTCAAACCCTGGAAGCCCAGCACAAAGCAACCCCTGATCCCGCAAACCTGACAGCCCTCCGGGAAACCAAAGCCAAACTAAACCTCCTTCTCTCTAAACAAGCGGCCACACGCCTTAAATGGCTCCGTCAGACTTTTTATGAAAAAGGAGACAAAGCTGACAAAATTCTTGCATCACGGCTGCGTACAGCTAGAACTCAGAAATATTATTGCTATCCGTGATTCACATAACCAGTTAACTCACGATCCAGCAGATATCAGGTCAGCATTTCAACATTTTTACACTGCTCTTTATAACCTCCCGGCTCCCGCTTCCTCCCCAACACTGAAAACCCCCTCCGCCCTGATCACTGACTTTCTTGCCAAAGCCAGGCTACCTAAATTATCCCACCAAGCCCTTTCACTTCTCAATGAAGAGATCTCGACAGACGAGATCCATCAAGCCATCAAGGGACAAAAAAGTGGTAAATCCCCAGGCCCTGACGGCTTCACGGCCGCATACTACAAGAAATTTTCTGATTTGTTGGCCCCTCATCTCAAATCCCTTTATAACAACACTCTCCAAGGTGACCCTCTCCCATCAGAGATGCTGGAGGCCAAAATTGTAGTTATCCCTAAAGACGGTAAAGACCCGCTCCACTGTGCTAGCTACAGGCCAATCTCTCTCCTCAATCTCGATTTGAAAATTTATGCCAAAATCCTAGCAAACCGTCTGAATGCCTTCCTCCCTTCTCTGATCCAGTATGACCAAGTAGGGTTTATCCCGGGACGCCAGGCGAGGGACAATACCAGACGTGCCATTGACATCATCCATATTACAAATTCCAGGAGATCCCCAACTATTATGCTCTCTCTGGATGCTGAAAAAGCATTTGACAGGATCTCTTGGGACTTTATGAAAGCGGCTCTTGAGTCGTTCGGCTTCGCTGGTGACTTCCTCACTGGCGTCCTAGCATTATACACCACCCCTACTGCTAAAGTCCTGGTTAACGGCACTCCCTCAGAATCATTCTCCATTCGAAATGGAACACGACAGGGTTGCCCCCTTTCCCTTCTGATATTTGCTCTGATAATTGAACCTCTGGCTTCCCAAATTAGGTCTAATCCTAGCATACAGGGGGTCAAGGTGGGTAATACGAACTCCAAGATCTCACTCTTTGCAGACGATATCCTCCTATCACTTACCCAACCGGGGATCTCCTTGCCCAACCTATATGCCATCCTTCAGAACTACAGCGATGTTTCGGGCTATAAGATAAACTACACCAAGTCAGAGGCCATGCTGCTTCACGTTTCTCCTCAGGATACCGAGCTCCTCCGGGCTAACTTTAATTTCAAATGGCAGAACAGGAAGATCAAATACCTGGGGGTTTTCCTCACTTCTCGCTATGACCTCCTCTTTAATGAGAATTTCCTACCCCTTTTCTCCAAGACGCAATCAGACCTGACCTCGTGGAACCGCCTTATTATTTCGTGGCTGGGCAGGATCATAGCTGTCAAAATGAACATACTCCCCAAATGGCTGTACCTCTTCCAAACCCTTCCGGTAGCTGTCCCTGCCTCTTTCCTTGCCAACATCCAGAAGGCCCTCACCCGCTTTATTTGGAACCATAGACCTCCTAGAGTCTCATCCAATATCTTAAAACGACCAATCCCTGGAGGAGGAAGAGGCCTTCCCGACATCAAATTATACTACTTGGCATCCCACCTTTCGCAAATCATTGCCTCCTACGCTCCCTTTGGCTCCACTGCATGGCTTGATATAGAATCGGCCCATCTAACCCTGCCCGATCTTTCCTCTCTCTGGGGCGTATCTCCCGCCCGGCGCCCCCCTGCTGTTAGAGCACTGCCTTCTATCAAATTTGATGCTATGCTCTGGGACTCCAACTCCTTCAAACTAAAACTTTCAACTGCAATATCTCCTTTAACCCCCATCTGGCATAACCCGGTGTTCCCTCCCGGATCTGCCTCTACAACCCACCGTAACTGGTCTCGTGCAGGGCTTAAATTTCCAGTAGATTTTTCCAAACAGGGCCGCTGGCTTTCGCTAGCGGATCTCCAACCCCAATCCCCGTCCCAAATCCTCAGCCCCTTTGAATTCTTCCAAATTAATCATTTCTTGCGATCCCTGCCACCAACCTATGTTCTTAGGGACCTTACTCCATTTGAATCCCTTTGTAGAAAACATCCCTTGGACAAGGGCATGATTTCTCAAATATATAGCATTCTTCTCACTTCTGCCCTTCCCTCTCCAAACCCTCATGAAGACGAGTGGGAAAAGGACCTTGGTCTACCCCGGATGAAGAGGCTTGGGAGGACATGAGACTGGGGATAGCTAAATGCTCCATATCAACTAAACTCAAGGAAACCTCTTACAAAATTTATTACCGTTGGTATTACACTCCCACAAGACTCCATATGTCACTCACCGGACCGTGAGTGCCTCTTCCCGGACATTTAGGAACCGTGGCCGTCCACCATCCTGAGGGTCTGCGCATGCGCAGCCCTTTTCTATACTTCAGTGTATACCCCTTTAACTTAATTGGCAGATCAGGCAACCTCCCTATATTAAGCACCTGTGGTCACTACCACGTTGCCTGATCTTGGAGTCTCATTCCTCATGAGTCTCTGAAGGTGTTCCTGTATTACTTGTGTATTCAGTGCTGCTGATTCCTGTGGTTTCCAAACCACTTCTACTACTGTGGTTCCATACCACTTCTACCATCAACTTTATCATCATGACTGTTTGCTGATTCCTATCCGCTGCCTCCGTGCACTACAGTCTTCTACACCACTTCAACGTTATTTTATATCAATGTGACTGTTTGCTCATTGCTATCCGTTGCCTCCGTGCACTCCAGCTTTTACCTCACTCACCTGCTTCTCATCAAGTCTGTTTGCTGATTTCTATCCGCTGCCTCTGTGCACTACAGTCTCCTGCTTGCAACTCGCCTGTGTTCAACATCGTGACTGCCAGCTGACTACTATCCGCTGCCTCTGTGCACTACAGTCTCCTGCTTGCAACTCGCCTGTGTTTAACATCGTGACTGCCAGCTGACTACTATCCGCTGCCTCTGTGCACTACAGTCTCCTGCTTGCAACTCGCCTGTGTTCAACATCGTGACTGCCAGCTGATTACTATCCGCTGCCTCCGTGCACTACACTCTCATCTCATCTTTGCTGTGACTTCCTCGAGACTGCCGCTTTTCATTACCATCTGCTACACTTCGTGATCTACAGCTCCGGCCCTGCGCTGCACTCCTGTTTCCCATCGCTGTTGGTTCCTGTGGTTGCTACTGGTTACCTCCGTGTGCCGCTGAGTCCTGCCGCTGTGGTCAGCGCCATCGTCCATCTCCTGCTGATCCACTCTCCACGCCTTCACGTGTTCCACTGGCCTCTACCCTCCTGTCAGCATTGGATTTGTATCTCTTCTACTACCCTCTGCTGGATCATCTCCATTCTCCTGGGTTTCCTATGAGTCCAGTTCCACGTGTTGCTGACTCCTGTGGATTCGTGTCCCTGTCGGTCTACTCACCTGTGCGCTGCACCTGCTAGACCGCTGCTTCTCCTATCCAGGGACTTCCTATCCAGTCGGCCTCCAGCCGCTCAGGTACCGCTGCAATCCCATCTGACTGCTACTGCTGAACCACGGTATGCATACTTCTCATTGACTGTGCTGTGTATTGCATATCTTGCTGGACTGTGTTTGGTTCTCTCTGGAGTCTGCTATCCGCTGAGTCTATTGCCATCATTGACTGTGTTATCATTGTGCTGGACTACTTCAAGAGACTTTCTAGATTGCAGACCTGATCAGTCATTTACATATATATATACCTATATTGTGCATATTACTGTGGATCGTGTATAAGGTGCCTGTGTATATCCTGTGTTGCAGTCTTCCCCCGTGCACCTCCTCACATATATATGCAGTGGTACAACTTGCTGATGTCAGACCACTGATCCCTGTTTCCGGTATCACCTGTTCCATTATCCTCTCACAGAGCAGTGGTACAACTTGCTACCGCAGACCACTGACTACCTGGATACCTCCACTTGGATTCCATTCCTTCACTCAGACAGCGGTACAACTTGCTACCCGCAGACCGCTGACTCTCATCACCTCCTTGTTTCTGTTGGACATTCCACCTCACTATAGCAGTGGTACAACTTGCTATCGCAGACCACTGACTACCTTCACGTGTCCTTGTCCATACAGTTCCTTGTGTATCATTACCTCATTATTACCAGTGTTGCTAGTCATAGACTTTCCTGAGCATCTCATCGGCCATCATTTCATGTTCCGTGATCACCCAGCTACCAGAGTACCCTATTACCATCTACATTGCTCTGGTAAGCCTACCATCTGGTGATCCCTGGGTAAAGACTCCTAGTGCCCGTGACAGTAAGATCAGGCCATGACAGACCCAGATGTGGAACCTACCGCCAAAGAGATGCTGCAACATCTGGTTAGCCGTGTGGAGCAACAGGATGCCCGCCAACAGCTGTTACTTCAGTGTTATCAGTCATTAACCTCCCAAGGTACATCTGGACAGACTGTGACAGCTACTACTGAAGCTCCTGTGCTTTCCTCCGTTTCCCCATTGCCATCCCAGGTGTCTATAGCTTCCACGCTTCACCTGCCTACTCCGTCAAAGTACGATGGAGACCCCAAAACTTGTAGGGGTTTCCTTAACCAATGTTCAGTCCATTTTGAGCTCCAACCTCAAAATTTTTCTACCCATCGTTCCAGAGTGGCCTATCTTATCTCTTTGTTTTCAGGACAAGCCCTGGCTTGGGCCTCCCCTCTGTGGGAGAGGAACGATCCAATATTACAAGATAGTGCCAAATTCATTTCTACATTCCGAAGTGTGTTCGATGAACCAGGTCGTGTGACCTCCGCTGCTTCCAGCATCCTCCGTCTGCGACAAGGATCTCATACTGTAGGCCAGTACGTCATTCAATTTAGGATCTTAGCCTCTGAACTTCAGTGGAACACTGAAGCCCTAGTTGCCGCCTTCTGGCAGGGGCTTTCCGATAAAATTAAAGATGCACTGACTACCCAAGAGCTTCCTTCGTCACTTGAAGATTTGATCTCTCTATGCCATCGTGTTGATATGAGATTTCGTGAAAGAGAGGCTGAGAAAACGACTTCTGCTAAAGCACCTTTTCGCTCTAACCCTCAATTTCGTCCAGTGTCACCCGCTGTGATTCCCATGGAGATTGGACGTTCCAAGTTATCTTCTGAGGAGAGGAAACGAAGAGTCAAGAATAGACTCTGTATCTATTGTGCTGATTCCACTCATGTCCTCAGCTCCTGCCCTAAGAGATCGGGAAATGCCAGGCCCTAACTAGTTCTGGAGAGGTGAAGTTAGGGTCCCTGGAGTCCTCTCCATCGTCTATGAAATCTAAAGTCTGCGCTTTTGATGTGACTATTTCCTTTGCTACCAAGACCTTTGAGTCACAGGCATTGATTGATTCCGGAGCAGCAGGAAATTTTATTTCCAAATCGTTAGTTAATCAATGGTCTCTACCAATGATTACCTTAAAAACTCCCATTACTGTGACGGCTATCGATGGATCACGTCTCATCAACGGTCTCATCACCCAGAGTACGTCTCCAGTAACCCTTCAGATTGGTGCTCTGCATCATGAAGAGATATCGTTTTTAATTCTTCCTGTTACGACAAGTCCGATTGTCCTAGGCCTTCCATGGCTTCAGTGTCATTCTCCCCAGATTGACTGGCGCACCCCTCAAGTCACGTCTTGGGGGCCTGAATGTCACCATCATTGCCTTTCCCAAGTCATTCCTCTCAAGGTACAGCAAGCTTCCATTTCAGCTATTTCACCGGGACTCCCTCCTCAATATGCTTCATTTACCGATGTTTTTGATAAAGCTCAGTCTGAACGTCTTCCTCCTCATCGTTCTTGGGATTGTCCGATTGATCTTCTTCCTGGCAAGACTCCTCCCAGAGGCCGGGTCTATCCACTCTCGTTACCTGAAACTCAAGCTACATCTGAATATATACGGGAGAACCTCCAGCGTGGGTTCATTCGACCTTCCACCTCGCCCGCTGGAGCTGGGTTCTTCTTTGTCAAAAAGAAGGATGGATCATTACGCCCTTGTATAGATTTTCGTGGACTCAATGCCATTACTATCAAGAACCGGTATCCCATTCCGTTGATCACTGAGCTATTTGACCGCATTAAGGGAGCCCGTATTTTTACTAAGTTGGATCTTCGTGGTGCTTACAATTTAATCAGAATCCGTTCCGGTGACGAATGGAAGACGGCGTTTAACACCAGAGACGGGCATTACGAATATCTGGTAATGCCTTTCGGGCTATGTAATGCCCCCGCTGTTTTTCAGGGCTTCATCAATGAGATTTTTCGGGACTTATTATATGTATGTGTCGTCGTCTACCTGGACGACATATTGATTTTTTCACAGGACCTGCCTTCTCACCACCAACATGTGGCAGAAGTCCTCTCCAGGCTACGGAAAAATTCATTGTTCTGTAAATTAGAAAAATGTTCATTCGAATTACCCCAGATTCCATTCTTGGGGTATATTGTTTCCGGAGTTGGTCTGAAGATGGATCCTGACAAAGTAAATGCTGTACTACATTGGCCCCAGCCAACTACTCTTCGTGCCATCCAGCGTTTTTTAGGTTTTGCCAATTACTATAGACGCTTCATTCAAGACTTTTCTTCCATTGCATCTCCTATTGTGGCCCTGACTCGTAAAGGGGCTAATCCTAAGCAATGGTCTACTGAGGCTATTCAAGCCTTTCAAACATTAAAAGAGTCCTTCTCTTCGGCTCCAATCCTTCGTCAGCCTGATGTGACACTCCCTTTTTTCCTAGAAGTAGATGCCTCTAATGTGGGCTTAGGAGCTATTCTCTCCCAACGCTCGGAACAGCAAAAATTCCACCCTTGTGCCTTCTATTCTCGGGGTCTCCTACCCGCAGAGAAGAATTATACCATCGGAGACAAGGAATTACTGGCTATCAAAGCCGCATTAGAGGAATGGAGATACTTGTTGGAGGGAGCTCGCCATCCGGTGACGATCTTCACGGATCATAAGAACTTGTCATATCTCCAGTCTGCCCAATGCTTGAACCCTCGTCAAGCAAGATGGTCTCTTTTCTTTTCCCGTTTTGAATTAATAATTACCTTCAAACCAGCTGCCAAGAACAAAAAAGCTGATGCCTTATCTAGAGCCTTTGCTACGTCCTCTGATATAGAAGAGGTTTCCAACCATACCATTCTAGACCCCAAATGTATCTCACTGGCTGCTTCATCCACCAAAACGCTACCATTTGGGAAGACCCTCGTGCCTCCTACTCTAAGGAGGAAAATCCTTTCGTGGTTCCATGCCTCTCGTTTTTCTGGACACGCCGGTGAACACAAGACTTTTGAGATCCTCTCTCGAAGTTACTGGTGGCCTTCAATGAGGAGAGACGTCAAAGAGTTCATTGCTTCCTGTGAATTATGTTCGCAATTCAAATCCTCCCGCAGAACCCCAGCAGGGTTGCTGCGACCACTACCCATTCCGTCCAAACCATGGACCCATATTAGTATGGATTTCGTTACTGACTTACCACCTAGTAAGAACCATAACACTATTTGGGTCGTAGTGGACAGATTTTCGAAGATGGCTCATTTCATCCCTCTGTCTGGTTTGCCTTCCTCGTCTATCCTGGCTGAACATTTCATTAAAGAGATCTTCCGTATCCATGGATGTCCATCTGAGATTGTGTCTGATAGAGGAGTACAATTCGTGTCCAGATTCTGGCGAGCCCTTTGTAAAACCTTGGGCATACGATTAGCACTCTCATCTTCTTACCATCCACAATCCAATGGACAAACCGAACGTGTCAATCAAGATCTTGAGACTTTTATAAGGATATTTTCATCAGCCAATCAAGACAACTGGGTAGAGTTACTCCCTTGGGCTGAGTTCGCCCATAACAACATGTACCATGAGTCATCATCCAAAACTCCATTCTTTGTGGTCTACGGTCACCATCCGTCTTTTCCGGAATTTCCTGCCCTCCCGCCCACCCAAGTTCCTGCGGTGGAGACTGTTTGTCAGACCTTTAAAAATATCTGGTCTCAGGTTAGAACCTGTTTGAAGAAGACATCTGTCAAATATAAATCTTTCGCTGATAAGAAGAGGCGGGCTATTCCACCACTAAAAATTGGAGATCGTGTCTGGTTATCCACAAAAAATATTCGTTTGAAGGTTCCATCCATGAAATTCGCCCCTCGTTTTATTGGTCCATATAGGATCATTCAAGTTATCAATCCAGTATGTGTGAAACTCCTTCTTCCTAAGAGTCTTCGGATTTCTAATGCCTTCCATGTATCTTTGCTCAAACCTCTTATTATCAACCGTTTTTCAACTCCTCCCTCAGCTCCGCAGCCAGTTCAAGTCCATCAGGAGGAGGATTTTGAGATTACCGAGGTACTAGATGCAAAAATTTCGCGAGGAGTCCTCCACTTCCTCGTTCATTGGAAGGGCTTTGGTCCTGAGGAGCGCTCTTGGATCAAAGCTGAAGATCTTAATGCTCCTGCCCTTTTGAAGAGGTTTTACTCCAAAAATCCGGACAAGCCCGGTTCCAGGCGTTCTGTGCCCACCTTTAAAAGGGGGGGTACTGTCACTCACCGGACCGTGAGTGCCTCTTCCCGGACATTTAGGAACCGTGGCCGTCCACCATCCTGAGGGTCTGCGCATGCGCAGCCCTTTTCTATACTTCAGTGTATACCCCTTTAACTTAATTGGCAGATCAGGCAACCTCCCTATATTAAGCACCTGTGGTCACTACCACGTTGCCTGATCTTGGAGTCTCATTCCTCATGAGTCTCTGAAGGTGTTCCTGTATTACTTGTGTATTCAGTGCTGCTGATTCCTGTGGTTTCCAAACCACTTCTACTACTGTGGTTCCATACCACTTCTACCATCAACTTTATCATCATGACTGTTTGCTGATTCCTATCCGCTGCCTCCGTGCACTACAGTCTTCTACACCACTTCAACGTTATTTTATATCAATGTGACTGTTTGCTCATTGCTATCCGTTGCCTCCGTGCACTCCAGCTTTTACCTCACTCACCTGCTTCTCATCAAGTCTGTTTGCTGATTTCTATCCGCTGCCTCTGTGCACTACAGTCTCCTGCTTGCAACTCGCCTGTGTTCAACATCGTGACTGCCAGCTGACTACTATCCGCTGCCTCTGTGCACTACAGTCTCCTGCTTGCAACTCGCCTGTGTTTAACATCGTGACTGCCAGCTGACTACTATCCGCTGCCTCTGTGCACTACAGTCTCCTGCTTGCAACTCGCCTGTGTTCAACATCGTGACTGCCAGCTGATTACTATCTGCTGCCTCCGTGCACTACACTCTCATCTCATCTTTGCTGTGACTTCCTCGAGACTGCCGCTTTTCATTACCATCTGCTACACTTCGTGATCTACAGCTCCGGCCCTGCGCTGCACTCCTGTTTCCCATCGCTGTTGGTTCCTGTGGTTGCTACTGGTTACCTCCGTGTGCCGCTGAGTCCTGCCGCTGTGGTCAGCGCTATCGTCCATCTCCTGCTGATCCACTCTCCACGCCTTCACGTGTTCCACTGGCCTCTACCCTCCTGTCAGCATTGGATTTGTATCTCTTCTACTACCCTCTGCTGGATCATCTCCATTCTCCTGGGTTTCCTATGAGTCCAGTTCCACGTGTTGCTGACTCCTGTGGATTCGTGTCCCTGTCGGTCTACTCACCTGTGCGCTGCACCTGCTAGACCGCTGCTTCTCCTATCCAGGGACTTCCTATCCAGTCGGCCTCCAGCCGCTCAGGTACCGCTGCAATCCCATCTGACTGCTACTGCTGAACCACGGTATGCATACTTCTCATTGACTGTGCTGTGTATTGCATATCTTGCTGGACTGTGTTTGGTTCTCTCTGGAGTCTGCTATCCGCTGAGTCTATTGCCATCATTGACTGTGTTATCATTGTGCTGGACTACTTCAAGAGACTTTCTAGATTGCAGACCTGATCAGTCATTTACATATATATATACCTATATTGTGCATATTACTGTGGATCGTGTATAAGGTGCCTGTGTATATCCTGTGTTGCAGTCTTCCCCCGTGCACCTCCTCACATATATATGCAGTGGTACAACTTGCTGATGTCAGACCACTGATCCCTGTTTCCGGTATCACCTGTTCCATTATCCTCTCACAGAGCAGTGGTACAACTTGCTACCGCAGACCACTGACTACCTGGATACCTCCACTTGGATTCCATTCCTTCACTCAGACAGCGGTACAACTTGCTACCCGCAGACCGCTGACTCTCATCACCTCCTTGTTTCTGTTGGACATTCCACCTCACTATAGCAGTGGTACAACTTGCTATCGCAGACCACTGACTACCTTCACGTGTCCTTGTCCATACAGTTCCTTGTGTATCATTACCTCATTATTACCAGTGTTGCTAGTCATAGACTTTCCTGAGCATCTCATCGGCCATCATTTCATGTTCCGTGATCACCCAGCTACCAGAGTACCCTATTACCATCTACATTGCTCTGGTAAGCCTACCATCTGGTGATCCCTGGGTAAAGACTCCTAGTGCCCGTGACACCATAGAATGTTTCCCTCTTCCTCGCCCTCCTGTTGGCGGGACTGCGGCCAAAGGGGTACGATGTTTCATATTTGGTGGTCTTGCCCGATTATCACCACCTTCTGGGATTCAGTCCATAGTTTCCTAAATACCCTTTTTGAAGCTCCTATCCCGAAAGATCCCTGGATATTTCTTTTATGTTACACTCCCCAAGACCTGGACAAATTCTCCAAGAAATTAACTGCCCACATCCTGACAGCAGCCAAATCACTCATAGCCCTTAATTGGAAAAAGACCTCACCTCCATCCCTTTTGGCTCTCAAGAAGCAGATTTGGCACGTGGCCGCTATGGAGGAGATTACGTACTACCTCCACGATAGAGGCCACGTCTTCAGTCAAGTCTGGGCTCCATGGCTAGCCGTGGAACACACCTTCCCCCCTCAACGCTCCACGTCCTCCGACCTGACCCATGTGCGATGACCCTAACTCTTCCCGACACATATCTCCCCCTCTGCTATAGGCTCAACACACCCTAGTTATCCTCTAAATACTTACAGTGCTTATCTTTGTGGTCCTACCCCCCTCACCCCTCCCCCACAATCCATTTTGTTCCTACACCCATTTTATATTACTCTTTAAAAATGTAAAAACCGGTCATTTTTGTCTAAAGGTTTCCTAATATGCGATACACCACAATAACTGTTGTGATTTTACTGTGCATGCTACACAGTGTTATCGTTTTGCTGTCTGTATTTTCTTGATTGACCACTGAAAATAAAAAATTATAAAAAAAAAAAAGCTCAGCACCACCAAGTTTATTGTGTGAGAAAAACAGGGAATGTCACAGAATTCAACTGTAATGCTCTCACAATATTGGTGGCGCTATCAGAAATGACATTCTGCAGAGGGTCCAAGCGGGATAAGCCATGTTGCAATGACATGCCTTAGTTTTTGCAAGATTGTCAGCTGTATGCCTCTTAGTGAAGCCGGTGATACACAGAGTAGACTGCCTCTGACAAATGTGACGTATTTTGGGTACATGCTGCTGCTGTTCCTGCTGGTGAAGGCGAATAACCAACCCAGTGCGCTGTCACAGTCATATAATCTTTAGTTTGCCCAGAGCCGCTTGTCCACATATCTGTGGTTAAGTGTACAGTGGGTAGAATGGCATTTTGCAACTCAATAATAAAATTTTTATGAATCTTCTGGTAGAGGTGAGGAATAGCTTTTCTACTGAAATGGTGTGATGGAATTTGGTAACGGGGGTCACAAGACCTCAAGTAACTGTCTAAAACAAGCTGCATTAATAGTGAATATTGCACGCAGATGTAATACTAGCATAGTCGCCATGGCGTCTGATCCGCTTTGCGACTGGGTGACAGCTTTCATACTTGCTTCCTCTTGTAAAGGATTGTTTAACAGTCAATTGTTCTTCTTGATCTGCTTCTGAGATGAAGATTCACCCCCAGCAGCAGCAACAGTGGGACTAACACTCAAGAATTCTTCTGAGGAATCCAGGATATTGGAGGAGTCATCTAGCCATAGCAACTTGGATAACTAACTCTGATCGCTACTGAGGATATTGATGAGGACGGTGTTATGGGTGTAGATTGCAAGCATCGGGATGTAGGGTCCTAGCTGATGATGGACTGCTTGTTGTTATTTTTTTCTTAGCATAAATTTCTGATTTTCCCCAACAGCTTGCCATGAACTTGCTTCAAATGGCGTAACATGGATGAGGTTCCTGGATGGTTAAGGTCCCTACCTCTACTGACTGACTTTACATACGCTACAAATGGCTAGACAACTGTTGGCAGGATTTGAGTAACAATAATACCACACATAAGTGGATTTTTTGGTCGTATTTCCAGGCATGACAATGGCCTTCTTCTTATCACGTGCCAGAACTGCATCCACTGGTGCAGGACTTACACAAACAACATCATCCTTATCAACATCCTCATTAGCGCCCTCGTCGGCTACACAAATATCCCCCTCATTCTGTTGTAATTCCAAAGTGGCATCCTCAATTGGTGTATCAACGGCTACACTACGGGCTATTCAGGCACACATCTGCAGAAATGCTAAAAAGGGCCTTCTTTATGAGTAGACTAAAAGAATGGTCAGAAATACGCAGAGCACTCGTGGATGGACTCTCCTCTGGGATTTGTTTAATTTCTGAATCTGAAGATACATTTTCCTCTAATGCCTTACTGTTTTCTTACAGCTCGGCTTTTACACAACAGTATTTGGACACTACTTTTGGAGTCCGAATGACAAGGTCTTGCTTGGTCGCGACTGACCTTACAAGAAGATGCATCAGTGACAGTTGCAGAACTCACACGAATAGAGAAAGGTGAAGGCCTCATTCTTTCTTTGCCACTGCGTGTGCAGAATGGCAAATTGGCAATTTTATTTTTATCTGCATATAACTTTGCCTGGATTACAGGTCTTTTTTACTTGATCAAGGTAAAAGGTGTTTTTTTTGCACTTGCACTTTTACATAGGCTTTACCAGATGACGTAGAGGGATTAATATCATCATGACTAGTGGCTGAAGCTGCTTGGTGCTCCTGCTCTTCTGTGTACTGCTGTGAATCCATTTTGATAACACTGTACAATTTGACTGCAAATTCAGAAGAAAAGCCAGCCAGCCCTAGTATTTGTATTTCGGCAATGACAATTAGTAATGGAGCAATGGAGCTATCCTCTTTGTGTGTAACATATAGAACACCGTACAATTCGACTGCAGATTTACACCAAGCCTGCCAGCACTAGTATTTGTATTTCAGCAATGACAATTAGCAATGGAGCTCTCCTGAATGTCACTGTAGACTTTGTTGAACACTGCTACCCCCTCCTCTTTCAATTCTACCTGTTGCTGCCCAACTGCTCTACAGACTGTGCTACCCCTTCTGTGTCCCTCTGTCAAATGGCGCTGAATCGCTGTGGAGGGTGGTACTTATAGAATCCAAAACTCACGAGATCGACGACACAACGATGACGTTTTGCCTCGCTTGCAAGTCTGGAAGTGCGAAAGTACCGAGTCGGCTCGGTACTCGGATCTGCTAAGTTCGGGTACATTTGGTTCTCAGGGAACAGAGTCTGAGCATCTCTAACAGAAATATAACAGTATAAAAAATCAGTACATTTGCATTGATATAAATTGGCGCCTGCGTCACTAATTGAAATAAATTTCTACAATAAGTTAATCCTTTGTGATCCAGCCGCACTACAATTCATTATTCACCACAAAAATTCCCCATGCAGGAATGGTCTCCTAGATATCCATTGCTCGTTGACCACCATGTCATCAATAGCCATTAGTCTTCTGCACACAGAAGTCCATTCTCAGCACTATTAAAGCAGCTCACAAGAACATGTGTAATCATGTTCAGAAATTCTATAAGTACAATGGGGGGAGCAATTGAAGTGGCAAAAAGAAGTGGGGTAACACTATACAGCAAATAATCATTTGATAAGCTGTACTAGGTAAATTAAAATTCTCACTGTTACTATGAGTGACAGCACTTTTCTTGTCCATTTGTCCACATAAGTAATTAAGGCAGAAGTGCTATACAAGTATAGCTTGGGAAACCTTCATTCAAATAAACCGTGCAAAAGATCTAACCACAAAAAAACAACCAAGACACTGCATTCCAACCCCCACACCACCACCAAATGATCAAACGTAGGATTCCCCTTCACCAGAAGTCACATGAGATGTCCCATTCAGGTCAACTATGATTGGCTGCTTATGAAGGAGAGCCTGTCGATTCCATGTTTGATATTTTGTAGCAACCATTCTTAATAAGCTTGAGTCTTTTTAATCATGGGATTTCTTTGTTTTTCCCCTTCATTTGATCAAGAAAGAAAAGAAGATTTTAATTTGTATTTTTTAAAGTGGGGAATAAAGAGTTTGGGGGAATTGTTTATTTGAAAAAAAAAACAGAAACCTGGTCCATTATACTGGGAACACTGGGTGACAAATGCAACCACGAGAATTCCAATCTTGTTAATTACCTTGCCCCACACTGCTCAGAAGGAGCCCGTGTTTTACCTTGCAGGACTGGTGTATCCTCTGTAAAACTATTTTGTAGCCACCCTTATCCCACCCCAACAGAGGTACAAGCCTCTGCCTGACCAGAGTGGGGCTCATATTTACTATGACACGGGGATATCATGCTTGTGTTGTCCCCGATATAATGGATCCTAACCCAACTCTTAAGTGATGGGCTGATTTTATATTAGATTTTATGTTTTATCTACTAGCAGCATCCGTCATTCAGTGAAAACTGCATTTTTTATTGAAAACATATTTAACAGTAAACCCTGCAGTTTGACATATTTTACTTGCAGTAAGGTGGCTATAATTTAGGGCCTGATTCATTAAGAAATGAAACAAAAAATTGAGTAAGTATTGTCCTGGACAAAACCATGTTACAATGCAAGGGGTGCAAATTAGTTTGCTACTTTGCACAAAAGTTAAATACTGGCTGTTTTTTCATGTAGTACACAAATACTTGATAGCTTTATGGGGGGAAATCAATTGGCCCTATTACTTTAAAAAGTAATGCACCCTGCGCACTATTACCGTTATTTTGGTAATAGTGCGCGTAAATACCGTTATTATGGTAGCCTTAACACCGGCTTTTTGCTCACAGCTCAGAAAACCAGGTTAATATTACCGTAATAACGGTAATACGTCTAACGCGGCGGTACTTCAGGTGGAATTGAATTCCCCCTATATGTACACTGAAATTTAAAGTTGTTCTAGGACAGGGGTAGGCAAACTAATCTTTTCAAGCCCAGGTGTGCCAGGTGTGTGTGTGTGTGTGTGTGTGTGTGTGTGTGTGTGTGTGTGTGAAAATGATATACAACGTTAAAATGATAATATCAATGGTATTGGGAACAAATAAACTTTCATGTTAAGCCACACAATAGTGCCCCCAGTTTATATTATGTCACACATAAGTGCCCCTAATTAATAGTATACCTGACATAAGTGCACCGAATCATATTACGCCACATTAGCCAGTGTATGCGACTCACCTCTTGTAGACAGTGGATACATTCCATCTTGTTCTGTATAAAATGACAGGTTGACTGAAAGGTGATTTATGACCCTGGGTGAGATATGGCATTGCTACTTATAACTGATAAATGTTATATGCCCACCGTCTCATGGGCGCAGGGTGTTGCGTTGCATGAACTGATGTGATAAGAAATGTTACGGGGTTATGCTGGCATATTATCGTTGCTGTAAGGCAGGATCAGGGCCGCCAAAAGAAATTTTGGGCCCTGGTACAGCAATTTTTTTGGACCTACCTCCTGCACAGATGAGCAGCAAGGGCGCTGTATGCCGCCGCTGAGCGGCGCCTCCAAAAGGGAGTGGTCAACATGGGCATGGCTGGACTTCGTTAGACATGACATATTGGTGGAAATTTAATTGCCGGCGGCGATGTGACACGAAAACATCGCACAGTGCACATTGCAATTACGGTAGAAATTTCCGCTCATTTACCCTCGCACCCCATAGAGGCGAGAGCAAAAATGGGAGGAGATTTTTGTCAAAACTCCACCACAAAGTGTCCCGCGGACATGTCCCGGTTAATTGAACTTCCCCATTATGTATTAAAATTGTGTTACTCTCACCTACCTGTGATTGCGGCTATCACAACCTGGTACTGGATTCTTGCATGGATCCTGGAATGTTGGGAGCTGTTGGAAAATGTAAATATGGAAAAGCAAGCAATAAGTGAACACCGTACATAACACAGATCATGCAGTATATAATACATACATTATAATAAAATATTACATTTATCACACCCTCCCCAGCCACATCACGCCACCCCTTGGATACATCATCCATCACGCCATCCCCCCCCCCCCCCCCATCACGCCACCCCGCCATCCCCCAAACACATCACGCAACCCCTCAGCTACATCACCCATCATGTCACCCCCCTCAGACACACGGGCACAATGCCATATACATACATAATGCTATATACACATACAAAATGTCACACATACATAATTCCATACACATACAAACTGCCGTATGTATATACACACACAATTCTACACTATATATATATATATATATATATATATATATATATATATATATATATATATATACACACATATACACACACACACACATATATATATATATATATACACACACACACAAAGCCAGGCTATAACACCCCCACCCCCCAGTCCCTTGTACTCACCTCATCTCCAGAGGCAGATAGCTCCGTGGCTGTGCTCTGAAATGACAGGCAGCCTGGCAGTAGTGCAGTCCGATTTGTTGCCTGGCTGCCTATCTCCAAGTTCAGTGACATCCTGTCACTGACTTGCTGTCCCGATTAGCCCCGCCCCTCCCAGCTAGTGAGTGGTAGGAGAAGGGGGAAATAAGATTGTTGTCTGCAGTAATTAGTAGCCGCTCCCTCTACCTCTCGGCACCCCTGGTCAGGACGAGAGCCAGCTACAGTGTCTTGCCTATGATCAGGAAAGTTTAAGTTAGTCACAGTCACTTAACGGGAGAGCCAGGTGCAAGTGCAGCAGTTCAATTTCGGCAAGCTCCTGTGCTTCTGAAAGCTGCTCTGGCGTGCCAGATGACAAGGCTCTGCGTGCCATGTCTGGCACGTGTGCCGGGGGTTGCCGACCCCTGATCTAGGACATGCTCTACCCTAATTATAAATCAGTACTCACACTTTAAATTTACCTTCCCCTCCAAAACAACATGGTTTTGTCAAGGTTCAAATATACTCAATTTTTTGTTTACTTAATGAATCAGGCCCTTAGGGGCATATTATAGTGTTGGAGTTTCCCGTGGCATTAAAAATATTACCGTTATTACGGTAATTTTAAGCCAGATTTCAGCTCGCAGCTCCCTCAGCTGCGAGCTGAAATCCAGTGTTAAAGGTACCATAATAACGGTAATTACGCACACTATTACCGTAATGACAGTAATAGTGCGCACGCCGCGTTACTTTTCAGAGTAACGCCAACAATTGAATATGCCCCTTAGTGTTTAACGAATAATGCCTGGAAGTATCATACTACATGGCCAAAGCAATGGCAGCAGAATCACCCAGTATTGACTACAATTTGACACGTACTACATCTGCATATAATGCTATTACAAGAAAAACAGTTCATAAAATAAGTGGAACAACACTTTCTATACATTGCTCACATTAAGACATTTTGCAAACTCTACAGCACTTATATCCCAGAATGGCAACAAAAAATTAGTTCATACAAATATCAAGGAGGGGACAGCAAAACTGTCTTTATTACATAACTCACTTGTGTGTTTGACGATTTTTATCACATTGGTCAAAATGCACCTTTCTGCAGACATGCAAATTGCATTCAATCAGAAGTATGGAATTAAGCATGAATTCTAGCACAAATATCAAGTAATTTTGCACGGAGAGAAAGACTGTGCAACTTCCTTCAGAGTGTAAGAGCAGTTTCTCCAGTCTTTTTTTCTGCTCATTTAAACCCTGTCCCACAAAAGTACCTCTTTTGTATGCAGGTGCAAAAGTATAGTTACTAATTTGTCCAATTCGTATACTCCCAACGGACAATGCAAATTTCACACAAAACCATGCACTTCACCTTAAAACTGGTGGCATTTGTGCAAAATTCGGGACAGAATATTAAAAGCTGTACACGGCAGGTTTGCACTTAAATGAGACTTAAATAAAGCAAATGTCCGACTTGCCCACTTATTAGTGTGTAGAACTACTTTCTCTTTCCCATGCTAAAACGGAAGTATAGATCTGTTTCCGGCTGATATGTTTGTAGAGCACTTAAGCTGGATTTTCATATGTGAAGCGGGCTGTTTTATTAACACCTTATCTGCATCATAGCTAACACACCGCTCCATTAACAAAACTTGTTTGACAGACAGGATGAAACAAACCGTCTTTTGTTTCTCTATATCATTCTTCCACCGGTCCATTATCTATGAAGAAAATATTCTCCACTTGTTACCTGATGCTGAATAGAGGTAAATAGGCGATTACTGCAGCGTCCCATGGGTCCGCCTGAACCAGTTTTTCTGTCACCCAAGCCTCACACAGACGTCCCCTTAACGGAAATAACTAGATCCCCTTCATCGAAAGGACCTTCTGACATCACCAGCTCCTGTAACTGCTGTAATCACATGTTTCACGGCGGAGGCGGCTTCTGTATAGCTGCTGAACGTAAGGTACAGGCGCTATATCCTCTTTGTGGAACGGATCCGCTGACATCACCAGGTCACGTGACTGCTGCAGTCACATGGCATGGTACACAGGACAGGCATCGGTAGCGGCTAAATCCCCTTCAGTTTAGGTACCTTGGCACCTTAATATGACATCACAGGGTCATGTGTTCACAGCGGTCACATGGTAAACAGTGTTAGGCTGGCAGTTGGAAGTTTATGGTAGTCGTGCATGGAAGCTGCAGGACACAGGTGGGGCATATGTGATGGAAGCTGCAAGGCACAGGGGAGGGCATGTGTGATGGAAGCTGCAAGGCACAGGGTGCATGTGTGATGGAAGCTGCAGGGCACGGGGGGCAAGTGTAAAGCTACAGGACATGGGGGGGCATGTGTGACTAAAGGTGCTGGGCAGAGGGGAGGCATGTGTGAAGGTGCTGGGCAGAGGGGAGGCATGTGTGAAGGTGCTGGGCAGAGGTGGGGCATGTGTGAATAAAGCATGTGGGCAGATGGGTCATGTGAGGGAGAAGCCTGTTCCCCACAGGGCCCCTCCTCAACCAACAGTACCCTGACGACACTCGCCAGCTTTTCTCTGATATTCCCCATGACATGTTCTTATTATCTTTTCCCTCACATGCCCTGCTGCCTCAATCCCAACACCTCTTACTTCAAAATTAAAAGAAGCATCTTTTATTTGAAAGAGGAGTAGAGCCTTACCAGCATGCTTTGCCAGTAGATAACTAGCTCATAGCTGGCAGAGCATGCTGGGATTTGTAGTTTCACAACACCTGGAGTGTCACAGGTTAGCCATCACTATCCTAGAAGTTCACTTACACTCCTCCTGCTCTATACTCCTCTCCTGTTAGGCCTTCAGTTTAGATTAATTGCCCAGCATGGCAGGGCATATTTTTTATTACTGGGGTGCTCTGCAGGTCGGCAAGACTGAGTGTTAACCTTTCCCACCACAGTGCTGGAAGATAGGTTTAGCAAGTTGCTGTGGGCCACAGGAATGGGTACCTCTTAATTTTGGGGCAGGCTTCATGATTCCTTAAGGAGCCTGTGTCAGGTGGGGGATACTGGGTATATGTAAATCCCAATGTTGTGAAATGCTGGTACGAGCACCTTATTGAGGGCTTCTTAGCTGGCAACCAGTTCTCTGAATTGCTCCTGTTGGTGGAACAGATTCAGAGAGCTACAGAGTAGCGGTGGTCCTGGACAGTGGATTGATTGGGGCATGGATATCTGCCTCTGTGATTTTGGCTTGTTGGACTCTCTGGCTTTAGTCCTTGGAAGCTGATATGGAGTATAAGAAGACTCTTGAGTCACATTCTTTTTCTGTGGGTGTCCTGTGGCGACAGGAGGAAAAAGTGCTTTCCTTCCTGTTAATGTACCAAAAGCTAAGATGCCCAGGTTTCTCTCCTTTTGTTTCTCTCGTCTGCTAGGCGCCCAGTCACCAAGTCTGCTGATAAGAAATTGGCATGATGGTGTACTGCCCACCCACAATCACTGACGTTTGAGCCTGTCTACTCTTCTACAGGGTTAAACATAAATTAAAGGCCTATCGGGAGAGTGGTATAGAGGGGCTGGAGCTACGGTGAACTTCTCGGATGTCTTAAAGTGTCCACATGACTGGTCCCTACACTATACCCCAATGTTTTCCAGTGGACTAAGGTAAAAGGATTTCTCGGATATATAAAAACCCTATTATTTCTTATGTTTTCTTTCCCTGATTACTCTTTCAGAAATAAAACATTTTTTCTTGTACTACAAAGCAATTTTTGTTACATACTGTCCAGACTGCTGTAACCTCCATCTTGCTGTAATGATATCTTGGTCCTCTATAATATAATAATAGCCTCTGCAAGAATAACCTCTCTACTCTCCATCATTAATTATGCTTCAACTGAAATCATATTGTCTTCCATTTTTAATTATCTTTTCACTACAAACGTATTTGGTGCTGCCCTATCCATTTCAACTTGTTATATCTATTATCACAATCTCTGTACATACCAACCCTCTGCTCACGCTGACGCTTTTTTTTTTTTCTCCCAGGCTACTTTCGCTCTCAGGACTACGACCCTTCTTGAATGCTGTCCCTGAAAATCTTCAACAGAATGTCTGTCTGTCAAGTAACGTCTCTAACGGCAGGATCCTGCTGAAACGTCACTGGTTTAACTGACAGTTCAAATGGTGCTTATGACTTAATTCTCCCAGAATTGCGCTCCAGAGGCTAAAAGGACACGTTTTGGAGCGGACTGTTACGGGTTTTCTTTTTTACAGTGTCCGTTGATCAAGCGATATTAACGAAGGAGAAAGCAAGAAACCTAATATAGACAGTTTATTAATTATTTTATTTCTACTCTCGAACTTCATGTTATTATCCAACCTGATAATGCCGGTTGAATTTAAATCGAAAAATGATAGTTATGTTGACGCTTGTTATGATGACCAGCAAGTGGAATATATTACCTGATATTGTAAATGGACGTCGTCATACATTTGTGTGTGCTGTTACATACTACAGACAGCTGAACTTTGTAATATACTGTATATTTGAATATTATCTAAGAAATACATAATGTGATGTAAACAAAACCTACTGAAAGCAACTTTTTTGTATATTTGAGAGGTAAGGGTTGTTATAAACTAGTTATTTCTTTCACCATTAAAATTACTACATCTTTATTGTTGTTTTGCCTGTTATACTTTCTCAAAAATATCTAAATTTTTAGTATATCAAGTCTGTACTTTACATGTAATCGCTATGCCAATCAAGGTCGTCGTCCCCCCAGCAATGGAGGACCCAGTAGGGGGCAACTGATCCAGGTAGCTGACCGGACCAGCACACTCATGGGGGGTATATTCATTAAAGTGTGGCTTTGAAAAAGTCGATATGCTGCCTACAGCAACTAATCAGGTTCTAGTTATTTATTTAGTACATCATACAAAATGACAGTTAGAATCTGGCAACATCTCCACTATTAGGATTATTTTATTGAATGCCTACATTTCTTTTTAGCCTGACAATCATTATATATTCACAGTTATGAGTTAAAAATGTCCAAATTAGGGATAAAAAAATGCATCTAGCACCACATCTATTACACCGCATCTGATTATAAGAAAGGTCCCTGCATAATAAATTTAGTTTTGCACCTATATCAGCAAGAAGTAACTTGTAATGCAATTTACAATTGATCCATCATAATCCCACCGGCGCTTAATTGTACAGTGTGCCACTAACTACATCTTTTTTCACTTCAGGTAATTTTAAGTTAGGTGTGTGTCTGATTCTAAATTGGCGTGCACAAATGTGGTGCACTCTAATTTTCATTGCAAATTGTGCCCTCCACAATAAGTGCCGCAGCACAAAGGCTGTGGCATTGAAAGAAAGATAATTCTGCAAATAATCTTAAGAATAAAGATCCTGTTTTATTACTTACTTGCTAAAGTACCCGGGTAGCCTGGGTTTAAATCTTCAAGCTATTAAGTTATAAATGAGTTGAATGTAACTGTCAACCTTTTCAAAATAATTAGAAGCTTAGTAAGGTCTTCCAACACACCCCTTAGTTGGCTGCCCAATGTCGTTTTTTTTTCTTATATTAAATGTCATTGAAATCAATCTAGTGGAAAGTCCGGAACAGGCTTGCCAGGTCAAAGTTCTGCCCAGCGTACAGCAACGGGAGGTTCTACTGGATCCTAACCTCCCTAAAACCTGGACAGGATCCAACTGGACCATCTTGCGTTGGTTTCATCCCAATCGGTGCATGGGTGTCTGAATGCATAACTGGACAGACAAGTAGGCCAATGATATATATATATATATATATATATATATATATATAATTTTACTGTGATAGAGCATCCTCAGAATCATTCCTCCTCTTTTCTGCCTTACTTCCATTGTTCACCATTCTGCACTCTTGTTATCATAATTGCTATACCTACTCCCATTGCCCATCTTGAGTATTGTGCCAGTAGGATTAAGGATAGGGATGCGATATCCTAGTACATGGATAGGAGGCAATGACTGGGGAGTCACCAGACTCATCGTGGTTAATAATGTACCCCTTGAGCTAAATACACACCATGGGTATATCCAAGTACCTTTTAACTTAAAATGTTAACACTAAAATAGGAACATATCCTCGAGGGGTGGTTAAGTGTGAGGATAGATGGGAGGCAGGGAATCGTGTCATTTTGGTACCGCCCCCAACGATACATTTACGCAGCCGCGTCAATATGACCCAGGTGGCAAAGCCTTCATTACGCGGTTTGCTGTGACTCACGTCATAGAGGACCCCATCCTGCCCACTTCACTAGGAAGTGGCAAGATGCGGGAAAACCAACCCGGGAGATCTATGCAGAATTAGGGAGTCTCCAGGACAATCTGGGAGAGTGGGGAAGTATGAGTAAAACATAACCTAAAGCATCCACTACAAAGCATACAAGTATAATGGTCAACTCCTGTAAGCAAAGAGACATAGCGAATACTAAGTAACACCAAACAAATGAGCTGGCAACTATAATTGTCTGCTAGTGAAAACAAGTTATGTGAATAGAGAGAGAGAGAGGGGGCTCTTTATATATGTCTAATGCATGCTGATGTGCATAGAATAATAATTGTAAATAACTTTTCTCATATCTACACATTATCCTTTACTTTGAGTTGACCTTTCAGTTTGCATTTCTTGCTGTTGCTTCTAATTTATGACCCTGTATCTTTAGTTTTTCTATTTCTCACTCTAAAATTATCTTGTTTTTTGATCTCTAGACATCTATATGAATCAGTAATGAGTAACCACAAGCGAAATTAACTCTTAAAATGTAGTCCCAATATGTACATATTATCAATAAAAAATAAATGGCTAAATAAATATAATTTTTTAGGGTGATTTGGAAACAAATTCAAGACAAAATGCACATATTATACTATTAATTTTCTTGTTATGTAGTACTTATACTACCATCATCAAAAACAACCTCAGTAATATAAGACAGTACAAGTGTGACTAAGAGCTGGCTAAATCCTATTTCCCATACAGTCATTGTTCCAGGTACCTACACTGAAGGGCATTTAGACACATCACTGTGAGCTGGCTAAATTCCCTTCCAATTCATGACCTGGCCAGCAGGGGGCCAAAAAGGTACCTTCATTGAAGGGGATTTAGCTGGCTCACACTGAGCTGGATAAATCCCCTTTCAATTCATGACCTGACCAGCAGGGGGCCAAATAGTACCTTCGGTGAAGGGGATTTAGCTGGCTCACACTGAGTGGGCTATTTCCCATGCAGTGTAGGTACCAGGTACCTACGGTAAAAGGGATTTAGTCGAAACCGAAATTCTATTGTAGTCGGTGCAGAAGCTCCATCATTTCTTTCTGTTCCTGCAATTATTCGTGTAGAAAAAGGTAAGAAGGGGAGCTTGTGTGTGTGTGTGTGTGTGTGTGTGTGTCAAACGTGTGTGTCAAACGTGTGTGTGATGGAAGCTGCATGGCACAGGGGGGGCATATATGCTGGAAGCTGCAGTGCACAGGGGGGGCATGTGTGATGGAAGCTGCAGGGCACGGGGGGACATGTGTGATGGAAGCTGAAGGGCACAGGGGGGACGTGTGATGGAAGCTGCAGGGCACAGGTGGGACATGTGTGATGGAAGCTGCAGGGCACAGGGGGGGCATGTGTGATGGAAGCTGTAGGGCACAGGGGGGACATGTGTGATGGAAGCTGCAGGGCACAGGGGGGACATATGTGGCGGAAGCTGCAGGGCACAGGAGGGACATGTGTGACGGAAGCTGCAGGGCACAGGGGGGACATGTGTGACGGAAGCTGCAGGGCACAGGGGGGATATGTGTGATGGAAGCTGTAGGGCACAGGGGGGGCATGGGTGATGGAAGTTGCAGGGCACAGGGGGGGCATGTGTGATGGAAACTGCACGGGCAAACGAGAAGTCAGGAACAGGGCTGAAACTGGAAACACAGGAAACGCTAGAGGCAGTTAGACCTGATACTCTGGCACAGGTGTGCACACAGGAAGCTTCTTATAAAGGCTGAGGAGTCAATGGGACATTAGGGGCCGAAGGCGCTGTTCTCAGCTTCCACCGTGAGTCCTGAGTAGCATCCCGTTGGCAACGGGTCGCACATGCGCAGACAGCCGCGCCGGGTGGCCGGAACTTCCGCTTCTGGTTGCCTGGTAACTAGACGCGCTAGGAAGTGAAGCGAGCGGCCGTCCCGAAGAGACAGCGGGACGGCGCCTGACACCTTAATTGTCATAATTTCATTCTTTTGGAAGTTTGAGTAAAAAAGTTTCAATAGTTTTCTTAAATTTAGATGTGAGTGTAAGGAACCTTAATCGGACATGTTAAACTGTAAGGTTTTTTGTCTATGGAATTTCATAGCTTTTTGTAAAGTTAAAATATATATGATATCAAATTTAGAAATATATGGACTGTCACAATCTGCCTCCTGCAGCTCCTGTTTGCCAGGAGCTATGTTGGACCTTCTGGTTATATATACAGCCTGCAGTACCACCATGCCTCCAAAGGGGCCACTGTGCTGCTTGAACTGTTTCCCTTCCTGCTGATCTAAGCTCATTTTCTCAGGATGATTTACACCTGCTGCTACTCCTTAAAAGACAGCCTCGCCCAGCAGTCTGGGCCAGATCATCAGGTCAATCTACCTGGTAGGAAGCAATCCGTTGAGTCCTGTTCCTGGTTACTCTTACTTGTGTACCTGACCTTGTGGTTTTGCTGTTCATTCCACTGCTGCAGACACAGCTCATCATCTATCTGGTTACTGAGTTATTGTGGGGATCTCTGTGCTTCTGCTCTCTACAGCTCATTGCTTCTCAGTATAACCTGTTTATCTTACTTCCACCGTTACCTGTTGTCTGCTTGTTACGAGCCGTGGCGGTACGCCGCATCCTGGCGTAAGGTAGCAGCCGAGCACGTACATAAGTTTCAATGCACTGTTATATTTTTGGAGGTTGTAGGGACATCCTCCAACTCCAGGGGGAGCTCTCGCATGATTCTATTTATCATTCATACATGTTCCTGGTTGTGATATGTCCTATGCTAGTTCCCAGCTAGTAATTAATCAGCAGCCTCCTGAGGCTGATTATCAGCCCTGTCCTCCTCCTTTCTTATTTGACCATCATAATATTTAAGGCAGTGAGGACTGGGCCTCACTGCCGGTTATAGTTCCTGCTTTGCTGCATACTAGCCAGCTGCATCCCTTGCTCTCTCATTATCCATTGGATTCTGATTATTGTTGCCGACCTTGCCTGGATATCTGACTACGTTTGATTGCCTGTGCCCCTTGATCTTTTGCCTGGACTCTTACGCTGCTGTTTTGCTTGTGACCTCTGACCTCAGCTTGTTTATTGGATACGCTGTCTGCTGCCGGCCCTCGACCCTTGCCTGGACTTCACATTGCTTTCCTGGGTTCTCCCCAGCCGGTACTCATTTCACGACCATCTGTTTGTCTGCGGCCAAGTCTGTCCCCAACACTAGGGGCTCTAGTGAACACCAGACCTTCAGAGCAGACTCCGGGTTTTGATGTACTGGCTGGAGGGGTTCTTAACATTATAACCGGCCTAAAAAGAAATACTGGTGGAACCTTGGATGGAGCCTACTCCAGCCCAAGTCCTTGCAGGGCAGATCCAGACTATTTCGCAGGTAGTCCAAGACCACTCAATCAGATTGGCTGCCCAAGAGGAAGCCGCCAAGGCCTCTCAAGCAACCCTGTCACCTGCCATAGAACCTAAACTGAATCTTCCAGATCGGTTCTCCGGGGACAGAATCCAATTCCGGAACTTTAAAGAAAGCTGTAAGCTTTATTTCCGCCTCAGACCCCGCTCCTCAGGTTCGGAGCAGCAGAGGGTGGGTATAATAATTTCCCTGCTCTAGGGTGATCCACAGTCCTGGGCCTTTAGCCTGGCCGAGTCAGCCCTGCACTGCAGTCCGTGGATACCTTTTTCAATGCTCTTGGTCTCCTCTATGACGACCCAGACCGAGTGGCTTCAGCAGAGTCGCACCTAAGGGCACTTAGGCAAGGGTGGCGTACCGCCGAAGAATACTGTGCCGAATTTAGGTGCTGGTCCGTTGATAGTTAGTGGAACGACCCTGTGCTGAAAAGTCAATTCCGCCTGGGCCTCTCAGAGCAAATAAAGGACTCCTTAGTCCAGTGCCCCTCATCTCCAACCTTGGAGACACTTATGCAACTTGCTATCAAAATTGACCGCAGAATAAAGGAAAGGAAAGTGGAGAAGGACACGACTGTACCATCATACCCTCCTCCGGTCTTTTTTCCTGTTTCTCAAGACCCATCTGAACCCATGCAGCTAGGAGCCTATCGCCTTTCTCCAGAAGAAAGATCTAGGCGGCGTTCCTTGGGGCTCTGCCTGTATTGTGGAAACAAGGGTCATCTTCTGCGCACCTGCCCTAAAAAGACGGGAAAAGATATGGCCTAGGTGTATGTGAAGAGGTGCGCCTAGGCCTCCAAATGGTCTCTTCTAAGAATTCGGTCCTGATTCCTGCCCGGGTTACCTTTGAGTATAATTCCTTTTCAGTGTCAGCCTTTCTGGATAGTGGTGCTGCAGGTAATTTCCTTGACGTGGAATTTGCCAAGTCCCTCGGCATTCCTGCAGTAAAACTGGAATCTAGCATAACCGTCTGTGGATTCGACGATAGACCCTTGATCGGAGGCAGGATCCACTCCAGAACCCTGCCGCTGCAACTCTGTGTGGGAGCCCTTCACTCCGAAGTTCTTTCATTTTTCCTTATTCCTTGTTCCTCCATGCCTTTGATCCTAGGGCATCCCTGGCTCCAACATCACAACTCTCATATTGATTGAAGTAAGGGGGAGATCTTACATTGGGGTACAGCCTGCTCTTCAACCTGCCTGACTCTTCCTCTCCAGGTTGTTCAGCCCTGTTCCGAAAAGCTTCCTTTAGCCTACAGGGAGTTCCAGGATGTGTTCTCCAAGAAGGAAGCAGACTCTCTTCCCCCTCATCGGGACTATGATTGCTCTATTGAATTTATATCTGGTTCTAAGTTCCCCAAGGGGAGATTGTATGCTTTATCTATTCCTGAGACCAAAGCTATGGAGGAATACATAGAAAAAACCTTCGGAGGGGATTTATCAGGCCTTCTAAATCACCGCTGGGAGCCGGTTTCTTTTTTGTGTCTAAAAAGGACGGAAGTCTTAGGCCATGCATAGATTACCGTGGCCTAAATCAAATAACGGTAAAAAACACTTACCCTTTACCACTCATCTCTGTTCTTTTTGATCAGCTTAAACAAGCTGCTGTTTACTCCAACATTGATCTGCAAGGAGCATATAACCTGGTTCGGATCAAACAGGGGGACATGTGGAAGACGGCCTTCAACACCCATTCAGGTCATTACGAATATCTGTTCATGCCCTACGGCCTATGTAATGCCCCTGCTGTGTTCCAAGATTTTATTAATGATGTGCTGCAAGATTTTCTGGGCAAGTTCGTTGTGGTCTACCTCGATGACATTCTAATCTACTCCAATTCTCTGGAACTTCACCGATTACACGTCAGGGAGGTACTTCTCAAATTACGTCAACACCATCTCTTCGCTAAATTGGAGAAATTTGAGTTTGAGGTTACCCAAGTCACATTCCTGGGATATGTCATCTCCCCTGATGGCTTTTCGATAGACCCCAGTAAGGTCCAAACAATCCTTGACTGGGTACAGCCTACCAATCTGAAAGCCATTCAGAGATTCTCGGGGTTCGCCAAGTACTACAGGCGATTCATTCGTTCCTTCTCTGTATTGGTGGCTCCCCTTACTCGCAAAGGGGCCGACGCCACTAAGTGGTCTCCCTCTGCATTGGATTCCTTCAGGGCACTCAAGAATGCATTCATTTCTGCACCGGTCCTTCGACATCCAAATCCAGAACTGCCGTTCATAGTCGAAGTTGACGCCTCCGATGTTGGAGCTGGCGCTATCCTTTCACAAAAGGATCCCTACAACCATAAATTGCACCCCTGTGCATTCCTCTCTCGAAAATTTTCTTCCGCCGAAACCCACTATGATGTCGGTAATCGGGAGTTATTGGCAGTAAAGTGGGCGTTTGAAGAATGGCACCACTGGCTTGAGGGAGCAGCTCATGTGATTACGGTATATATTGACCACAAGAATCTTCAGTTCATTCAGTCCGCTAAGGTCATAAATTCCAGACAAGCCCGGTGGGTCCTGTTTTTCTCTCGTTTCAAGTTCTTCATCACGTTCCGACCAGGATCCAAAAACACCAAGGCTGATGCCTTGTCTCGCAGCATTATCTCCACACATCTTCCTCTCTCTGAACCATCTTCTATCATCCCTGCCTCTGACATTGTTCTAGGTCTGACCCAGGATTTAGGCACAATCCTTTAGGACTTCCAGCATTTGGCACCACCAGCAACTCCTACAGGTAGATTATTTGTACCAGACCACCTGAGGAAGACTGTCCTCACCGAATGTCACGACACCAAGACCGCGGGTCATCCTGGAGTATCTAAGACCATTGAACAGATATCCCGTTCGGTGTGGTGGCCTTCTTTATCCGCTGATACCAGAGAATTTGTGCTTTCCTGTGAAAGTTGTGCTAGGAATAAGTCCTCTCGCAGTCTTCCTACTGGTCCTCTGATGCCGCTATTTGTTCCAGCTAAACCATGGAGACATATATCTATGCACTTTATTGTGGAATTACCTCGCTAATCTGGCTTTAACACCATCTGGCTAGTCATTGACCGGTTTAGTAAGATGGCCCACTTCATTCCACTTACAGGGTTGCCATGTGCCAGGACGCTGGCATCCTTGTTCATCCAAGACATCTTCCGACTCCATGGACTCCCTGTCAATATTGTCTCGGACCGTGGCTCTCAATTTGTCGCCACCTTTTGGAAAGCCTTTTGCACCCGGCTGGGAATAAAACTCTGTTTTTCTTCAGGATATCACCCACAGTCCAATGGACAAACCGAGAGGGTCAACCAATCCCTTGAGAAATGTCTTCGTTTATATGTATCCAAATGCAATAACGACTGGCCCTCTCTGCTTCCAAGGGCAGAATTTGCTTACAACAATGTATACCACTCTTCTACACAGGTGTCTCCATTCTTCTGTAACCTGGGATTCCATCCACGGTCAAACTCCTTGTCCATTCTGGCATCCTCCAATATCCCAGATTATCATCGCTCTGCTGCCCGTCTCTCACAGATATGGAAAAAAGTCCATATTGCCCTCAAACAAGCCTCTTTTAAGTCCAAATGTTATGCAGACCTGCATTGTAGACCATGTTCTTTCAAAGTTGGTGATAAGGTCTGGCTGTCTACACGCAACCTCAGACTCAAGCAGCCCTGCAAAAAGTTAGGTCCCAGATTCATTGGACCCATTGTTATTACTAAGCAGATTAATCCAGTGGCTTTTAGACTGAATCTTCCTTCTTCTCTCAGGATTCCCAGGACATTTCATTGTTCGTTACTCAAACCCGTTACTTGGTCTCAAAAATTTAGGCCGCATCAAGCCCGCAAGCCTCATTCTGTTACAGTCAAGGGACACCAGGAATTCATAATCGAAAAAATTCTCCAAAAAGGTCCAACAACAAATTCACTTTCTGGTCCATTGGAAGGGCTATGGCTCAGAGGAACGTTCTTGGGTGCCACAAAGACATCTACATGCTGACAAATTGCTCAAGGATTTTTTCAAACGGTTCCCTGGGAAACCGGGTTGTCGGGGTTCCTTGACTGCTCCTCAAGAGGGGGGTACTATTACAAGCTGCGGCGGTACGCCACATCCTGGCGTAAGGTAGCAGCCAAGCGCGTACATTAGTTTCAATGCACTGTTATATTTTTGGAGGTCGTAGGGACATCCTCCAACTCCAGGGGGAGCTCTCGCATGATTCTATTTATCATTCATACATGTTCCTGGTTGTGATATGACCTATGCTAGTTCCCAGCTAGTAATTAATCAGCAGCCTCCTGAGGCTGATTATCAGCCCTGTCCTCCTCCTTTCTGATTTGACCATCATAGTATTTAAGGCAGTGAGGACTGGGCCTCACTGCCGGTTATAGTTCCTGCTTTGCTGCATACTAGCCTGCTGCATCCCTTGCTCTCTCATTATCCTTTGGATTCTGATTATTGTTGCCGACCTTGCCTGGATATCTGACTACGTTTGATTGCCTGTGCCCCTTGATCTTTTGCCTGGACTCTTACGCTGCTGTTTTGTCTGTGACCTCTGACCTTGGCTTGTTTATTGGATATACTGTCTGCTGCCGGCCCTCGACCCTTGCCTGGACTTCACTCTGCTTTCCTGGGTTCTCCCCAGCCGGTACTCATTTCACGACCCTCTGTTTGTCTGCGGCCAAGTCTGTCCCCACCACTAGGGGCTCCAGTGAACACCAGACCTTCAGAGCAGACTCCGGGTTTTGATGTACTGGCTGGAGGGGTTCCTAACACTGCTCTCAAGTGTTTCAGCATTACTTGTCTTCTGAGTCTCACCACCATTCTAGAGGTATCTGACCCTGCAACACGCAGGCTACTTGTCTCACCACCTTTCCAGAGGTATCTGACCCTGCAACCTGCAGGCTACTCGCCTCACCACCTTTCCAGTGGTATCCGACCATGCAACCCGCAGGCTACTTGCCTCACCACCTGTCCAGAGGTATCCAACCTTGTAACCCGCTGGCTACTCATCTCACCACCTTTCTAGAGGTATCTGACCCTGCAACCCGCAGGCTACCCGTCTCACCACATTTCCAGAGGTATCCAACCCTGCAATCTGCAGTCTACTCATTTCACCACCTCTTCCAGAAGTATCCAACCCTGCATTTTGCAGTCTACTCATTTCACCACCTCTTCCAGAGGTATCCACCCTGTAACCCGTTGGCTACTGCATCTCTCCATCACTTTACAGTATTGCCTATTCCACTGTTAAGAACTGTGGTTATTCTACTGCCTTACCAGTTATTGCATCCTGAACCTATATTACCTGTGTTTCTGATAAACCACTTCGTTCACCTACTTTCTTTCCGGGCTCTTGCCTTGGGAACCCTGACAGGGACATATCCAATTAAGACAGCAGATCGCGGCTAATGTTAGGTTACCCCATAGGGTTGCAAATGTAAATCTGTGAATTTGCGTTACCGTATTGACAGTTTAAATGTGCAGCCACGATCTGTAGGATTACTTGAATATGCCCCATATAATTTGATGGCAGATAAGAACCACTTGGCCCACATAGTTTTCATTATGTTTCCTAATAGCGAATAACAAAGCATATTTAAATTGGTCTATTATATCTGTCTCTACCACCTCTGTTGGATACCTATTCCACCAATTTTCTACAATTTTGGTACAGTCATTCCTCAGATTTTCGCTAAACCTAGTACCGTCCAATTCTAGCGCATCTCTTTTTCTCACACATCCTCCCTGCCCCCCATCCTTTCTCACATGTGAACCCATATGTACCAGCTGTTCTCACACATAAACCTCAGCATACCAGTGTTTCTTCCATGTCATCCCTGCGCACCAAACTTACTCACACATGCAATACCAAGTGTACCCACAACAACCCCTGTGCACCAGCTTTTGTCACACGTTATCCCCTGCTTACAAGATTTTCTCATGTCACACATATGTGCACCAGCTTTTCTCTCACATCTCACCCCCTACGCACCAGCTTTTCTTTCAGTTGTCACCCACTACGAACCAGCTTTTCTTTCACGTCACACCCTACGAACCAGCTTTTCTTTCACGTCACGCCCCCTATGAACCAGCTTTTCTTTCACGTCACGCCCTACGAACCAGCTTTTTTTTCACGTCACGCCCTACGAATGTTACGGCTCACGCCCCCAGGCATCAACTCCTAGAACCGCTTCAGAGGTCTTCGCCTCTAGGAACTGCTTTTCCCGTAGAGCTAGATGTGCTCACAGGTACTCTGATGCCCCCAGGTCTTGTACTCTAGTAGTCGGAGCTGATACCTGAGAACGTAGCGTAGGTGTTCACACAGAGGTGGAGTGAAGATCCCAGCAAGGGATATTAGGTAGCCGGCAACAGCAACGTCCTGGTCCAGGCCAGAGGTCAAAAGGTCACAGGCAGTACAGAAGTATCCAAGTCCAGGCAAAGGGTTCAGGGTCACAAGAAAATGAGCAGCGTCCAATACAAGCAGGGGGTCGAGGTCACAGGCAATCAATTAGAGTCAGAATCCAGGCAAAGGTCGGCAACAGAAGAGAGGGTAAATCACACAGCAACACAGCAGCACAGTAGGAAGTTTGCAAGAAGCAGAGACTATAACCAGCAGTGGAGGATTACCCCTCCCTGCCTCCTAAATGTGCATTGGTCAATGAGAAGGAGAGGAGTGCAGATCAGTAATTTAGCCACCTGGCTAGATTTTAACTAGCGCGTGCGCCCGGCTACCCTGACTGCCGGGACGCGGCGCTGCACCACAATAGCATCCCGGCCGTTGCGGGACAGAGCGGAAGTGATGGCCGGGACGCGGGGACCAAGAAGGAAGCGGCTTGTGACAGAACCCCCTCCCCCTTGAGGAGGGGTCAAGGAACCCCGACACCCAGGTTTTTTCGGGAAATTTTTTAAAGAACTTGGCAAGTAACTTGTCAGAATGTAAATTTATTTGTGGCACCCAGGAACGTTCCTCGGGACCAAAGCCCTTCCAATGGACGAGGTAGTGAAACTGACCCTGAACTTTCTTTGAATCAAGGATCTTCTCGCCTACAAATTTTTGATGTCCATCCACCGAAACTGGTTGAGCCCTAGAGGACTGTCGAGGTTTGAATCTCTTGGAAGACCGGGCAGGTTTCAGCAACAAACAGTGGAACGTACTGGGAATTTTTAGAGATTCAGGGAGCTTTAGTCTGAAAGCTACTGGGTTGACTTGTTTTATGATGGTAAATGGACCAATAAACTTGGGTCCTAATTTCTTGCAGGGTTGACGGAGTCTTATGTTCCGAGTAGAGAGCCACACTGAATCTCCTACCTTAAAGGAACAGGCAGAGTGATGTAGGTCGGCAAAAACTTTTGACCTAAAAGATGCTCGGAGTAAAGATTGATGAACTGATTTCCAGATCTTCATAAGCCAGATGGCCGTGGCCTTGGTTTCACATGGCCTATCGGTAGATAGAGAGGACAATGAGTTGACTCTGGGATGGTACCCAAGGTTGCAATAAAAGGGAGAGTACCGGGAAGAAGTGTGGCATGCGTTGTTGTACGCAAATTCGGCCCATGGCAGAAGGTCAGCCCAGTCATCGTGATTTTTGGATATATATAGCCGTAGATATTGCTCCAGGGATTGGTTCACCCTTTTGGTTTGCCCGTTAGACTGCAGATTGTAGGCCGATGATAGGCTGAGACTAATACCTAAGAGGGAGCAGAAAGCCTTCCAGAAAGCTGCAATAAACTGTGACCCCCGATCCGATACTATATCCTCCGGCAAACCATGATATCGAAATACATGTTTAATAAACAAGGCGGCCAGAGAGCGTGCTGAGGGTAATTTGGTCAAAGGGATAAAATGAGCCATTTTACTGAATCGATCCACAGTTACTCAGATGGTGTTGCACCCGGAAGACGGAGGTAAATTGACAATGAAGTCTATGGACAAGTGGGTCCAAGGTCTGACCGGGGCTGGTAACGGCAGTAGTAACCCATAAGGGGAATTTCGAGAAATATTATTCTTGGAACACAGATCACAGGACGATACATGTTCTCTAACATCCACAGATAATGATGGCCACCAGACAATATAGGAGATGATTTCGATGGTCTTTGCAACACCGGGATGTCCAGAAGACTTGTTGTCATGACACTCTGAAAGGACCGACTTCCTGAGATGCACAGGCACGAAGAGTTTGTCTGCTGGAGTTTCAGGAGGTGCCTGTGGTTGAAATTGTTGAAGGGTTTTACCTAGTTCCTGCGTGAAGGCAATCAAAATAGAAGAAGCAGGAACAATGGAACAGGGTTCAGAGACTGGAGTTTGAGAAGAGATAAAACTGCGAGACAAAGCATCAGCTCTGAGGTTCTTTGAGCCAGGCCGGTAGGTGATGATGAAGCGAAAACGGTGACAAGAAGAGGGACCACTGCGCTTGCCTAGAATTTAACCTTTTAGCTGACTATGTAGGACAAGTTCTTGTGGTCGGTGTATACTGTGATTACATGTTTTGCACCTTTAAGCCATTGGCACCATTCTTCCAATGCCCACTTGATGGCCAACAACTCCCAATTGCCAACATCGTAATGTCCCTCGGCAGAAGAAAATCTTCGAGATAAGTAGGCACAGGGGTGAAGGCGATGGTCTTCCAAGTCTTTTTGGGATAGCACTGCTCCCACACCTACATCAGAGGCATCCACTTCAATGATGAATGGAAGGTCTGGATTTCGATGTCTCAGAACAGGTGCTGACACAAAGGCACGTTTCAAGGCTTCGAAGGCAGAGATAGCGATCGGAGACCAGATTTTCGTGTCAGCTCCCTTGCGGGTCAATGCTGTGATAGGAGCAACGAGAGTAGAAAAGGAACTGATACATTTTCTATAATAATTAGCGAACCACAGGAACCTTTGTATAGCTTTGAGATTCGAGGGTCGCACCCAGTCGAGAATGGCCTGTACTTTCTCGGGGTCCATGACGAACCCTTCCGGGGAAATGACATACCCCAAAAATGTGACTGTGGAAACTTCGAACTCACATTTTTTCTAACTTAGCGTAGAGGTGGCGATGGCGGAGTTTCAGAAAAACTTGTTGTACATGTTCACGATGTTGTTTAAGTGAGTGGGAGTATATCAGGATGTCATCTAAGTAGACGACTACAAAGGAGCCTAGGAATTCATGAAGGACATTATTAATTAGGTCTTGAAAGACGGCTGGAGCGTTACTGAGGCCGAAAGGCATGACAAGGTATTCGTAGTGGCCTGTTTGGGTATTGACGGCCGTTTTTCATTCGTCACCTTTACGGATACGAATCAAGTTGTATGCTCCTCGAAGATCAATCTTAGAGTAGATCCTAGCTCCCTAAGCTGGTCAAAGATGACCAAAATAAGTTGCAAATGGTATCTATTTTTTATAGTTATCTTATTCAATCCTTGGTAGTCAATACAGGGCCTCAGGCTGCAACCTTCTTGGCCACAAAGAAGAAGCATGCTCCTGCAGGTGACTTGGAAGGCCTAATAAAGCCTTTATGCAGATTCTCCTCTACATATGATTCCATGGCTAGCGTCTCCGGAATAGACAGGGCGTATAGTCTTCCCTTGGGTAATTTGGAACCTCCGACAAGATCGACAGCACAATCGTACTCCCGATGAGGAGGGAGAATATCTGCTTCCTTCTTGGAAAAAACGTCATGAAATTCCCGATAAGGAAAGGGTAGCTGCTCTGGGCAGATATGAGTAACCCTGAGCGGCAAGGATAAACAAGAGGAGGAGCACAGAGAGCTCCACTTTGTTATCTCACCTTTAATCCAATCGATACTGGGATTATGGTGGGCCAGCCAAGGATAACCCAGGATAAGAGGCACCGAAGGACAATGAATTAAGTACAGAGAGATAGTCTCAGAGTGAAGGGCACCCATCTTCAGCTGTAGAGGAGGGGAGCGATGATGGATCTCACCTCTGTTCAGGCAATTCCCATCTAGCCCATGCACAGCGATAACAGATTCTAGAGGAACAGCTGAGAAACCCAGGGACCGGGCAAGAGTCAAGTCTAAAAAGTTTCCAGCGGCTCCACTATCCAACGATGCAGGAACAGAAATTCTTGTTCACCGTACATGAGTTGGGCAGGTATTTGTAGGGAATCCTTTGGAAAGATTACCTGTAGGCCTAAGTGTACTCTCTCCATGTTCACTTGGCCTGGTCTTTTCCCGGTTTGACTGGGCAGGTACGGAGCAAATGGCCCTTCTCTCCACAGCATAAGCAGAGGCCCAGATTGCGTCTCTGGGTGCGTTCTTCCGAAGACAACCGATATACTCCCAGTTGCATTGGTTCAACTTGATCGATGGGAAAGGTTTGAGAAGGCACAGGAGAAAAGGACGAAGGATTTTGCTTCTCAGCTTTCCTTTCTCTATATCTTCTGTCAATTCGAATAGCTAACTGCATGAGTTCCTCAAGAGATCCAGCAGTAGGATACTGGACAAGTGAGTCCTTAATTTGTTCGGAGAGGCCCAACCGGAACTGACTATGAAGAGCTGGGTCATTCCATTCACAATCCGAGGACCAACGCCTGAAGTTGGAGCAATAATCTTCAGCGGAACGTCATTCTTGCATTAAGGATCGCAGCTGTGCTTCTGCAGAAGCCACTCGATCCGGGTCGTCATAGATCAAGCCAAGAGTTTTAAAGAATGCGTCCACAGATTACAGCTGAGGACTGTTAGAATCCAGGCTGAATGCCCAAGATTGAGGATAACCTTGTAGAAGGGAGATAATTATTCCCACTCTTTGCTGAGGTAAACCAGAAGAAAGTAGACTCAATTTGAAATAAAGCTTGCATCTTTCACGGAAGTTGCGGAAGAGTCTGCGGTCTCCCGAAAAGCGATCTGGTAGGTTCACCACAGAAGGCTGAGCGGCTTGCGAGGCTCTTGACGCCTGTTCTTGGGCAGCCTGCCGCTGAGACAACTCTTGGACCATTTGGGACAAGGTCTGGATTTGTCCTGCCAACTTGAGCCGGACTAGGTTCCATAGGAATGGACAGTTCACTCACTCCTAGTGTACATTTTGGGCCGGTTATAATGTTACGGCTCACGCCCCCAGGCATCAACTCCTAGAACCGCTTCAAAGGTCTTCGCCTATAGGAACCGCTTTTCCCGTAGAGCTAGATGTGCTCACAGGTACTCTGATGCCCCCAGGTCTTGTTCTCTAGTAGTCGGAGCTGATACCTGAGAACATAGCGCAGGTGTTCACACAGAGGTGGAGTGAAGATCCCGGCAGGGGATATTAGGTAGCCGGCAACAGCAGCGTCCTGGTCCAGGCCAGAGGTCAAAAGGTCACAGGCAGTACAGAAGTATCCAAGTCCAGGCAAAGGGTTCAGGGTCACAAGAAAATCAGCAGCGTCCAATACAAGCAGGGGGTCGAGGTCACAGGCAATCAATCGGAGTCAGAATCCAAGCAAAGGTTGGCAACAGAAGAGAGGGTAAATCACACAGCAGCACAGCAAGAAGTTTGCAAGAAGCAGGGACTATAACCGGCAGTAGGGGATTACCCCTCCCTGCCTTATAAATGTGCACTGGCCAATGAGAAGGAGAGGAGGGCAGGTCAGTAATTTAGCCACCTGGCTAGAATTTAACTAGTGCGCGTGCCCGGCTACCCTGACTGCCGGGACGCGGCGCTGCACCACAATAGCGTCCCGACCATTGCCTTTGCAACGGCCGGGACAGAGCGGAAGTGACGTCCCGGTCGACATGGTGACAGCCGGACGCGGGGACCAAGGAGCAAGCTTTTCTTTCACGTCACGCCCTACGAACCAGATTTTCCGTCACGTCACGCCCTACGAACCAGCTTTTCTTTCACGTCACCCCTTGCGCACAAGCTTTACTATCACAATCTCCCCCTGTACACCAGCTTTTCTCTCAAATGCTCTCCACTCCCTGTATTTACTGAGCACCTTTAGCCCTGTTTTGTATTGTTATTCCCCAGACCCCAGTCTGCCCTTAATACAGATTTGGAGCTGAGTGATGAGGTCTGATGAAGTGCCTTACCATAGCCATCACCACACCCTCATTACTTCTAGGACCCCTGTCTGCCCACAAATCCATCAGGCCAGGACCACTCCCCCAACCCTTCTACCTCATCTGCTGGGAAACATCTCCCCTCCACCACTCAGCTTCCTCTCACACACTTCCCTGGCCACTGTCCTCCATTTTCTGCCACCCAGCACACTCACCCTTCAGCAGGTGACTGATCAGGCTTTCCCCATTACACTCTCCATCTGCAATGTTTACTGATCAGATCCAAGCAGTGGCTCAGTGTACCAGTGCAAGTCACTGTTCGAGCTAGCCGGGCATCACTATATACACAATATGAACAAAAGTATTTGGCTACGCCTGTGTAAGGAACTCCCAAGCCAGTACAATGAAACTCGGGGACTACTCTGAAGGCCCGGTGTTCGCTGGAGCCCCTAGTGGTGGGGACAGACTTGGCAGCGGGCCGACCGAGGGTCGAGTAACGTATACTGACTTTAAGGAGAACCCAGGAGAGGAGTGATTGGCAGACAGTAGTGAGCAGGAGAACCAAGGTCAGAGGTCACAGGCACAGGTACGAAATCCAGGGACAAGCAAAAAGGTCAGGTGCACTAGCAAAGGAGCAGAATCCGGTATTCAGGCAAATGGTCAGGGTCAGAAGCGAAGGTTCAATGGTCCAGGAACACCAAGCAGAGAGAGAACAAGCAGGCAGCAGAACTGAGGACAGGACGCTATAACCGGCAATGAGGCAGCAGTCCTCATTGCCTTAAATGCAACCAAGAGCCAGTCAAAACCTACACCTAACAGTTGCAGGCTAATTGCCAGACACTAAAAGGCCAATTAGGGCTTAGCCCTGAACTCCCCACCTGCAGGCTAATGCCTGCTAATTCAGCCACAGGCTGAATCTGACAGTTTGCCCCTAGTGCGCAGGCGCACCTGGCTGCCGAGACACGATGCTGAGGGGATGTCCGGCCGTTGCCTTGGCAACGGTCGGGAGCTGGAGGGAAGTGACGTCCCGGTCATCATGGTGACGGCCGGGACGCTGGGGCAGACAGGAAGCGAGCCTCGGAGGCTGTGAGTACCGCCGCGGCTCGTGACAGCCTGTTAATTATTGAATTGAGGTGTTTAAATCAGACCCGTTGCCAGAGGTGTATAAAATCAAGCACCAAGCCATGCACTCTCCATTTGCAAACATATGTGATACAAATTGGGTGGTTCTGAAGAGCTCATTGGCTTCAAGCGTGGTACTCTGAGAGGATGCTACCTTTGCAATCAGGGGGTAAATGTATTAACCTCTGGTTTCTTCAACTCCCGCGAGTTCGGCATCTTCGGCGCTTAAATTTAAAGCGGCGCTGCCTTGTAAAGGGAAGGCCCAGGCACCATCATGGCCCCATCTAGATCTTTCTACATCATGGCATCTGTATAATACAACCTCTGCACAATAGTTAACCCCAATATGCCATTTTGTTCCCATTTGCTCCTTTTGTCTTTTATTATCTTCTCCCTTTAGAATGTAAGTTCTCACAGGCATTGTCCTCTACCCTATGTCTCATGTCTGTTCTCTGTGTCTCATTTCTGTACACTCTCCATCATCCTCTGTCCCCGTTTTGTCTTCTGCTGAATTGTTTTTGTATGCCATGTGATTTGTTCTGTTAAGCAGAATACTTGGATGCAATTATCTGTACCCATTGTTCTTATCTGTATGCATTTGTGTAATTCTATGATTTTGTTGTATGTTCTTCCCCCCTATGCACGGCACTGCAGAAACCTTGTAGCACCTTATAAATAAAAAAGAATATTAATATATACATATATGTTGTGATCTTGTTGGATTTAATGGAGACTTGTAATGAAGTCTTAATAGGTAACAGTAATTCTGACACACACACACACACACACACACACACACACACACACTACATATTTATAAAACAGGCAATTAATGTAATGTATTGTATTAACATCTATTCTAAAATGTATGATAACATCTATGCTAAGAATAAAGCAACCATATTGATGTTGTATACCATTCTTACTGCAGTTTTATATTATTTGTAAGATTGTTGTAGTTTCACTTAAAATGTTTTGTATTCTAATTATAAAGTGTGTGTGTGTGTGTGTGTGTGTGTTGTCTTCCTTGAAAATAAGCATAAGCTTCTGATATAAATATTGTTCTTTCGAATTTAGAGCAAAAAAGAATTGTATTCCTTAGGTTAAGCCGGAAACTACCTTTGCAAGGAGTTTATTAATGACATTAGTCATAAATAAGTTATTAAATGGGCATTAGAATATTTGCCTTAATATTAGACCCTCAGTGCTACCAGAGAGCAATAGCACACCATTTAACAGTAACAATTAAAAGTGTGCTTTTTTTGTTCAAGCTTTTATATATCCCTCCAAGGCCATTTGACTGTCTGTGTTCAGTTTGTATGTTATACCCAGGTTGTATGGGTTTCCTTCTGGTACTCCAGTTTCTGTATGGTGCCCAACATACTGATAAGTTAATGATACTGTGTGTCTGTAAATAATTTAGATTAATACAGAAGTGGAATTTGCTCAATCAATTTATAGGCTAATGTGTGCAGCTAAGTCATTTGCATTTTTATCTACAGTAGAAATGGCAGGTCTTTTGCTGGCTATAGCAGTATGCTGGGGGAATCTTCTGTGTGTTTGTTCCTTTTAGGATAATCTCACCCTTTCAAGCACCTGCTATGAGCCTATAAATTGATTAAGCAACTTCCACTTCTGTATTTGTCTGAGAGGCATGTTGCTGTCAGTAGCTGAGGCAGGGGCGCACGCAGGATTGTCAGGGGGGGGTTACCCCCCCTGACCCAAAATAAAAAACAAAAAAACCCATGAGAGAGAGCTGCTGCTATTTCGGCAGCGCTGTCTTGTATACAATACAGCACCGCCGCGGATGCTTCTTTGACAGCGCCGTGGCTGCTGTATAGGACAGTGCCGCTATGGTGGCCACTTAGTTAGCGCAGGAAGGGGGGGTTTCTGGAGACTCAGAAACCCCCCCTGCGTGCGCCACTGTGAGGGGAAGTACTGGTGCTGAATTGCTGTTTGTGGCTTCTGGGGTACCTCTTTGGCAAGTTAGCACTCAATATAAAAACACATATGCATGGCCCAAATATATGGGACTCTCATTGTTTAGAGTTAGGACCACCCTATTAGCAAATGCGCCGTGGAGTGGCAGGTGGCTTTAAGATACATTTGCAAATGTGGGCAACTAAAAATAATTTAGACTATAAGGTCCACTAGAACATGGCTTTGTGTAAATTATTAAAACATTCTCTGTAAATCGCTGCCTAATATGTTGTTATCCTATATTTTTACAATGACAACAATACACGCACTTTACAGTACACATGTAACACATTATAGTTTATTTTCAAGCATATGTAAGTTTTTATACCTATAAGGGGGAATTCAAATGGCTGCAAGCAGTGTCGGACTAGGGAATGAAGGGCCCATTGGGGGACTGGAACGCTAGGGGCCCACCAGAGGGGGTGTGCCCAGCCATCATAAAGGCGAGACCAGACACTAGAGGGGGAGTGGTCAGCCCATGAAGGACATGGCTAACGGCATAGTGTAGTATATAAAAATATGCAACGAATATCTAAAGAGTGCATAGTCTAGGCCCACCCCATAGATCAGGACAAAGTCTGTCCTGCTCTTCCCTACCTGTTCTTGCAGCGTTCACTAACTGCTGATGATGATGTCTTAAGCTCAGTTGCTGTCTGGACCCTGGAATGTTGGGGTCCTGTTTGGAAAAGGGGATAGGAACATTAAATATGTAAAGCCTAGCAATGAGGGCACACTCTAGCCCCCTTCCCCAACCAGTCAAAATGTTAAATTAGTAGCTCTCATGTTAAATAAATAGGCACTCCCTGCTATTAAATTCATAGTATTCATAGTATTCACATTTACTAAACTAAACATATTTTCTCTCAAAGACACTAGTTAATAAAATTTAAATTTAATAAATATACATACGCCCGCCAAGCAGCCCAGACATTAAATAATTAGTATTTGCATGTTATAAATAAACCCTCCCTAAAAAGCTCCAACACTAAATTAGCATTCTCACTGAACAAAATGCCACCCTTCTCCCCAGATTTTCGTAAGCAGCCCTATGGGCTGCGAATAAAAATCCACGTTATTGCGGTACAGCGGATTAGGTTCGCGGCCCGTTCCGGCGCGATCCCGCGGATCGGGATCGGAATTGAATATGCCCCTTAATCTGTGCCTTGGCATTCTGGAAGGAGTCAAGGTATTCAAAAACTCAACTGGGAAATTTTCTTTCTCAGTGTCATCGTCTGCTTGTACTGCATCATCACTCAAATAAATCATAAATTCACCTTCCATTATTTCCATCACCTTTTCATTAAGTTTATCAATGTCCTCATTTAAGGGACACAAAATTGCTCGATTCGACATAGATTTAACCATGTAGATCGAAATGTTCTCGCCAAATATCTCCTTAACAATATAATCGCATACCATGTCGTGTGGTATCTCAACCGTTTCCTTGTTAAATTCATCTTCATTTGTAAAAGCTCCATCTCCCAACTTCAACAACCAATCACTGTATTCAGGATCTTCCGATCGCTGATTAATCTTCAATTCAAGTCTTTTAAATTGCCTCCATGTGCTCGAAAACTTAATGCTTCCTTGCACAATGGCAGCTCTCATTGCATGCGGTAGAACCGGCAAGCATTGTCTGAAGTCACCTCCCAGTAAAATAACTTTCCCCCCAAAGGGTATATTATTCTTCATAACTTCTCTCAAAAGACGATCTATTGTATTGAGTGTATGGTTAGAAACCATTGTGCACTCATCAATTATAAATAATTTTGCGAGCTGAAGGCTCTTAGCCTGATCGGATGTTGGCTTAATTCTGGATACAGATGTTTCATTAATTGGAATTGGAAGTCCATATAAGGAATGGACTGTCCTTCCTCCATTTAAAAGATTAGCTGCAATGCCTGTCGAGGCAGCAGTAATCACTTTCTCTCCTATCCCATTCATAAAATGGATCAAATTAGCATAAAGGTACGTTTTTCTACTTCCTCCAGGGCCATCAATAAAGAACAAATTCTCACTTAGAGGTTTATTTGAAATTGCTTTCGTTATTTTGTCATATGCATTTCTCTGCTCTTCATTCAACGTAAGGCTCATTTCTTCTGCTTGCTGCCTTTCTTTTTCTTGATCAATTTCTTGATCAATCTCTTGCAAATAAACTGGAGGACTCGGAAGTCCATAATGTGTGCAACTCATTCGATGGGAAGCTAACACATCATTAATATCTCTAAGGGCATAGCCCTCACATTCATTGCAAGTAGGGTCTTGCGAATGAAGTCTGTGACAGTAATCTTCCATCATATCTTTTTTAAATTCTTCATACAATTTGCGTGGATCAGTAGGAGAGCCAAACACGCAAATGTATGCAAATAAATCTCGTAGTTGCCGAGGCATACTACACACAACTGCATTTTCCATAGTCGACTTCCACACCGTATCATCAAGCAAAAATCCTCTTGCTTTTGCCGCTTCACGAAAAGTCAAATATTCCACTTCACCAACAGTTCTCAAATCTTGGAAGCTTGTAGCTCCCTTGACGTGTAACAAATTTAATCTCAAATAATATCTCTCCCCTTCTTTTAACCCCACCGAGTACATTCTTCCAATCACCTTTTGTCCTCCTCTCTGTCACTTTTTCCAAACTCCCTTTTCAAAAACAAAATGCTCAGGAATTTCTCTATAAAAAAATTGGCGAGCATTTTCATTGGTTTCATTCAGCTTGAACCAAGCCATCAGAGTTGAATTCTTATTCAATCTCTGTACAAAGTCTTCCATATTTTCGGTGTCGAAGAATATGCTCTGTTGTCCAGGCTTTTGCACCGCCAATCGTATGATGGCATGTGTCTGCATGTGCATTGGAAATGCAAATATTCTCCATATTGCTTCGGGAGCACTCACATATCTCGAATCGACATGCTTCGCAGGCTCATCATGTTTATCTACTTTAATTTCAACATTGGCACAATCATTTCCTTTATATACGTATTTAAACAAATACTTCACACTTTGTATTGATGCACACACCTCAACATTGATGTGGCAATTATATTTCAGTAACAAATATGCGTTGTAAGGTACAACCCATGAATTGTGAAATATTTTTCCATTCACGTCATGCTCAACCCCTTTTCTTCTCATATATTTTAGATAACCGTTTAGATTTCCTACTGTTGCATGACAAAAATCTTTTGGAAAATTCTTCATGCATTTTCCGTTGTCCATGCATGGGGACTGGGGGTTTCTCAAGCCACATGGCGTATGAATCATATTTTTTGTGACGATTTCATACAGTCGTGGAAATTTTTCTTTATCAGGTATCTAAGTCGACACCATCTTATCAATATCTTCCACTGTCTTTAACTTTGACTCTGAATCCATAATTAATAAAATATGTGCATGTGGATGTCCACGCTTTTGAAATTCAATAGAGTGAACTCTTGCCACTTACATTCCAAATAGTCCTTCATTCAATTCTTCAAGTAAACTTTTAAGTTCTAAATTAAAAACCCTCGCTACCATATCAGGTCTATGTTCTCTTCCTGTAGCCAAGGCTCCAGGTTTTCGACAATTTCTTGCCATTTTGGATTGCATGTCATAGTTATGAATATATCTAGTTTGCCAAATTTAGTCACAATAGCCATTGCATCCTGGTATCTTTGTTGCATATTTCTCAGGCTTCCCTCAAAAGAAGATGGTAAAATGACCATTTTCCCTGGAGGAATTCCTGTCTCTTCAGCTTTTCCATTAATGTGGTCCATCAAGCCACTGTACTGTTCTACTCGCAAATCTTTTTGATGGGTTTTGATCCAATTCAATCTATTTGCTTCAACTTTGACATAAGTGTCAACAATATATTGCTGAGTCAATTTTCCACCATTGAGTAGAGGATTTAACTTATCTCTTACGGACAGCTTATAGCTGTAAAACATCATCATAGTCAAGCGATCATTCTTATTCGCTCCAATCAATTTCATTTCAGTGCTCCAGTTTTGTTCCGCACGCGGAAAGAATAGTGGATACACCATAGCATCAAGATTGGGATCAAGAATGCTCAGTCTTTTCAATGAAGGAAGTCCTGGGTTTGGTCTTAAATGAACCAAAATATCTCTATTAAACGGAGGTTCCCCATCTGTATTTTCAAATACCACAGCTACTTCACTCGCTCTTGCTACGTTGTAACGCCGAGGATCTTGTTTTCGGTCTTGTTTAATTGCCATCATAATATTAGGCATCTCCGTATTATTCCTCATTGCTTCCCTTTTAGCATCTTTTTCAACCTCATGTAACATTCTGTACGCCTCCACCAACTTATTAATTTCTCTTAGTAATTTCTCAATTTTTTCCATAATACGCTCATCACAATCTTTATTTTCTGGCATATCTGCTCTCTCCTTTGAAGCATCGTTAGTATCAAGTATGTAAAGTTGAGCAAACTTTCGTTGCCCATCTTCTGGATGTAAAGTTCCAGTTCTATGATAAATCTGACCTTGAATGCGAAAGCAATAAGGTCCATTTCCTTTTGGTGTAGTTATAGCAGCTCCCATTGATGCAAAAGCAAAAGAATTGTTATAATTTCTTATGTTTTCCATAAATAGTTTGCTATACTTATCAGTTTCTTTCTCTGTCATCAATTTTTTTAGAATGTCAGGAAAATCCTGCTGTTGTAATCTAACTTTTCCTTTCTGGCAGCATTGAGTAAATTTTTCATCTTGTGGCCTTTCGGCCAAAAAATTCTTTGAGTTACAAAACTCGCATCTTACATTCATGTTTCCACAGTAGTGCTGGTCTACTGCTTTTTCATCTTTGTTAGCTCTTAAAGGTAACGCATCTGTCATTAACTTTTTCTTTTTAGCGTCAGCTAATCGTCTCCTTCCATCTCTTTTTGACTGCCTTTCCTTCTCTCCCATCTCTTCAGTCTGATTTTCCCTTAACTCAGGGCCATCTTAACAACATTATGGGCCCCCGGGCAAAGCAGTGCACCGGGGCCCCTAGATATAGATATAGATATAGATATAGATATATAGATGTATACAGATACAGATATAGATATATAGAGATAGAGTTAGATAGATGTACTTGCTCAGTGACCCTTGTAGGTTTTTTTTTGCAAGTTTTTTTCTTTTGCAGGATTATTTATTCTCATTAAGAGCTGTGCCTATGGGGCCCCCTTGCCTGTGGGGCCCCCGGGCAGCTGCCCATCGTGCCCAATGGAAAAGATGGCCCTGCCTTAACTGTCTGATTCCAACTCTATTTGCCTCTCTTTCCTGCTCTCGCATCTCTTCACTCTTACTCTCTCTTAATTGTGTCATTCCAACTCTACTTGTCTGCCTTTCCTGTTCTCGCATCTGGTCATTCTGACTGTCTCTTAACTGTCTCATTGCCATTTTATTTGCCTCTCTTTCCTGCTCTCGCATCTGGTCATTCTGACTCCCTCTTAACTGTCTCATTGCAATTCTATTTGCCTCTCTTTCCTGCTCTCGCATATCTTCACTCTGACTCTGTCTTGATTTGCGCATTTGGGCAGTTTTCGCCCTTCGCCTCTCTTCTTCATTTGTGTATTTTTTTGACCTCCCCATTTAAATAAGAATAAAAAAATAAAAATAAGATAATGAATTTGTTAGCTATTGTTTGATAGTGAGGGCTATAGAAGTTGGATTGTGGTTTATATTTCGCGGACTTATTAGTACAGCGTGAGTAGTAATTTTTGCTGACTTGTTAGGAAAGTGTCAGTAGTAGTTTTTTGCAGACTTGTCAGTAGAGCGTGAGTAGTAATTTTTGCCGACTTGTGAGGAAGGCGTGAGTAGCAATAGTAGGTGTTTAAATTTAGCCTTTACTACCCCTCCCACGGGGGGAAGGGGGGATGATGGAAGTTAACTGACTTCACTATTATAATTTTTTTGTCAAATAATGTCAGTATACCAAATTTCAGTTCAATTGGATGAGCCCTTTCTGAGAAAATAGTTTTTTACACACACACACACACACACAAACACACACACTAACACACGCCGCTAGGCTTATATATATTAGATATATATGTGTGTGTGTGTATATATATATATATATATATATATATATATATATATATATATATATATATATATATATATATACATATACATATATATATGTATATATATATATGTACTTAACGCAGCCGCTAGGCTTATCTTCCTTTCTCGCCGCTCCTCTTCTGTCTCCCCCCTCTAACAATCCCTCCACTGGCTCCCCTTCCCCTACAGAATTCTGTTCAAGCTCCTCACTCTTACATACAAGGCCCTCGCCAACGCCACTGCACCCTACATCTCCACACTCCTATCTATTCACGCTCCATCCCGCCCTCTCCGATCTGCCAATGACCGTCGCCTATCTTCCCCCCTGATCACCTCCTCCCACGCGCATATTCAAGACTTCGCCCGCGCTGCCCCCCTCCACTGGAACAAGCTCCCTCCCTCCATCAGGACTTCCCCTAACCTGCCCAGTTTCAAACGGGCTTTAAAAACCCACCTTTTTCTTAAAGCCTTCCAGTCTCCCACTTAACTACCTATCTTATCCTCTGCCTCTCCCCCTTCTTTCCCCTTCCCTGCCTCCGTCCCTCTACTCTCCCTCTCTCCCCTGTGTTTCTCCGTCTGTCCACCCCTCCACTTAGATTGTACGCTCCTCTGAGCATGGCCATCTCTCCTCCTGTTTCCACCACTTCTAACTCTGCTCTCCAGCTACTTTGCCCTCCTCCTCCCTTTGGGGGTCTCCCTGTCTTCCGTGCCCTCCTTTTGGGCCCCATCATTTGCGGATACTCCCCCCGCCCTCACTAGCTGTGCATTGAGCTTACTGAGTTACTGTGCTTTATGTTTACTGTACTGTGCTGTCTCACCTTGTATTGTAATTCGTTTTTGTCCCTGTACGGCGCCACAGACACCTTGTGGCGCCCTATAAATAAAAATTAATAATAATAATAATAATAATAATAATAATAATAATAATAATAATAATATATATGTGTGTGTGTATACACACACACATATATATATATATATATATATATATATATATATATATACATACACATATATATTACATACACATAGATATATATATATATATATATATATATATATATATAGTGTGCATGTTTATATATATATATACACGATTTTCACGGAACTAGCACTAGGCAAACCAGCCGGGGTTGGAGGCACTATAGCAGGGAGACACTTGGCAGGGGTCCCCCTGCCATAATGACTAACCGACCCCAGGCTGTTTAGCGCTGGGCTGGATTCCCTAGGGAGTGGGGTCCGACGAAAAAATGAGCGCCACCCCCCCTCTAGGGACACCCAGCCTAGGGCCCTTCCTACACCCTTGGGCGATGAGTGTAGGGTAATAATGCTGATATAAATGTAAAAAAAACAGACAGACACCATTTTGTTTTGTGGAACTACAAGTCCCAGCCAGCCAGTTTGCCTTAAATAGTGTGGACATGCTGCTACTTGTATAACTACAAGCACCAGCATTCCCACGGCAGCCAGGGCATGTTGGCACTTGGAGAACCACAAGTGCCAACATGCCCTGACTCCCACGGCTGGCTGGGACCTTTATTTCCACAAAATAAAATGTTTACAAAATCACAGCACTCTCATTAAAACCACATGCATTTAATAAAAATAATTAATCCACAATAAAGACAATAAACACCCTCATTGATACCGTATATTTTTATTAAAAATAATAAATACCCTATACTCACCAATGAAGTTTTCATCTCTCATCAGCAGCTTTCAATCCACAAATGGCTGTAAACAAACTCCAAAATAAATTTGTATCCAAAGTCCATGCTTGCCCCTGTCGCAAAGAAATTTGTACTTCCATATGCCCATGCTTGAAAATGTCCAAAAGAAATTTGTATTTCCAAAAGTCCATGCTTGAAATCTGTTCAGTTCTTCTGCCAGGGGGGGGGGGGGGGGGGGCATTGTTGCTTGAAGTCTTCCTTTCTTCGGCCACGGGGGCCCCATATTTGTAAAATCCACGAATCTTCTGGCTTGATTGAAGAAAAATAAAAAAGGAGGAGCCGCCGCAAAAAGCTCCTATCTAGTAGGAGCTCCGATACGCAATGAGCTTAGCTCATTGCGCTAGGTCTATTTCTAGTATTAGAGGATTTTCCCACGCTAAAATCCTCTTCAATCAATCAATCTTCAATCAAGCCAGAAGATTCGTGGATCATACAAATATGGCCCTCCTCCCCTGGGCAGAAGAACTGAACAGATTTCAAGCATTGACATTTGGAATTACACATTTCTTTGGGACAGGGGCAAGCATGGACTTTGGATACAAATGTATTTTTGACTTTGTTTACAGCCATTTTTGGATTGAAACCTGCAGACAAGAGAAAACTTAATTGGTGAGTATAGGGTTTTTATTATTTTTAATAAAATATGTAGTGTAAATGAGGGTGTTTACTGTCATTATTGTGGGTTTATTATTTTTAATAAATGCTAGTGGTTGTAATGAGAGTGTTGTGATTTTGTTAACATTTTATTTTGTGGAACTACAGGTCCCAGCCAGCCCTGGGTGTCAGGGCATGTTGGCACTTATGGTTCTCCAAGTGCCAACATGCCCTGGCTGCCGTGGGTATGCTGGTGCTTGTAGTTATACAAGTAGCAGCATGTCCACACTATTTAGGGCAACCTGGCTGGCTGGCACTTGTAGTTCCACAAAACAAAATGGCGTCTGTGTTTTTTTTAACTCACTTTATCGCCAATATTACCCTACACCCACCGCCCAGGGGTGTAGGAAGGGCCCTAGTGCTATCAGCACTGGGCTGGGTGTCCCTAGGGGGGGGGGGGGGGGCACTCATTTTTTTCAACGGACCCCACTCCCTAGGGAATCCAGCCCAGCGCTGAACAGCCTGGGGTTGGTTAGTCATTTTGGCAGGGGGACCCTTGCCGTATGTCTCTCTGCTATAGTGCTTCCAACCCCGACTGGTTTGCCTAGTGAAAATAGGGGGGACCCCACGCAAATATTTTCCCTGATTTTCACGGAACCAGCAGTAGGCTGGCAGCACTAGGGTTAAGACTAAATAGAGAGGGGACCCCACGCTTTTTTTTTTTTTACTTTGATCTATTTTTAACACTTTTGACAGCTGCAGGAGCTCCGGCTCTATTGCAGAACAGTGTAACAGTGATGTGTTTATACAACACGCTGCTAGCAAGCAGCGTGTTGTATCTGGCGTGTTTGAAATCAAACTCTCCTGAGTTTGCTTAATCGCAGCTTCATACATTTGAGAGTTGTATAGCTGCAATGGCAAACAGTCGGGAGTTTGATCTCTATCGATTTTGCAAATAGCGATGTTGACAGAAGCACAACTCTGGCGATTTTACATGAAATCTCAGCTTCATACATCTGCGAGTTTCAACTCTCCCGAGAAAATCGCTGGGTTTGCAAAATCGCACCTTGATACATTTACCCCCAGTACTCCAGTATGACAGGCGATTAGAGTTCCTAATTTATCGTGTCAGCATGCTAGCGATTTTCTAATTGGAAATCAACTATTGTTTTGAATGCCGGAGTTATATTACTTCAATACTGTAAAAGAAACTCATTCTATTTTGTCTGGTCTGTTTTGGTACATTAGATATGGTCTAGGATGCTTATGTTCTGCTTCCTGTGACTATCTCCGATATATGTGTAAAACAGAGGATTGATTGATTGACCAATCATTATTCATGCTCTCGTGTTAAGTGATGTTAATATAACATAATACAACATTGGACATTGATGCTCTTTTGAATTAACATTTATAATTAATCGCGCATCAGATATTACTAGATGACTTATGAAGAACATAATTGTCAGGGTAATAAGATCGGACATTTACAACCCTCTGATTAAACAGAGATATGTAGATGACAGCAACTGATGAACTCCAAAATTGGATCTAGCAGCACGATTGTCACGATCTGCCTGCAGCATACTGCTTTGCCTGGCAGCTCCTAACCTGGACTATCAGACTTTGCTATTTTTGTTAATTCTATGTGTTAACAGCAGTACCTCCATTCACCAGAGGTGCTGCTATTGTGCTTTATTCTTGTGCTTGAGGAGTTAACCTTTATGTTCACTAAATATCTCATGCACCTGGGTATGTCTCATTCCCCGTGACAAGGATAATATAATCATATTGGGTAATTCCAATCCCCTTCTCCTCTGCCTGTCATCCGATCCCCTTCTCCTCTGCCTGTCATCCAATCCCCTTCTCCTCTGCCTGTCATCCAATCCCCTTCTCCTCTGCCTGTCATCCGATCCCCTCCTTCTCTGCCTGTCATCCGATCCCCCCTCCCTTCCCACAGCAGTGTATTTGTGATCCCTTCCCCATAGCACTGTGTTTGCAATCCCGATCCCCCTCCCTTCCCACAGCAGTGTATTTGTGATCCCTTCCCCCCCAGCACTGTGTTTGCGATCCCGATTCCCCACTCCCTCCCCACAGCAAATTTGGTGCACAAGGGTGAAGTGAAAGAAGAGATGGTGCGCAAGGTATGATATGTGAAAGAAAAGCTGGTACAGAATTAGTGATGCGAGATAAAATCTGGTGCATAGGCAGTGACAAGTGGGAGAAAAGCTAGTGTGAATGGGGGTGACGTGAGAGAAAAGCTGGTGCGCAGGGGGTGACATGAGAATAAAGCTGGTGCACTTGGCAATGGCATGTGTGCATGTGATCACAAAGCTGGTGGGCATTGGGGTATGTGTGAGAGAAAGCCATGCACTGAAAATGGAGGGTGCTAGGTTTAGAGGAAATCTTAGGAAAAATTACTTTATCAAAACTGTAGTGGATAGGTGGGACAGTCATCCAACAGAGGTGGTAGAGGTTAGTATAATAGAGCAATATTAAAACTCTTGTTTTTTAGGGATTAAGAAAAATAGTGGAAATTAGATTGGCCAAGTTATTTTTAAAGGCCGTACAATTTTAGGCTTATAAATTTATTATAAATATTTTTACTTTGCAAAAAGCCATGAAATTCCGTAGACAAAAAACCTTACGGTTTAACATTTTCGATTAAGGTTCCTAACATACCATCTAAAATGTAAGTAAACTATTGAAACTCTTCCACTCAAACTCCAAAAAGCAATGAAATTACGACGATTAAGGCAGAAACCTTAATGGACACGTTACTTGCGCAATACAGACATGGTATGCCATCACATCCTGTGGTTAGCTGCAGATTCAGCACTATCATGGAGTGAGACAAAATGGTGGAGCTGCTAATTCACAGATTTGTATGTTACCTGGAATACACACATGCAGTACTATTACATTTTCTTAGTTTAGCTTTATCGTAGTTTAGGGCCTGCGTGTCTTAGAAAAATGTGAATATCAATTTAATGGCAGTGATGGTTGCGGGAAATAGGTATATTTATTAAACGTAAATGCTATTTCATTTATGGCTGGGGTTGTTTGGAGGGAGGGATATAAGTTTATTTATCAGCAGCAACAGCTATTTATATTAAATGTAAATACTAGTATTTTAATGTTGGGACTGGATGCAGGCCTACTTATAAAACATGGGTTGTATTGATTAAACACTAGGGGGTAAATGTATGAATGTCCGATTTCTGCAAGTCGACGGAAATCGGCAACTTTGCAGGTAAAATTTAAAGCGGCGATGGCTTGTAAAGTCAAGTTTGCCTTTACAAGCCATCGCCCCTTTAAATTTTCACTGCAAAGTCGCTGATTTCCGGTGACTTGCAGAAATTGGACATTCATACATTTACCCCCAGGGCTGGTTGGAGTTTTCTAAATTACATGTACCCATTTTTTTTTCCAAATAGGGCCTCCAACATTCCAGTATCCAGACAAGCAGCAACTGAACTAAAGACACCAGGAGCCAAGGGTGGTGAAAGTAACAAGACAGGTAGGAGAGAGCATGGCAGTCTGCCAACTGTCCTGAATCTGGTGGGGAAGTCCCGAATTTTGGGGACTGTCTCATTTAGTGAGATTTGATCCGACTACAAGGACAGTTGGGAGGTATAGGCCAGCCCGGGTATAAACCGGTAGGCCCGGCCGCGATTAAGCCCCGCCCACTCTGACATTGGGGCGGAGCTTGCAGGGAGCATCACAATGACGAGCCCAGGTCCCAGATGTCTGCGGCGGCAGATTTTTCAGTTTGAGCAGGGAAATAGAAGAGACTCCCATGGAGGAGGAGAAGTTCCGGAAATCCAGCCTTCCAGAGGAGCATGAAGCAGGAACTTTGCACAGGTTAGTCATTTTAACTTGAGATCGATGAGGCATGAGGCCAGCATGTCACAGTGTGGAGGGGGGGGGGCAAAGCCAGCATGTCACAGTGTGGAGGGGGGCCAAAGCCAGCATGTCACAGTGTGGAGGGGGGCCAAAGCCAGCATGTCACAGTGTGGAGGGGGGCCAAAGCCAGCATGTCACAGTGTGGAGGGGGGGCCAAAGCCAGCATGTCACAATGTGAAGGGGGGACAAAGCCAGTATGTCACAGTGTGGAGGGGGGCCAAAGCCAGCATGTCACAGTGTGGAGGGGGGCCAAAGCCAGCATGTCACAGTGTGGAGGGGGGCCAAAGCAGCATGTCACAGTGTGGAGGGGGGCCAAAGCAGCATGTCACAGTGTGGAGGGGGGCCAAAGCAGCATGGCAGAGTGTGATGGGAGGCCAAAGCAGTATGGTTCAGGGTGAAGATGGGCAAAAGCAGCATGACACAGTGTGATAAAGGGGGGTAAGGAGAAGAGAGAAGCAAAAGCAACATGGAGGGTGCAGTCTGATCATAAGGGGGCACAGCATGGTGATGAAGGGGCACAGTAATGTGTGTGTGATGGCACAGCAGGCTTGGGGCAATGTAATGTGCATGGTAGGCGGTGGCTAACTAATGGGTGCTATTTTGTTTGTGGGGTGATAGCGGGGCAATTTAATTCTGTATTTGGGACAATTAATTTAAGGTGTTGGGAATTCTCAACGAGCCCAGAATTTTTAACCTAAATGCGACGGGGTTCACCTGTTTGATGATAAGAAATGGCCCGATGAACTTCGGACCCAACTTCTTGCAAGGCTGTCTGAGCCTGATATTTTTTGTAGACAGCCACACTTTCTGGCCAACCTTAAGGGAGCAGGTGGTACGATGTCGGTCCGAATTTTATTTTGCCACAAGTGAGGCTTGTCTCAATGATGAGTGTACTTTCTTTCAGATAACTCTGAGATCTCTTGCAGTGGAGCAGATCTCCTGGATACCAACGGACTGGAGTGAATACAGGGAGTTAGATATGGGGTGAAAACCATAATTGCAGAAGAACGAAGAGATTTTAGCAGATGAGTGACAGGAATTATTACAGGCAAATTCCGCCCAGGGTAACAAGGAAGACCAATTATCGTGTAACTCCGATGTGTAGCATCGTAGAAACTTTTCTAGGGACTGATTAACCCTTTCAGTTTGCCCATTTGACTGAGGGTGGTATGCGGATGATAAACTGACCTTGATTCCGAGAAGGGTACAGAAGGATCTCCAGAATTGCGCTATAAACTGAGAACCCCGATCAGAGACGATGTCAGTAGGGAGTCCATGGAGCCTGAAAATATGTTGAATGAATAAGAGAGCCAAATCCCGAGCAGAAGGCAGTTTGGTTAACGGAATGAAATGTGACATTTTGCTGAACCGGTCTACCACGACCCAAATCGTGTTGTGTCCTGCAGAAGGTGGTAAATCCACTACAAAGTCCATAGACAAGTGAGTCCATGGTTTCGCAGGAGGGGCCAAAGGAACTAATTGGCCTACTGGACGGATCCTAGGAACTTTGTTTCTAGCACAAATCTCACATGAGAGGACATGACTCTTGATGTCGGCAGACATGGATAGCCACCAGACCGTGCGGGAAAGGATTTCTAGCGTCTTGTAAATTCCAGGGTGCCCAGCAGCCCTACTGCAATGTGCTTCCGCAAGAACCGTCTTTCTTAAGTGGACTGGAACAAAGAGTCGTTGCTCCGGAGTAGCATCTGGGGCTAATCTCTGGAATCTCCGAAGGAGGAGTAATAGGCTCCGGGTTAGTAACTGGAACATGGTGTGCCAGGAAACTCCTGGACAGAGCATCTGCCCAGACATTCTTGGAACCTGGTTTGTAGGTGATCAGGAAATTAAACCGGGTAAAAAATAATGCCCAGCGGGCCTGTCTAGGGTTTAAACGCTTGGCTGACTGTATATATTGCAAGTTCTTGTGGTCGGTAATGACAGAGATCTGATGCGAAGCACCCTCCAACCAATGCCGCCACTCCTCGAAGGCCCACTTGATCGCCAATAGTTCTCTATTATCGACGTCGTATTTCGCTTCCGCTGAAGAGAACTGACGGGAGAAATAGGCACATGGGTGTAGACGATTAGTATGAGGATCCTTCTGTGATAGGATGGCGCCGGCCCCGACATCCGAGGCATCTACCTCAAGAACAAATGCTTTAGCTGGATCTGGATGTTTAAGGACCTCAGCTGAGATAAAGGCCTTTTTCAGGCTTTCGAATGAGGCTACTGCTTGGGACGACCAATTAGTTGGGTCCATTCCTTTACGGGTCAAAGCGACAATGGGAGCCACAATGTCAGCGAAGTTGTAAATGAACCTTCAATAATAATTGGAGAAGCCCAGAAACCTCTGTACCGCCTTTAGATTGTTGGGTTGTACCCAATCCACAATAGCCTGGACCTTTGTCACTCACCGGACTGTGAGTGCTTCTTCCCGGACATTTAGGAACCGTGGCCGTCCTCCATCCTGAGGGACTGCGCATGCGCAGCCCTTTCTATACCTCCAGTGTATGTTCCTTTAACTTAATTGGCAGATCAGGCAACCTCCCTATATTAAGCACCTGTGGTCAACACCACGTGGCCTGATCTTGGAGTCTCATTCCCCATGAGTCTCTGAAGGTGTTCCTGTGTTTCCTCGTTTATTCAGCCCAGCTGATTCCTGTGGTTTCCAAACCACTTCTACCTCTGTGGTTTCCAAACCACTTCTACCTCTGTGGTTTCCAAACCACTTCTACTACTGTGGTTCCCATACCACTTCTACCATCTACTGTATCATCGTGACTGTGAGCTGATTCCTATCCGCTGCCTCCGTGCACTACAGTCTTCTAACCACTTCTACTCTACCATTTATTATTGGGACTGTTAGCTGATGCCTATCCGCTGCCTCCGTGCACTACAGTCTTCAACCTGCAACTCGTCTGTGTTTCATCATCGTGACTGCTAGCTGATTCCTATCCGCTGCCTCCGTGCACTACAGTCTTCAACCTGCAACTCGTCTGTGTTTCATCATCGTGACTGCTAGCTGATTCCTATCCGCTGCCTCCGTGCACTACAGTCTTCAACCTGCAACTCGTCTGTGTTTCATCATCGTGACTGCTAGCTGATTCCTATCCGCTGCCTCCGTGCACTACAGTCTTCAACCTGCAACCCGTCTGTGTTTCATCGTGACTGTTTGGCTGATTCCTATCCGCTGCCTCTGTGCGCTTCAGTCTTCAGTCCTTGTCAACGCTCCCGTGTTTCCTTGAGTCTGCCTCCACTATTGCTACCCGCTATTCTCCGTGATCAACAGTGCCTGTTCAACTCTGCTCTCCCGTGTCCCATCGTTACTGCACCTGCTGGTTGCTATTGGCTACCTCCGTGTTCCCGCAGAGACCCGCTGCTGCTACTCCTCAGCACTACTCATCCATCTACTGCTGATCCGCTCTCCACGCTTTCCTGTGTTCCCTGCTGGTCTACCTACCCGTGCGCTGCACCTACTAGACCACCGCTTCACCCATCCAGGGACTTCGCATCCTGCCGGCCTCCTGCCGTTCAGGTATCTCTGCACTCCTGTCTGACTGCCTCCTGAACCACGGTATGCATACTTCTCATTGACTGTGCTGTGTATTGCATACCTTGCTGGACTGTGTTGGTTCTCCTCTGGAGTGTGCTATCCGCTGAGTCTATTGCCATCATTGACTGTGTTATCTTATGCTGGACTACTTCAAGAGACTTTCTATATTGGCAGTGTTGTTCAGTCATTTATACATTTATATTGTGCATATTACTGTGGATCAAAGTCAAGGTGCCCGTGTATATATTGTGTTACAGTCTCTCCCCGTGCACCTCCTCACATATATATTCAGTAGTACAACTTGCTAGTGGCAGACCACTGACTCCTGTTTACAGTTTCACCTGTTCCAGTATCCTCTCACATAGCAGTGGTACAACTTGCTAACGCAGACCACTGACTCCCCGGATACCTCCACTTGGATTCCATTCCTTCACTCAGACAGCGGTACAACTTGCTATCCGCAGACCGCTGACTCTCATCACCTCCTCGTTTCTGTTGGACATTCCTCCTCACTATAGCAGTGGTACAACTTGCTACCGCAGACCACTGACTACCTTCACGTGTCCTTTGTCCATACAGTTCCTCGTGTATTACTACCTCCATATTGCCAGTGCTGCTAGTCATAGACTTTCCTGAGCATCTCATCATCTGCTATTTCCTGTTCCGTGATCACCCTGCTTCCAGAGTACCATATTACCACCTATACTGCTCTGGTAAGCCTATCACCTGGTGATCCCTGGGTAAAGACTCCTAGTGCCCGTGACAGTAAGATCAGGCCATGACAGACCCAGATACGGAACCTACTGCTAAAGAGATGCTGCAGCATCTGGTCAGCCGTGTGGAGCAACAGGATGCTCGCCAACAGCTGTTACTTCAATGTTACCAATCGTTAACCTCCCAAGGAACATCTGGACAGACTGTTACAGCTAGTATTGAAGCTCCTGTGCTTTCCTCCGTTTCCCCAGTGCCATCCCAGGTGTCTACAGCTCCTACGCTTCACCTGCCTACTCCGTCAAAATATGACGGGGACCCCAAAACTTGTAGAGGTTTCCTTAACCAATGTTCAGTCCATTTTGAACTCCAACCTCAAAATTTTTCTACCCATCGTTCCAGAGTGGCCTATCTTATCTCATTGTTTTCTGGACAAGCCCTGGCTTGGGCCTCCCCTCTGTGGGAGAGAAACGATCCAATTCTACAAGATAGTGCCAAATTCATTTCCACGTTCCGAAGTGTGTTCGATGAACCAGGTCGTGTGACCTCCGCTGCTTCCAGCATTCTTCGTTTGCGACAAGGCTCCCATACAGTAGGACAGTATGTCATTCAATTTAGGATCTTAGCCTCTGAACTTCAGTGGAACACTGAAGCATTAGTTGCCGCCTTCTGGCAGGGGCTCTCCGATAAAATTAAAGATGCACTGACTACCCAAGAGCTTCCTTCGTCACTAGAAGATTTGATCTCTCTTTGCCATCGTGTAGACATGAGATTTCGTGAAAGAGAATCTGAGAAAACAACTTCTGCTAAAGCACCTCTTCGTTTAAACCCTCAATTTCGTCCAGTTTCACCTTCTGTGATTCCCATGGAGATAGGACGTTCCAAATTATCTTTAGAAGAGAGGAAACGAAGAGTAAAGAATAGACTCTGTATCTATTGTGCTGATTCCACACATATGCTCAGTTCTTGCCCTAAGAAATCGGGAAATGCCAGGCCCTAACTAGTTCTGGAGAGGTGAAGTTAGGGTCCCTGGAGTCCTCTCCATTGTCTATGAAATCTAAAGTCTGCGCTTTCGATGTTACGATTTCCTTTGCTACCAAATCCTTTGAGTCACAGGCATTGATTGATTCCGGAGCAGCAGGAAATTTCATTTCTAAATCACTAGTGAATCAATGGTCCCTACCAGTGATCACTTTAAAAACACCCATTACTGTGACGGCTATAGATGGATCACGTCTCATCAATGGTCTCATCACCCAGAGTACGTCTCCAGTAACCCTTCAGATTGGTGTACTACACCATGAAGAAATTTCGTTTTTAATTCTTCCTGTTACGACAAGTCCGATTGTCTTAGGCCTTCCATGGCTTCAATGTCACTCTCCCCAGATTGACTGGCGCACCCCTCAAGTTACGTCTTGGGGGCCTGAATGTCACCATCGTTGTCTCTCTCAAGTTATTCCTCTTAAAGTACAGCAATCTTCCATCTCATCGTCCTCCCCGGGACTCCCTCCTCAGTATGCTTCATTTGCCGATGTGTTTGATAAAGCTCAGTCTGAACGTCTTCCTCCTCATCGTTCTTGGGATTGTCCGATCGACCTTCTACCTGGCAAGACTCCTCCCAGGGGTCGGGTCTATCCTCTCTCGTTACCTGAAACTCAAGCCACATCTGAGTACATACAGGAGAATCTCCAGCGTGGGTTCATTCGACCTTCCACCTCTCCCGCTGGAGCTGGGTTCTTCTTCGTCAAAAAGAAGGATGGATCATTACGCCCTTGTATAGATTTTCGTGGACTCAACGCCATTACTATCAAGAATCGGTATCCCATTCCGCTGATCACTGAGCTATTTGATCGCATCAAGGGAGCTCGGATATTTACTAAGTTGGATCTTCGTGGTGCCTACAATTTAATTAGAATCCGTTCCGGTGACGAATGGAAGACCGCGTTTAACACCAGAGATGGGCATTACGAATATTTAGTAATGCCCTTCGGGCTGTGTAATGCCCCCGCGGTTTTCCAGGGTTTCATCAATGAGATCTTTCGGGACTTATTATATGTATGTGTCGTTGTCTACCTGGACGACATATTGATCTTCTCACAGGACCTGCCTTCTCATCACCAACATGTGGCAGAGGTCCTCTCCAGACTACGGAAAAACTCGTTGTTCTGTAAATTGGAAAAATGTTCATTCGAGTTACCCCAGATTCCATTCTTGGGGTATATAGTTTCCGGAGTTGGCCTGAAGATGGATCCAGACAAAGTAAATGCTGTACTACATTGGCCTCAGCCAACTACTCTTCGTGCCATCCAGCGTTTTTTAGGTTTTGCCAATTACTATAGACGCTTCATTCAAGACTTCTCATCCATTGCATCTCCCATTGTGGCCTTAACTCGGAAAGGGGCTAATACTAAGCAATGGTCATCTGAGGCTCTCCAAGCCTTTCAAATCCTCAAAGAGTCCTTCTCGTCTGCTCCCATTCTGCGACAACCTGATGTGACACTCCCCTTCTTCCTAGAAGTAGATGCCTCTAATGTGGGCTTAGGAGCTATTCTCTCCCAACGCTCGGAGCAACAAAAATTACATCCTTGTGCCTTCTACTCTCGGGGTCTTCTGCCCGCAGAGAAAAACTATACTATCGGGGACAAGGAGTTGCTGGCCATCAAAGCTGCATTAGAGGAATGGAGATACTTGTTGGAAGGAGCTCGCCATCCGGTGACGATCTTCACGGATCATAAGAACTTGTCATATTTGCAATCTGCTCAATGCTTGAACCCTCGTCAAGCAAGATGGTCTCTTTTCTTTTCCCGTTTTGAATTAATTATAACCTTCAAACCAGCTGCTAAGAACAAGAAAGCTGACGCTCTATCTCGAGCTTTTGTGACGTCCTCTGATGTAGAAGAGGTTCCCAACCATGCTATTCTAGACCCCAAATGTATTTCTCTGGCTGCTTCATCCACCAAAATGCTACCATTTGGGAAGACCCTCGTGCCTCCTACTCTGAGGAGTAAAATCCTTTCGTGGTTCCATGCCTCTCGTTTTTCTGGACACGCCGGTGAACATAAGACCTTTGAGATTCTCTCTCGTAGTTACTGGTGGCCTTCAATGAGGAGAGACGTCAAAGAGTTTATTGCTTCCTGTGATTTATGTTCTCAGTTCAAATCCTCCCGCAGAACTCCAGCAGGGTTGCTGCGACCACTACCCATTCCGTCCAAGCCTTGGACCCATATTAGTATGGATTTCGTTACTGATTTGCCACCAAGTAAGAATCACAATACTATTTGGGTAGTGGTAGACAGATTTTCGAAGATGGCTCATTTCGTCCCTCTGGCCGGTTTACCTTCCTCGTCTACTCTGGCTGAACATTTCATTAAAGAAATCTTCCGCATCCATGGATGTCCGTCTGAGATTGTGTCAGATAGAGGAGTACAATTCGTTTCCAGATTCTGGCGGGCCCTTTGTAAAACCTTGGGCATACGATTAGCACTCTCATCGTCTTACCATCCGCAATCTAACGGACAAACGGAACGAGTCAATCAAGATCTTGAGACTTTTATTAGGATGTTCTCTTCAGCCAACCAAGACAACTGGGTAGAATTGCTCCCTTGGGCTGAATTCGCCCATAACAACATGTACCATGAGTCATCATCCAAAACTCCATTCTTTGTGGTCTACGGTCACCATCCGTCTTTTCCGGAATTTCCTGCCCTCCCGCCCACCCAAGTTCCTGCTGTGGAGACTGCTTGTCAGACCTTCAAAAATATCTGGTCTCAGGTCAAAACCTGTTTAAAGAAGACATCTAACAAATATAAGTCTTTCGCAGATAAGAAGAGGCGGGCTATTCCACCACTAAAAATTGGAGATCGTGTCTGGTTATCTACCAAAAATATTCGTTTGAAGGTTCCATCTATGAAATTCGCCCCTCGTTTTATTGGTCCATATAGGATCATTCAAGTTATCAATCCAGTATGTGTTAAACTTCTTCTTCCTAAGAATCTTCGGATCTCCAATGCCTTCCATGTGTCCTTGCTCAAACCTCTCATCATCAACCGTTTCTCGACTCCTTCCTCAGCACCGCAGCCAGTTCAAGTTCATCAGGAGGAGGATTTCGAGATTACTGAGGTATTGGATGCAAAAATTTCGCGAGGACTCCTCCGTTTCCTCGTTCATTGGAAGGGCTTTGGTCCTGAAGAGCGTTCATGGATCAAAGCTGAAGATCTTAATGCTCCTGCCCTTCTGAAGAAGTTTTATTCCAAAAATCCGGACAAGCCCGGTTCCAGGCGTTCTGTGCCCACCTTTAAAAGGGGGGGTACTGTCACTCACCGGACTGTGAGTGCTTCTTCCCGGACATTTAGGAACCGTGGCCGTCCTCCATCCTGAGGGACTGCGCATGCGCAGCCCTTTCTATACCTCCAGTGTATGTTCCTTTAACTTAATTGGCAGATCAGGCAACCTCCCTATATTAAGCACCTGTGGTCAACACCACGTGGCCTGATCTTGGAGTCTCATTCCCCATGAGTCTCTGAAGGTGTTCCTGTGTTTCCTCGTTTATTCAGCCCAGCTGATTCCTGTGGTTTCCAAACCACTTCTACCTCTGTGGTTTCCAAACCACTTCTACCTCTGTGGTTTCCAAACCACTTCTACTACTGTGGTTCCCATACCACTTCTACCATCTACTGTATCATCGTGACTGTGAGCTGATTCCTATCCGCTGCCTCCGTGCACTACAGTCTTCTAACCACTTCTACTCTACCATTTATTATTGGGACTGTTAGCTGATGCCTATCCGCTGCCTCCGTGCACTACAGTCTTCAACCTGCAACTCGTCTGTGTTTCATCATCGTGACTGCTAGCTGATTCCTATCCGCTGCCTCCGTGCACTACAGTCTTCAACCTGCAACTCGTCTGTGTTTCATCATCGTGACTGCTAGCTGATTCCTATCCGCTGCCTCCGTGCACTACAGTCTTCAACCTGCAACTCGTCTGTGTTTCATCATCGTGACTGCTAGCTGATTCCTATCCGCTGCCTCCGTGCACTACAGTCTTCAACCTGCAACCCGTCTGTGTTTCATCGTGACTGTTTGGCTGATTCCTATCCGCTGCCTCTGTGCGCTTCAGTCTTCAGTCCTTGTCAACGCTCCCGTGTTTCCTTGAGTCTGCCTCCACTATTGCTACCCGCTATTCTCCGTGATCAACAGTGCCTGTTCAACTCTGCTCTCCCGTGTCCCATCGTTACTGCACCTGCTGGTTGCTATTGGCTACCTCCGTGTTCCCGCAGAGACCCGCTGCTGCTACTCCTCAGCACTACTCATCCATCTACTGCTGATCCGCTCTCCACGCTTTCCTGTGTTCCCTGCTGGTCTACCTACCCGTGCGCTGCACCTACTAGACCACCGCTTCACCCATCCAGGGACTTCGCATCCTGCCGGCCTCCTGCCGTTCAGGTATCTCTGCACTCCTGTCTGACTGCCTCCTGAACCACGGTATGCATACTTCTCATTGACTGTGCTGTGTATTGCATACCTTGCTGGACTGTGTTGGTTCTCCTCTGGAGTGTGCTATCCGCTGAGTCTATTGCCATCATTGACTGTGTTATCTTATGCTGGACTACTTCAAGAGACTTTCTATATTGGCAGTGTTGTTCAGTCATTTATACATTTATATTGTGCATATTACTGTGGATCAAAGTCAAGGTGCCCGTGTATATATTGTGTTACAGTCTCTCCCCGTGCACCTCCTCACATATATATTCAGTAGTACAACTTGCTAGTGGCAGACCACTGACTCCTGTTTACAGTTTCACCTGTTCCAGTATCCTCTCACATAGCAGTGGTACAACTTGCTAACGCAGACCACTGACTCCCCGGATACCTCCACTTGGATTCCATTCCTTCACTCAGACAGCGGTACAACTTGCTATCCGCAGACCGCTGACTCTCATCACCTCCTCGTTTCTGTTGGACATTCCTCCTCACTATAGCAGTGGTACAACTTGCTACCGCAGACCACTGACTACCTTCACGTGTCCTTTGTCCATACAGTTCCTCGTGTATTACTACCTCCATATTGCCAGTGCTGCTAGTCATAGACTTTCCTGAGCATCTCATCATCTGCTATTTCCTGTTCCGTGATCACCCTGCTTCCAGAGTACCATATTACCACCTATACTGCTCTGGTAAGCCTATCACCTGGTGATCCCTGGGTAAAGACTCCTAGTGCCCGTGACAACCTTTGTTGGATCCATAGAAAATCCCTCAGAAGAGATTACGTAACCTAAAAAGGATACCTTCTGCACCTCAAACTCACACTTTTCCAGCTTGGCGTAGAGGTGGTTTTCTCGCAATTTACGTAAGACTTGTTTGACGTGAGTCTGTTGTGCGAGTAAAGATTGGGAATAGATGAGGATATCATCTAAATAGACGACCACAAAACCACCCAGGAAGTCTCGGAGAACCTCGTTGATCAAGTCCTGGAACACTGCAGGCGCATTGCTGAGGCCAAACGGCATGACCAGATACTCGTAGTGGCCAGAGTGCGTATTGAAAGCCGTCTTCCACTCATCTCCTTCTTTGATACGGATGAGATTATACGCTCCACGAAGGTCGATTTTAGTGAAGACAGTAGCCCCTCTTAACTGATCAAACAATACTGAGATGAGCGGAAGGGGATAGGTGTTTTTAATTGTGATAAGATTCAATCCCTGGTAGTCTATACAGGGTCTTAACCCATCGTCCTTTTTTGATACAAAGAAGCATCCTGCTCCTACGGGAGATTTAGATGGCCTGATAAAGCCTTTCTCCAGGTTTTCATCGATATATTCCTGCATGGACTTTGTTTCTGGAGCAGAAAGGGAATACAAACGCCCCTTAGGTAACTTGGAACCAGGAATAAGTTCGATGGCACAGTCAAAGTCACGATGTGGCGGTAAGGTATCAGCAGCCGTCTTGGAGAACACGTCCCAGAACTCATGATACTGTGAGGGAAGCCGCTCCGGAATAGGCTGAATCATACGCAGAGGCAGTGACAAGCAAGACTTTGTACAATAAGTACTCCACTGGACAATCTCTCCTTTTACCCAGTCTATGACAGGGTTATGACAGGAAAGCCATGGGTGGCCCAAGATCAAAGGAACCGACGAACAATCGATCAGGAAGAAGGTGATTGATTCAGAATGGAGAGCTCCGATCTTCAACTGTAGTGGCGGGGTCTCCCAGGAAATCTTGCCACCAGGCAACGGACCTCCGTCTAAGCCACAGACAGTAATAGCAGATTTGAGTTTTACCATCGGAATTCCGGCAGAGCGGGCAAACCCGATATTAAGGAAGTTGCCTGCAGCTCCGCTATCAATGAAGGCCGACAGGTCCACAGAGCGAGCACTGAAGGTGAGCTTTGCAGGGATTAATACAGCATTTTTCGGGGAGATAATTTGCAGACCTAGGTGAACTTTCCCCTCATTCCCTAGGCATGGTCTTTTCCCAACTTATTTGGGCAGGAACGGGAGAAGTGGCCTTTTATGCCACAGTAGAGACATAGACCTTGCGAACGTCTCCTGTCTCTTTCCTCAGAAGAGAGACGATAGGCTCCTAATTGCATAGGCTCCTCATCATCCGTGGAAACAGGAATCAGAACAGATGGAGGAGAAGATGCCTCTTTTTCAGTTTTACGCTCTTTAATTCTCCTGTCAATTTTAATGGAGAGGTGCATCAGATCCTCCAGTGAGGTAGGAGACGGATATTGCACCAAAGAGTCTTTGATTTGTTCTGAGAGGCCTAAACGAAACTGACTGCGTAAGGCAGGGTCATTCCATCCACTATCAGGTGACCATCTACGAAATTCCGCGGAGTATTCCTCTGCCGACCACCGGCCTTGTTTCAAGGCCCGTAGATGAGCTTCAGCGGAGGCCATTCGATCCGGGTCGTCATACAGTAGACCCAACGCCTTCGAAGAAAGCATCTACTGACTGCATGGCAGGACTGGTCTGCGGCAAGGAAAAGGCCCAAGACTGCGGGTCACCCTGTAAGAGGGAAATGATAATCCCGACTCTTTGTTGCTCTGAACCGGAGGAGCGGGGTCTCAACCGGAAATAAAGCTTGCAGCTCTCCCTGAAATTCCGGAACAGGGATCTATTTCCGGTGAAGCGATCCGGTAAATTCATCTTAGGTTCGCAGACGGAACTCGGAGTGGGTTGTGAAGATTTCGCAGCTTCTTCTTGAGTGGACAAACGCTCAGACAATCCCTGGATCATTTGGTACAGGGATTCCACATGACCCACTAGGGCTTGCGCCAGAGACGGTGAAGTTCCACTTCCTTCCATCTTAACTTCGTCTCCGGAACGTATGTTTTTTGGGCCGGTTATAATGTTAGGAACCCCGCTAGCCGGCACAACACAACCCGGAGTCTACTCTACCAGTCAGGTATTTACTGGAGCCCCTGATGGTGGGGACAGACTGGGCTGCAGACTGGCAGAGGGTCGTGAAGTGTGCACCGGCTAGGGAGAACCTAGGCCAGCGGAGTGGAGTCTAAGCAGAGGTCAGAGGCGGCAGCAGACAACGGTATCAAGGAACAAGCTGAGGTCAGAGGTCACAAGCAGACAGGGAGGTAAGTATTCAAGCCAGAGGTCAGGGTCACGAGATTCACAAGCAGGGTCCAAATTAAAGCCAAGGGTCATACACGGGTAAGTAGTAACAGGGTCCAATAGACAGGAACAAGCAGGGAGCAGGCTAGAAGACTGGATACAGAACTATAACCGGCAATGAGGCAGCAGACCTCATTGCCTTAAATACCCAGCTGAACCAATCACAGGTTGAACACACTCCTGCAGGTTAATAAAGCAGTAACCAGCAAAGCCAATCAGGGCTTGCCCCTGGCCTGCACAGTTGCAGGCTAATGCCTGTAATTGCCTCCCATAATCAGCCCATATTAATTAGCCCACAGGCTGTAGAATGAACGCTGCGCCCGGCCTCCTCTTATTGCCGGGACGCAGCGCTGAAGCGTCTCCTAGTTGCCCCGGCAGCGGCCGAGTTATGGCCGGAAGTGACGTCCCGGTCGCCATAGCGACGGCCGGGACGCGGGTGAGTGAGTCGCGGCGGCTGGGCACCGCTGCGGCTCGTAACACTAACACAGTAATAAACCGAGCCAGATGCAGTGCTACCTAGATTTGGAACATTCCTAAGTGTTTGAGTATGTAACAACTGTGTTTCACAACTGAAGTCCCTATTGGTTGGGTGCACATGCAGAACAAGCCCTTAATTCATATTATATTACTACCATCATTATAGAATATTTACTTCTTGGTTTAGACAGACAACATACACTTAGATTGTAGTAGGAATAATAATAAAAAAAAGGGATTTACCCCAATGTATGATGATTTTAGTCATTACTATGCACATGTTTTTCACAGACTATATTGTTGCTAATCTCCAACATTGAATTAACGTGTACATAATTGACACCATACAATATTCGATACATACTGCAAATATAGCCTTACAGCCAGCCTCACAAGTGTATAGAGATAGATATACAGTATAGTTTAAAACATACAGGAGTAACTTGAAAAATTTATAACAATATAATAAATGTACAACAATATAAATTACTAGACAATAGTGCTGAGGATATTACCCCCCAGGCCCCCGGCCGTTCTTTTCAAAGTGAAAGTTCTATACCAGCACTTGTAAAGTTCCACTTCGACCACTGGGTAAATGTATATCTAGGGTATGCATGTATCAATTACATGTGTTCGGCTAACAGTATTATAATACATTGTGAGAGATTAACCAAGACAACTGGGTAATGTTATTCACTAATATATTGCTTTTAGGTGTTATAAGTGCTGACGTCATCTAAGTTACTGCTCTGCATACTGCACCCCACCATTGCCTGACAGAACACACATACATACTGCACCATTGCCTGATAGAACATACATACTGCACCGCACTACTGCATGCCAAAACATATACATGCATACTGCACCCCACCACTGCCTGACAGAACATACATACTGCACCCCACTACTGCATGCCAGAACATATACATACTGCATCCCAGCAGTGCCTGGCAGAACATACATACCCCACCACTGCCTGACCAAACATACATACTGCACCTCACTACTGCGTGCCAGAATATACATACTGCACCTCACTACTGCATGCCAGAACATACATACTGCACCTCACTCCTGCCTCACAGAACACATACATACTGTACCCCACCAGTACATGTCAGAACATACATACGTACTGCACCTCTCCATTGCCTGTCAGAACATACTTTAACAAAGGGAGGCATTTATCTGAGAAGATGCAGAGAAAACAAACAAGCAGAATAAAACATTGGCGCAGTTATGCACCTAGGTTGAGATTAAACCAGGTAAAAACTTATGTGTAGTTTAAAGTTTGTTAACTTACATGATTTCCTCTCCGCAAACAGACAGGGTGTGTCTGTTAGTGCAAACAGAGCCAGTGATGGGCGTTTTCTCTTAAAGAGTGGGTGTGTCGCCTGCCCATCAAGCTAGGGCTGGGGGAGGAGTATCATGCATAAAAGCTTGTTTGTGTCATTTGTTCACTGAGACCAACGCTGGGGAAGCTGGCTGGTCTTGAGAGAGCTGAGCTATGTCTAGCTAGCGTTTAGGGTCTCCAAGAATTGCTGTGAAATCTGTACGGCGTCAAAACATTTACCATCCTAACAATAAAACTACATGAAAAGGAAGAAGTTGTTCGCGTGTGCTTCTGCAGTAGCGGGCTCTTGCCACAATACATACACACCAGTGTTCTCCACAAAAAAATTTGACAGCTGGATGGCAGTAAGAAGTAGTCGGGTGGGGGCAGTTGTAATGCTTTGCAATAATATTGAAAAATGTTGGAAGTTATTGCCCACACCTGCCAGGACTGGTTAGACTGGTGGTCAGTGGTCTAACATACACTGCTGGCTGTAGTACTCACGTAGTGCCTGTTGTTATAGGAGAAACAATGGTTTATATTTTGCTCTAAGAGCCCGGTGGAAAATAAAAACAGCCAGATGGAGCCCCCGGGAAATTGGTGCTGGGGAAAAGATTGCACCCCACCACTGCTTGCCAGAGCATACATACTGCACCCCACCACTGCCTGCCAGAACATATACATGTATACTGCACCCCACTACTACATGCCAGACCATGCGTACATACTGCACTCCACCACTGCCTGGGAAAACATTCATAAAGACCACTCAGTGTGGCTCATAGAGGGTAGCATGGGAGAGTAAAGCTTGTGGGCATATTGGGTGGCACATGAAAGAAAATGTTGTTGGATATATTTGATGACATGTGTGAGAAATGTTGGTGGGCATATAGGGTGACATGTGACAAAAGCTGGTGCTCAAGGGGTGACATCTGAAAGAAAAGTTGGTGCAAAGGGGTTAAGAAGTGAAAATAAAGCTGGTGCACAGGGGGTTTACATGTGAAAGAAAAGCTAGTGAGAATGGGTTGTCATGTGAGACAGGCTGGTAAACAGGAGGTTACGTGAGAAAAAAGCTGGTGCACTTTGAAGTGGCATGTGTTAATGTGATCACATAGCTGGTGGGCAGTGGGTATGTGTGAGAAAACGACAAGCACTGGAAATGGAGGGTACTAGGTTGAGGAAATCTAAGAAAAAATGACTTTACCAAAATGGTTGTGAATAGGACGGCTAGGCATTCAAAAGAGGTGGTAGACGTTAATATAATAAGGTAATTTAAACATGCTTCTTTATTAGGGATTAAAAAAAAGTGTAAACTAGATGGGCCAAGTGATTCTTATCTGCCATCAAATTTATGAGTTCATGTTTCTGAATTTGATATCCTAAATATTTTAACTATGGAATATATATATAATGTGTGTATGTGTATATGTGTATATATATATATATATATATATATATATATATATATATATATATATATATATATATATATGCATATGTGTGTGTGTGTATATATATATATTTATATATACACACACACATATATATATATATGTGTGTGTATATATAGTAGAGATGCTTGCTGATCCCCGTGTTTTGGTTTTGGGTTGCCCTTGCGTGTTTTGGTTTTGGTTTTGTTTGGTTTTGTTTTGGTACCTACAATATTATTATTAACCTCACTAACACTAATTTCCAGTCATTTCCATTCAATTTTGACCATCTCACAGGCCACAAAATGCTTTTCATACACTTTCAGCCAAATAATGCTGGCTGGATGGTAAGCGACAGAGCAACGACTGAAACACACGGCAGTTCCTACCACATCTAGGAAACATTGCAACGAGCACTTCACGCGGTTCTTGGATAAGTGAGGTATTTCTACAGCTAATAAATGTCAACAAGCGCTAACCAACCCCCCCCTTCCCCCGGGATATGTGCTTTTATCAGGCACACACCAATCCAGGGTGCAAGACAACGCACTAAAAAGAGCTATTGAAATCCAAAGTAAAAAGCCAGTTGGGTGTATATTACACCCTACACTTATAGTGAAAGTTACAAAAAAAGCAGCCTGCAAAGACTGTACGATAAATCAAAATGACCAAAGCTCCTTTTCTCTTTGGGTTTATATTACACCCTACACTTATTGTGAAACTTACAAAAAAGCAGCCTGCAAACACCACGATAAATCAAAATTACCAAAGCACCTTTTCTCTTTTGGTGTATATTACACCCTACACTTATAGTGAAAGTTACAAGAAAACAGCCTGCAAAGACTGTATGATAAATCAAAATGACCAAAGCTCCTTTTCTCTTTGGGTGTATATTACACCCTACACTTATTGTGAAAGTTACAAAAAAGCAGCCTGCAAAGACTGTACGATAAATCAAAATGACCAAAACACCTTTTCTCTTTCTTTTTTCATCCCTGCTTCTCTTTGGAAAGGGCATTTTTTTCCGAGCAGCAGCTGACTAAGAATCTGAAGGAGCAGACGTCGTCAAGCCAAGGCCCAGTTCAGCGGACAACTTGCTGACCAATAGCTCCTTGCAACTGTTTTGATCTCATTTGGAAGCATGGAATCGATGTAGGTCTTAAACCTCGACTCAAGCACAGTTGCTAAAACATAGTGATCCGACTTCAAGATTTTAATAACTCTTGAATCATTGCGAAGCGAATTAAGTACTTGATCTATAAGGCCAACATACTTTGCGGAATTGCTTTCTTTCATCTCCTCCTTCAGTGTATCAAACTGCTTTTCCAAAAGTCGAATTAAGGGAATGACTTGTCTCAAGCACGCAGAGTCTGAACTCACTTCACATGTCACAACTTCAAATGGTTTCAGCACCTTGCACAGCACAGAAAGGATTCTCCACTGTGCAAGACTGAAATACATTCCCCCTCCTTTCTCAATGTCATGGCTTGTGCAATACGCTTGTATGTTTTTTTAGAGGGGGGGAATATGACACCCCAAACACTTTGTAGTGCAAATTCAGAAATATACAGTGCTATCTTACAATTTCAGCACTCAGCAAATACAGGTTTTTTGGACGGGGGGATATGACACCCCAAACACTTTGTAGTGCAAATTCAGATAAATACTTTGCTGATATATTACTATTTCAGCAGTCAGCAAACAGTTTTTTTAGAAGGGGGAAATATGACACCCTAAACACTTTGTAGTGTAAATTAGGAAAAATGCCTCCTATTCCTCCTCTATTCCTGCGATGTAACCCTTCTATGTCCTTCTCTCAAATGGAGCTAGATCGCCATGGAGGCGGCTATTTATTCATTCTTAAACTTGCGAAATCCGAGATCCGACGTCACGATAACCTTTTGCCTCGTTTTGGAATGCGAAATAGGCGTGATAGTGCCGAGCCAACTCGGCTCGGTAATCGTATTCCCGAAGTTCGGGTGGGTTCGGTTTCAAGGAAACCGAGCCCACCCCGCTCTAATATATATATATATATATATATATATATATATATATATATATATATATATACATATATATATATACATATATATATACACACACACACACCGTATTTCACCATGTATAAGACGCACCTTTTTTAAAAAAATGTGGGGTCTTAAAACTGGGTGTGTCTTATACAGTGGTAGCGGGAATCTAGGGGGGAAGGGAGGGGGCGATTGCAAGGGCTATCGCCCCTGCAACCACACTGCTCTGTGTTTTCAATACAATCAGAGCAGCGAGCCAGCACACTCTCTCTGCCTGTCTCTGTGGAACGGACCTGCACATAGTGTGCAGCCGCCGGCAGCAAGTCCCTGCAATCGCCCCCCCCCTCCCCCCCGCTTCCACTGTACCACTGCCCCCCACCCCCTGCTGAGATTGTAGGGGCTTACTTACGGCGGCTGCACACTATGTTCCGCAGATATAGGCAGGGGAGAGTGTGCTGCCCGGCTGTTCTGATTGTGTTTTAAACACAATCAGAGCATCCGGACTGTCTCTGACGAACGGACCTGCACATAGTGTGCAGCTGCCAGCAGCAAGCCCCTGCAATCTCCACACATTTTGACAGCTATCGTAATATATTGTTTTTCAAATTTCGGGGCCAAATTAAGGTGCGTCTTATACATGGCAATGCCTTATACATGGGGAAATATATATATATATATATATATATATATATATATATATATATATATTGTGGCAAGAGCCCGCTACTGCAGAAGCACACGCGAACAACTTCTTCCTTTTTAGGTAGCTTTATTGTCAGGATGATAAATGTTTTGACACGTATACTTTTACAGCAATTATGGAGACCCTAAACGCTTGCTCTCTCAAGACCAGCCAGCTACCCCAGCGTTGGTCTCAGTGAACAAATGTTACAAACTGTTAGGAACCCCTCCAGCCGGCACAACACAACCCGGAGTCTACTCTGCCAATCAGGTGTTCACTGGAGCCCCTGGTGGTGGGGACAGACTGGGCTGCAGACTGACAGAGGGTCGTGAAGTGTGTACCGGCTGGGGAGAATCCAGGCAAGCGGAGTGAGGTCCACGCAGAGGTCAAGGGCCAAGGTCCAGTTAACGAGCCGGGATCAAGGGTTACAAGCAGACAGAAGAAATGGTAAACAGGCCAGAGATCAGGGTCACGGGATACACATGCAAAGTCCAAATCCAAGCCAATGGTCATACACGGGAGGTCAGCAGAAGTTCAATAAACAGGAACAGGAACAGGAACAAAGCAGGTCAGCAGACTGGGAAGCAGAAGCTCAATAAACAGGAACAGGAACAAAGCAGGTCAGCAGACTGGGAAGCAGAAGCTATAACCGGCCATGAGGTAGCAGACCTCATTGCCTTAAATAGTAAGCACAGCCAATCAGAGTCTGGCTCTGATAGTACCCAGCCCCCTGCACCTTAATTCATTAGCCCGCAGGCTAGTAACATTGATGAGCGCATGCGCCCGGCTTCTCATTGCCGGGACGCAACGCTAAAGCGTCCAACCGTTGCCCCGGCAATGGCCGGGTCATGTGCAGAAGTGACGTCCCGGTCGCCATAGCGAAGGCCGGGACGCAGGTAAGAGAGCTGCGGCGGCTGGGCACCGCCGCGGCTCGTAACAGTACCCCCCCTTGAGGAGGGGTCGAGGGACTCCGACATCCAGGTTTCCTTGGTAATTTTTTGAAGAATTCCTTCAACTGTTTAGGAGCATATAGTCGTCTTCGCGGGACCCAGGATCGCTCTTCTAGTCCACGATTTTTCCACTGTACTAGGAAGTGTACCTGCCCCTGCACTTTTTTAGAGTCAAGAATCTTCTGGACCACAAATTTTTGTGGTGTGTTCCTATTACCCACAGAAAGCTCTGTAGGCTTGGATTGATTCGGGTATAATACTGGTTTAAGTAACGAACAATGAAACACATTCGGGATCTTTAGTGAGTCATGAATCTTCAATCTAAAAGCTACCGGATTGATCTGTTTGGTAATCATGAACGGACCAATAAATTTCGGCCCCAGTTTTTTACAAGGCTGTCTGAGCCTAACATTTCGAGTTGACAGCCACACTTTCTGGCCCACTTTGAATGAGCAGGTGGTACGGTGGCGATCCGAATTTTTTTTAGCCGACAATGAAGACTTTTTCAAGGAGGACTGAACTTTCCTCCAAATTACTTTCAGATCAGCAGCTGTGGAACGAATCTCCGGGATACCAGCAGATTTGAGAGAATACAGAGAATTAGACCTGGGATGGAAACCGAAGTTACAGTAGAACGGGGAAGTTTAAGTAGATGAGTGAGATGAGTTATTGTAGGCAAACTCTGCCCAGGGCAGCAAAGAGGACCAATTGTCATGGAATTCTGAGGTATAACATCGGAGGAACTGTTCAAGTGACTGGTTAACCCTTTCAGTTTGCCCGTTAGACTGAGGGTGGTATGCAGATGACAGACTGATCCTGATTCCGAGAAGGGTGCAGAAGGATTTCCAGAATTGCGCTATGAATTGTGAACCACGATCAGAAACAATATCGGAAGGAAGTCCATGGAGCCGGAAAATATGTTGTATGAAGAGAATGACCAGATCTCGAGCGGTAGGAAGCCTGGTTAATGAAATGAAATGTGCCATTTTGCTGAAAAAGTCTACCCCAACCCAATTAGTATTGTGTCCTGCAGAAGGTGGCAAATCAACAATAAAGTCCATGGACAAATATGTCCAAGGTTTTGCAGGAATGGTCAATGGAACCAACTTGTCACGGGCACTAGGAGTCTTTGCCCAGGATATCACCAGATGATGTTCTTACCAGAGTAATATAGCTGGTACTATGGTCCTCTGGTAGCAGGGTGACAACGGAACAGGAGAATCAGCAGATGGTGAGAGAATGCTCAAGGAAAGTCTATGACTAGCAGCAACTGGTAATGACTAGATGTATGTACACGAGGAACCAGATGGACAAGTAAACATGAGGAGAGTCAGTGGTCTGCGTACAGCAAGTTGTACCACTGCTATAGTGAGGAGGAATGTCCAGGAGTAGAGAGGAGGTAGTGAGAGTCAGTGGTCTGCATATAGCAAGTTGTACCACTGTCTATAGTGAAGGAATGGATTCCAGGTGCAAGTAGGTAACGGGGAAGTCAGTGGTCTGCGTATAGCAAGTTGTACCACTGCTTATGTGAGAGGATACTGAAACTGGTGCCAATGGGAAATAGGAGTCAGTGGTCTACGTTCAGCAATTTGTACCACTGCTATATATATGTGAGGAGGGGCACGAGGAGATGAATGGAATACTGAGGATACACGGGCACACGGAACTTGATCCCACGATGATAACCACAATACAGTAATAACTGACAAGCGCTGCTTGAAGTATACAAAGTCACTATAGAGATCCAGGTAATAGGAAACAAAGTCAATAGTAACAATAGCTTCAATAGATGGAAGACTCCGGAGATGAACACAACACAGTCCAGGCGGATATGCAATACAATAGCAAAGTCAATGGAAAGTATGCATACCGCGGTTCAGGAGAGCAGGCTGTCAAGGACACGTGCAGGGATACCTGAACGGCTGAACACCGGCAGGAGGAGAGACCACTGGAGGATGGAAGCAATAATCAGGTTGGTGCAGCGCACGGAAGGTAACCAGTAATCAACGGAGCAATACTCAGGAAGCAGTAGTAAGTATAACTGGAAACATGATGAACACGAGAGAGTTGAGGCTGTCTGGTATCCGGCAGTAGTAGCGGAGGCAGCGGAGGGAAGGCACGCTAAACACGGGAGAGTAGAGGCGTTCTGGAATCCGGCAGTAGTAGCGAAGGCAGCGGAGGGGAGACACGCTGAACACAGGAGAGTAGAGACGGTCTGGAATCCGGCAGCAGTAGCAGATAGGAATCAGTGGAGAGCTGACACGATGAACACAGGAGAGTTGAGACGGTCTGGAACCCGGCAGGAGTAACGGAGGCAGCTGAGTGCAGGCACGATGAACACAGGAGAGTTGAAGTGGTCTGGAAACCACAATCGAAGTAAACAGGAATCAGCTGGAGCTGAATACACGAGGAAACACAGGAACACCATCAGAGGCTCATGGGGAATGAGACTCCAAGATCAGGCAACCAGGTAATGATCACAGGTGGTTTAAATAGGGAGGGTTGCCTGATCATCCAATCAATTAAAAGCAACAGGTACTGAAGGTTTCATAAGGGCTGCACATGTGCAGACTCTCAGGATGGCGGACGGCCACGGTTCCTGAACACAGGAGAAATGCCACTCACAGTCCGGTGAGTGACACAACTGACCTACCGGGCGAGTCCTGGGGACTTTGTTTCTGGCACAAACCTCACATGAGAGGACATGACTCTTGATGTCAGCGGACAAGGATGGCCACCAGACCGTACGGGAAAGGATTTCCAGCGTCTTGTGGATTCCAGGGTTTCCAGCAGACCTACTATTATGCGCCACTGCAAGAACCGCCTTCCTTAGATGGACTGGAACAAAGAGACGTTGCTCCGAAGTAGTATCAGGGGCTAATCTCTGGAATCTCTAAAGTGTGATACTCAGATCCTGGGTTAACCCAGCATGGATTACGGTAGGAGGAATAATAGGCTTTGGGTTTGAAACTGGAACGTGGTGTGCCAAGAAACTTCTGGACAGAGCATCTGTCCGGACATTTTTGGAACTCGGTCGATAGGTGATCAGGAAATTAAACCGGGTAAAGAATAACGACCAATGGGCCTGTCTGGGATTTAGACGTTTGGCCGATTGAATATATTGCAAGTTCTTGTGGTCGGTAATGACAGAGATCTGATGTGAAGCACCCTCCAGCCAATGTCGCCACTCCTCGAAGGGCCATTTGATTGCCAATAGTTCTCTATTCCCGACATCATAGTTGGCTTCTGCTGAGGAGAACTGATGGAAGAAATAGGTACATGGGTGTAGACGATTAGTATGAGGATCCTTCTGTGATAGTATGGCAGCAGCACCGACATCAGAGGCGTCGACCTCAAGAACAAATGCCTTAGCTGAATCCGGGTGTCTAAGGACCTGAGCGGAGACAAAGGCTTTTTTCAGGCTTTCGAATGAGGCTCCTGCTTGGGGCGACCAATTAGTTGGATCCATTCCTTTACGGGTTAGGGCGACAATGGGAGCCACGATGTCCGCAAAGCCATGAATGAATCCTCTATAATAGTTGGAGAAGCCCAGAAACCTCTGCACTGCCTTAAGGTTGTTTGGTTGCACCCAATCCAAAATAGCCTGAACCTTAGTTGGATCCATGGAGAATCCCTCAGAAGAGATTATGTAACCTAAAAAGGATACCTTCTGCACCTCGAACTCACACTTTTCCAGCTTGGCATAAAGGTGGTTCTCTCGCAATCTTCGTAGAACTTGTTTGACGTGATTCTGATGTACGGACAAAGATCTGGAATAGATGAGGATATCATCTAAATAGACGACCACGAAACAACCAAGGAAGTCCCGAAGAACCTCATTGATCAAGTCCTGAAACTCTGCAGGTGCATTGCTAAGACCAAACGGCATGACCAGATACTCGTAATGGCCAGAGTGCGTATTGAATGCCCTCTTCCACTCGTCTCCTTCCTTGATACGGATGAGGTTATTTGCTCCACGAAGGTCGATTTTTGAGAAGACAGTAGCACCTCTCAACTGATCAAATAATACTGAGATGAGCGGAAGGGGATAGGTGTTCTTGATAGTGATAAGATTCAATCCCCGGTAATCAATACAGGGTCTTAGTCCTCCGTCCTTTTTGGATACAAAGAAGCATCCTACTCCTACGGGAGATTTAGATGGCCTGATAAAGCCTTTCTCCAGGTTTTCTTCAATATATTCCTGCATGGATTTTGTCTCTGAACCAGAGAGAGAGAGTACAGGCGCCCCTTAGGTAGCTTGGAACCAGGAATAAGCTCGATGGCACAGTCGAAGTCACGGTGTGGTGGTAAAGTGTCAGCAGCCTTCTTGGAGAACACATCCCAGAACTCATGATATTGTAAGAGAAGCTGCTCCGGAATAGACTGAATCACCCGCAGAGGCAGTGACAAGCAGGACTGTGTACAATAAGAGCTCCACTGGACAATTTCTCCTTTTACCCAGTCATGACAGGGTTAAGACGGGAAAGCCATGGGTGGCCCAGGATCAAGGGAACCGACGAACAATCGATAAGGAAGAAGGTTATTGACTCTGAATGGAGAGCTCCGATATTGAACTGTAGTGGCGGGGTCTCCCAAGAAATCTTGCCACCAGGTAACAGACTTCCATCTAAGCCACAGACAGTAATAGCAGACTTGAGTTTTACCATTGGAATTTCAGCAGTGCGGGCGAACCCGATGTCAAGGAAGGGAGGCACAGTGGCGTAGTTGTTAGCATGTCTTCCTCACAGCACTGGGGTCATGAGTTTGATTCCCGACCATGGCCTTATCTGTGTGGAGTTTGTATGTTCTCCCTGTGTTTGCGTGGGTTTCCTCCGGGTGCTCTGGTTTCCTCCCACACTCCAAAAACATAGGTTAATTGGCTGCAATAAAAAAAAAATCGACCCTAGTCTCTCCCTCTCTGTCTCTCTGTCTGTCTGTGTGTGTCTATAGTAGGAAATTTAGACTGTAAGCTCCAATGGGGCAGGGACTGATGTGAATGAGTTCTCTGTACAGCGCTGCAGAATTAGTGGCGCTATATAAATAAATGATGATGATGATGATGTCAAGGAAGTTGCCTGCAGCTCCACTATCAATGAAGGCCGACAGGTCCACACAACGAGCACTGAACGTGAGCTGTGCAGGTATCAATACAGTATTTTTCGGGGAGACAATCTGCAGACCTAGGTGAACTTTCCCCTCGTTCCCTAGGCATGCTCTTTTCCCGGCTTATTTGGGCAGGAACGGGAGAAGTGGCCTTTTGTGCCACAATAGAGACATAGGCCTTGTGATCGCCTCCTGTCTCTTTCCACAAGGGAGAGACGATACGCTCCTAATTGCATAGGTTCCTCACCATCCGTGGAAACAGGAATGAAGGCGGATGGAGGTGAAGATGCCTCCTTTTCGGTTTTCTGCTCTTTAAATCTCCTGTCGATTTTAATGGAGAGGTGCATCAGATCCTCCAGAGAGGTAGGAGACGGGTATTGCACCAAAGAGTCTTTAATCTGTTCTGACAGGCCGAGACGAAACTGACTACGTAAGGCGGGGTCATTCCATCCACTATCAGGTGACCATCTACGGAATTCAGCGCAGTATTCCTCTGCCGACCGCCGGCCTTGTTTCAAGGCCCGTAGATGAGCTTCCGCGGAGGCCATTCAATCCGGGTCATCATATAGTAGACCTAATGCCTCAAAGAAAGCGTCTACGGACTGCATGGCAGGACTGGTCTGTGGCAAAGAAAAGGCCCAGGACTGGGGGTCACCTTGTAAGAGGGAAATAATAATCCCGACTCTTTGTTGCTCTGAACCGGAGGAGCGGGGTCTCAACCGGAAATAGAGCTTGCAGCTCTCCCTGAAATTCCGGAACAGGGATCTATTTCCAGAGAACCGATCTGGCAAATTCATCTTAGGTTCACAGGTGGTACTCGGAGTGGGTTGTGAAGTTTTTGCGGCTTTTTCTTGAATGGACAAACGCTCAGCCAAACCCTGGATCATTTGATACAAGGACTCAACATGGGCTGCTAGGGTTTGTGCCGGAGACGGTGTGGATCCGCTTGCATCCATTCCAACCTCGTCTCCGTGTGTGGGCCGGTTATAATGTTAGGAACCCCTCCAGCTGGCACAACACAACCCGGAGTCTACTCTGCCAATCAGGTGTTCACTGGAGCCCCTGGTGGTGGGGACAGACTGGGCTGCAGACTGACAGAGGGTCGTGAAGTGTGTACCGGCTGGGGAGAACCCAGGCAAGCAGAGTAAGGTCCACGCAGAGGTCAAGGGTCGGCAGCAGGTTGCAATTCCAGTTAACGAGCCGGGGTCAAGGGTCACAAGCAGACAGAAGAAACAGTAAACAGGCCAGAGGTCATGGTCACGGGATACACATGCGAAGTCCAAATCCAAGCCAAAAGTCATACACGGGAGGTCAGCAGAAATTCAATAAACAGGAACAGGAACAAAGCAGGTCAGCAGACTGGGAAGCAGTAGCTCAATAGACAGGAACAGGAACAAAGCAGGTCAGCAGACTGGGAAGCAGAAGTTATAACCGGCAATGAGGTAGCAGACCTCATTGCCTTAAATAGTAAGCACAGCCAATCAGAGCCTGGCTCTGATAGTACCCAGCCCCCTGCACCTAAACTCATTAGCCCGCAGGCTAGTAACATTGATGAGCGCATGCGCCCGACTTCTCATTGCCGGGAAGCAGCGCTGAAGCGTCCAACCGTTGCCCCGGCAATGGCCGGGTCATGGGCGGAAGTGACGTCCCGGTCGCCACAGCGACGGCCGGGACGCAGGTAAGAGAGTCGCGGCGGCTGGGCACCGCCGCGGCTCGTAACACAAACAAGCTTTTATACATGATACTCCTCCCCCAGCCTTAGCTTGATGGACAGGTGAAACACCCACCTTCTCTTTAAAAGGAAACACCCATCCCTGGCTCTGTTTGGACTAGCTGAGAGGAAGGATTTCAAATCATATAAGTTTAACCAAACTTAAACTATAGCCTTTCATACAAAAGTCTTCAAATTCAATCTAGGTGCATTACTACCTGTCACTCACCAGACTGTGAGTGCTTCTTCCCGTGTGTTTAGGAACCGTGGCCGTCCACCATCCTGAGGGTCTGCGCATGTGCAGCCCTTTCAAACCTTCAGTATCTGTTCCTTTTAGTTAATTGGCTGATCAGGTAACACTCCCTATTTGAAGCACCTGTTGTCTATACCTCGTTGCCTGATCTTGGAGTCTCATTCCCCATGAGCCTCTGAAGGTGTTCCTGTGTTTCCACGTGTATTCAGCCCAGCTGATTCCTGTGGTTTCCAGACCACTTCAACTCTCCTGTGGATTCCAGACCACTTCAACTCTCCTGTGGTTTCCAGACTGTATTAGCTGATTTCTATCCGCTGCCTCCGTGCACTACAGTTATCTACTCACTTCAACTCTCCTGTGTTTCATCGTGACTGTATTAGCTGATTCCTATCCGCTGCCTCCGTGCACTACAGTTATCAACTCACTTCAAACTCTCCCGTGTTTCATCGTGACTGCATTAGCTGATTCCTATCCGCTGCCTCCGTGCACTACAGTTATCAGCTCACTTCAACTCTCCTGTGTTTCATCGAGACTGCTCCAGCTGATTCCTATCCGCTGCCTCCGTGCTCAACAGGCCCAGCTCATCTCAACTCTCCCGTGTTTCATCGTGACTGCACCTGCTGATTCCTATCCGCTACCTCCGTGTATCTGCAGTGTCCTGCTTGTCGCTACCTTTCAGTTCTACTCATGTCTGCAGCCAGCTGATCCGCTCTCCGTGCTTCTACAGTGTTCCTGCCTGTGTCTACTCGCCTGTCTGCATTGGATCAACGCTCCGCTGCTGTCCTCTCTGCCATACCGCTTCTACTCTTCAGGGACCTCCAGGTGACCAGTCCTATATACTACTGCTTCCTGAGTATTGTTCCATCGTTGCTGGTCTACCCACCTGTGCGCTGCACCTACTTGGATACCGCTTTCATTTCCCGGGGACTTCGCATCCTGCCGGCCTCCTGCCGCTCAGGTATCTCTGCACTCCCTTCTGACAGCCTGCTCTTCTGAACCACGGTATGCATACTTATCATTGACTGTGCTCGTGTATTGCATACCTTGCTGGACTGAGTTGTTCTTCTCTGAAGTTGCCTATCCACTGAGACTATTGCCATCATTTGACTGTGTTACCTTGTAGTCTGGATAGTTCCTGTGACTTTGTATATTTGTGCAGTGCTGCTCTGTTATTACTACTTTGTGCATATCATCGTGGGATCAAGTTCAGTGTGCCCGTGTATACTCTGCATTAGATTTACCTCCCCGTGCTCCTCCTCACATATATATTTCAGTGGTACAACTTGCTAGAGGCAGACCACTGATTCCTGTTTCAGTATCCTTCCATATAGCAGTGGTACAACTTGCTAACGCAGACCACTGACTCTCATCACCTCCTCGTTGCTTCTGGACATTCCTTCTCACTATAGCAGTGGTACAACTTGCTACCGCAGACCACTGACTACCCTCACGTTTCCTTTGTCCATTCAGTTCCTCGTGTACTATTACATATATATTACCAGTGCTGCTAGTCATAGACTTTCCACGAGCATTCTCTACCATCTGCTGTCTCCTGTTCCGTGATCACCCCGCTACCAGAGTACCATATTACCATCTATACTGCTCTGGTAAGTCCATCACCTGGTGATCCCTGGGTAAAGACTCCTAGTGCCCGTGACAGTAAGATCAGGCCATGACAGACCCAGATTCGGAACCTACAGCTAAAGAGATGCTGCAGCATCTGGTTACCCGTGTGGAGCAACAGGATGCTCGCCAACAGCTGTTACTACAATGTTACCAGGCGTTAGCCTCCCAAGGAACATCTGGACAGAATGTTACAGCTAATGTTGAAGCTCCTGTGCTTTCCTCCGTTTCCCCAGTGCCATCCCAGGTGTCTACTGCTTCCACGCTTCACCTGCCTACTCCGTCAAAGTATGATGGAGACCCCAAAACTTGTAGGGGTTTTCTCAACCAATGCTCAGTTCATTTTGAGCTCCAACCTCAAAATTTTTCTACCCATCGTTCCAGAGTGGCCTATCTTATTTCATTGTTTTCTGGACAAGCTCTGGCTTGGGCTTCCCCTCTGTGGGAGAGGAACGATCCAGTATTACAGGATAGTGCCAAATTTATTTCTATGTTTCGAAGTGTATTCGATGAACCAGGTCGTGTAATCTCCGCTGCTTCCAGCATTCTCAGTTTACGTCAGGGTTCTCGTACAGTAGGCCAGTACGTCATTCAATTTAGGATTTTAGCCTCTGAACTTCAGTGGAACACTGAAGCATTAATTGCCGCCTTCTGGCAGGGGCTCTCCGATAAAATTAAAAATGCACTGACTACCCAAGAGCTACCTACGTCATTAGAAGATTTGATTTCCCTCTGCCATCGTGTAGACATGAGGTTTCGTGAAAGGGAATCTGAAAAAACAACTTCAGTTAAAGCACCTCTGCGCTCAACCCCTCAACTTCGTCCAGCTTCATCTCCTGTAATCCCCATGGAGATAGGACGTTCCAAATTAACTTCTGAGGAGAGGAACCGAAGAGTAAAGAATAGACTTTGTATCTATTGTGCTGATTCTACTCATATGCTCAATTCTTGCCCTAAGAAATCGGGAAATGCCAGGCCCTAACTAGTTCTGGAGAGGTGAAGTTAGGGTCCCTGGAGTCCTCTCCATGTTCTACGAAATTAAAAGTCTGCGCTTTTGATGTTACGATTTCCTTTGCTACCAAATCCTTTGAGTCCCAAGCACTGATTGATTCTGGAGCAGCAAGAAATTTCATTTCTAAATCCCTAGTGAATCAATGGTCCCTACCAGTGATTACTTTGAAAACACCGATTACTGTGACTGCTATCGATGGATCACGTCTCATCAATGGTCTCATCACCCAGAGTACGTCCCCAGTAACGCTTCAGATTGGTGTGCTACACCATGAAGAGATTTTGTTTTTAATTCTTCCTGTTACTACAAGTCCGATTGTTTTAGGCCTTCCATGGCTTCAATGTCATTCTCCCCAGATTAACTGGCGCAATCCTCAAGTTACGTCTTGGGGAGCTGAATGTCATCATCGTTGTCTTTCCCAAGTCATTCCTCTTAAAATACAGCAATCCTCAATTTCATCTTCCTCACTGGGACTTCCTCCTCAGTATGCTTCATTTGCCGATGTTTTTGATAAAGCTCAGTCTGAACGTCTTCCTCCTCATCGTTAATGGTATTGTCCGATCGATCTTCTACCTGGCAAGACTCCTCCTAGGGGTCGGGTGTATCCACTTTCGTTACCTGAAACTCAAGCTACATCTGAATACATCCAAGAGAATCTCCAGCGAGGTTTTATTCGACCTTCCACCTCTCCCGCTGGAGCCGGGTTCTTCTTCGTAAAAAAGAAGGATGGATCACTACGCCCCTGCATAGATTTTCGTGGACTTAATGCCATTACTATTAAAAATTGGTATCCCATTCCTCTGATTACTGAGTCATTTGATCGCATAAAGGGAGCTCGGATCTTTACCAAGTTGGATCTTCGTGGTGCCTATTATTTAATTAGAATCCGGTCCGGTGACGAATGGAAGACAGCTTTCACCACCAGAGATGGGCATTATGAATATTTAGTAATGCCTTTCGGGTTATATAATGCCCCCGCTGTTTTCCAGGGCTTCATTAATGAGATCTTTCGGGACTTGTTATATTTATGTGTCGTTGTCTACCTGGACGACATATTGATCTTTTCACAGGACCTGCCGTCTGATCATCAACATGTGGCAGAGGTTCTTTCCAGACTCTGGAAAAATTAATTATTCTGCAAACTAGAAAAATGTTCATTCAAGTTGCCCCAGATTCCATTTTTGGGTTATATTGTCTCCGGAGTTGGTCTACAAATGGATCCAGAAAAGGTGAATGCTGTGTTACACTACTCTTCATGCCATTCAGCGTTTTTTAGGTTTTGCCAATTACTATAGACGCTTCATTCAAGACTTCTCGTCCATTGCATCTCCTATTGTGGCCCTGACTCGTAAAGGGGCCAATACTAAGCAATGGTCATCTGAGGCTCTCCAAGCCTTTCAATTTCTTAAAAAATCCTTCTCCTCTGCTCCTATTCTTCGACAGCCTGATGTGACACTTCCCTTCTGCCTAGAAGTAGATGCCTCTAATGTTGGCTTAGGAGCCATTCTCTCCCAACGATTGGAGCAACAAAAATTCCATCCTTGTGCCTTTTACTCTCGGGGTCTCCTGCCTGCGGAGAGGAATTACACTATCGGGGACAAGGAGTTGCTGGCTATCAAAGTAGCATTAGAGGAGTGGAGATACTTGTTGGAGGGAGCTTGTCATCCTGTGACGATTTTCACAGATCATAAGAACTTGTCATATCTACATTCTGCCCAATGCTTGAATCCTCGTCAAGCAAGATGGTCTCTTTTCTTTTATCGTTTCGAATTAATCATAACCTTCAAACCAGCTGCCAAGAACAAGAAAGCTGACGCTCTATCCCGAGCCTTTGTGACGTCCTCTGACGTTGAAGAGGTTTCCAACCACTCTATACTAGACCCCAAATGTATTTCGCTGGCTGCTTCTTCCACTAAAGTGCTACCATTTGGGAAGACCCTCGTGCCTCCTACTCTTAGGAGGAAAATCCTTTCGTGGTTCCACTCTTCTCGTTTTTCTGGACATGCTGGTGAACGCAAGACCTTTGAGATTCTCTCTCGAAGTTACTGGTGGCCCTCTATGAGGAGAGACCTTTATAAGGATGTTCTCATCAGCCAATCAAGACAACTGGGTAGAATTGCTTCCTTGGGCTGAATTCGCTCATAACAACATGAGTCATTTTCCAAAACTCCATTCTTTGTGGTTTACGGTCACCATCCGTCTTTTCCGAAATTTCCTGCCCTCCCTCCCACCCAAGTTCCTGCTGTAGAGACTGTTTGTCAGACCTTCAAAAATATTTGGTCTCAGGTCAAAACCTGTTTAAAGAAGACATCTGCCAAATATAAGTCTTTTGCAGATAAGAAGAGGCGGGCTATTCCACCACTGAAAATTGGAGATCGTGTCTGGTTATCTACCAAAAATATTCGTTTGAAGGTTCCATTTATGAAATTCGCTCCCCGTTTTATTGGTCCATATACGATCATTCAAGTGATAAATCCAGTTTGTTTCAAACTTCTACTTCCTAAGAATCTTCGTATTTCCAACGCCTTCCATGTGTCCTTGCTCAAACCTCTCATCATCAACCGTTTCTCGGTCCCTCCTTCAGCACCTCAGCCAGTTCAAGTTCATCAGGAGGAAGATTTCGAGATTACTCATATATTGGAAGCTAAAATTTCACGAGGAGTTCTTCGTTTCCTCGTTCATTGGAAGGGCTTTGGTCCTGAGGAGCGTTCATGGATCAAAGCTGAAGATCTCAACGCTCCAGCTCTTCTTAAGAAGTTTTATTCCAAAAATCCGGACAAGCCCGGTTCCAGGTGTTCTGTGCCCACCTTTAAAAGGGGGGGTACTGTCACTCACCAGACTGTGAGTGCTTCTTCCCGTGTGTTTAGGAACCGTGGCCGTCCACCATCCTGAGGGTCTGCGCATGTGCAGCCCTTTCAAACCTTCAGTATCTGTTCCTTTTAGTTAATTGGCTGATCAGGCAACACTTCCTATTTAAAGCACCTGTTGTCTATACCTCGTTGCCTGATCTTGGAGTCTCATTCCCCATGAGCCTCTGAAGGTGTTCCTGTGTTTCCTCGTGTATTCAGCCCAGCTGATTCCTGTGGTTTCCAGACCACTTCAACTCTCCTGTGTTTCATCGTGACTGTATTAGCTGATTCCTATCCGCTGCCTCCGTGCACTACAGTTATCTACTCACTTCAACTCTCCTGTGTTTCATCGTGACTGTATTAGCTGATTCCTATCCGCTGCCTCCGTGCACTACAGTTATCAACTCACTTCAACTCTCCTGTGTTTCATCGAGACTGCTCCAGCTGATTCCTATCCGCTGCCTCCGTGCTCAACAGGCCCAGCTCATCTCAACTCTCCCGTGTTTCATCGTGACTGCACCTGCTGATTCCTATCCGCTACCTCCGTGTATCTGCAGTGCCCTGCTTGTCGCTACCCTTCCGTTCTACTCGTGTCTGCAGCCAGCTGATCCGCTCTTCGTGCTTCTACAGTGTTCCTGCCTGTGTCTACTCGCCTGTCTGCATTGGATCAACGCTCCGCTGCTGTCCTCTCTGCCATACCGCTTCTACTCTTCAGGGACCTCCAGGTGACCAGTCCTATATACTACTGCTTCCTGAGTATTGTTCCATCGTTGCTGGTCTACCTACATGTGCGCTGCACCTACTTGGATACCGCTTCTACTCTTCAGTGATCTCCAGGTGACCAGTCCTATATACTACTGCTTCCTGAGTATTGTTCCATCGTTGCTGGTCTACCCACCTGTGCGCTGCACCTACTTGGATACCGCTTCCATTTCCCGGGGACTTCGCATCCTGCCGGCCTCCTGCCGCTCAGGTACCTCTGCACTCCCTTCTGACAGCCTGCTCTTCTGAACCACGGTATGCATACTTATCATTGACTGTGCTCGTGTATTGCATACCTTGCTGGACTGAGTTGTTCTTCTCTGAAGTTGCCTATCCACTGAGACTATTGCCATCATTTGACTGTGTTACCTTGTAGTCTGGATAGTTCCTGTGACTTTGTATAGTTGTGCAGTGCTGCTCTGTTATTACTACTTTGTGCATATCATCGTGGGATCAAGTTCAGTGTGCCCGTGTATACTCTGCATTACATTTACCTCCCCGTGCTCCTCCTCACATATATATTTCAGTGGTACAACTTGCTAGAGGCAGACCACTGATTCCTGTTTCAGTATCCTTCCATATAGCAGTGGTACAACTTGCTAACGCAGACCACTGACTCTCATCACCTCCTCGTTGCTTCTGGACATTCCTTCTCACTATAGCAGTGGTACAACTTGCTACCGCAGACCACTGACTACCCTCACGTTTCCTTTGTCCATTCAGTTCCTCGTGTACTATTACATATATATTACCAGTGCTGCTAGTCATAGACTTTCCACGAGCATTCTCTACCATCTGCTGTCTTCTGTTCCGTGATCACCCCGCTACCAGAGGACCGTATTACCATCTATACTGCTCTGGTAAGTCCATCACCTGGTGATCCCTGGGTAAAGACTCCTAGTGCCCGTGACACTGCCCAAATGTTTTACTCTACTTCCCTGCTTTCTCTGCATATTGCCAGCTAAATGCTTCCTTTTGTTACAATATATATATATATATATATATATATATATATATATATATATATATTACAAAAAGAGACAGGGGGCGCCACACATAGTGTATTACAAGTGATATACAATGTAGAAATGTCTCCACAGGTAAGAAATCCCCGTACCAGATATTCAATTTAGTATAGCCAATAGAAAGATCTTGCTGACTGTACTAGGGATCCAACCTCAGGTCTGACTATCAGGAAGTCCTTCCAAACGTGAACCATATGGTGAGTGAGAATCTGCGAACTCAAATATAGCCACAATAGTGTGATACCATAGAAAAAGAGACCATTCAAGTCTCAAAAGTGCACAATTTTAATGGCAGCATATAAAATCAATGCCCGTACATTGAGCACAATAAAAACAAGCTTATCTGTCCTCTGGCACAATCATAGAGAATGAGGGTAACAGCCAGCAACACCTCAGACATCCAGCAGTGAGCACAGGAACCAGGTAACTCACCGACGCGTTTCGTCTTATAGGTAAGACTTTATCAAGGAGATAAAGTCTTTGATAAAGTCTTTTTTTTTTATATATTCGATTGCTATTCACCATTTATTTGTATGGTTGTATATTATCCAATATTGGTTTGATATTTCATTCACTTTCTGTTCTATCATCACCTTGCGAGCGCAGTTGGTACTTATTTATTTGTTTATATTGTTTTGCAAGGAGGGATACCTTGGTTCCTCTGCTGCTGCAGGTGTGTCACACAGCTTGTTTTTGAGCGCATTTGTATTTTTTGCTGCATCCTGAAGTGGTGGAGGCAGGCCACTTCAGGTTCCACAATGATTTGCAAGGTAAAATCTTTTTATAATATGGTTTATATCACACTTTTAAAATTCTCTAACATCCTAAAAATACAATTGTTTGTTGTTTAAGAAAGTAAAGCATACTTGCCAAGGTGGCAGAGCTGGATTAAGGTTCTGGGGGGCCCGGGGCACTTAATACAGGGGGCCCCCTATTGTGTAATATTGTCCTCATTTTAGACAAATAATGACAAGTAAGGCTTCTAGGACGAACGCACTTAAAGGGTGACAGGGTTTGTAGTAAGCTGAACACTTACCTGAAGGGGTTAACATAGGGTTGGGCCCGACCAAGGGGAGCTTCCGTGGGAGGGACCTTGATTGATATAGTAGGCTGTACTTCCTGTTCTGCCTCATTCCACAGCACGAGATCCTGCAGGAAAGAAGGCAACAGAGAGAGAGGATATGTACCCTGTCTTTTTTGTCCTAATTCCCTGTTTTTTATTTCTTGCTCATTTGGTCTATTTCTGCATATTGTTTTGTTGTTGTATTTCAACTCCTTTCCTTTATTCATTCTTTCTCATCTCCTGCCCCTTCTCTCCCCTCTCCTCTCCCCCTTCTTCCCCTCTCCTCTTCCTTCCTCTTTGTCCTCCCCTTCTTTCTCCATACCCTGTAGCCATTCCCCTGCATTGTTCGTTTCCTGTCTCCCTACCGTTAGCCACCATGCCCCGTCCAAAACGCCCCTCCACCCGCCCAGCTCGCTTTAGGTCCCCCTCCCCCCGGAGCTCTGGGCGCCATGTCGCCACTGACAATCCCTCTGCCCCCCTCACGGCGGATAACCCTGGGCCCTCCACTCCTTCACAGCGTTGGTCCGTAATGCGGGCTCACGCTTCTGATCTGGTCACCTCAGTGGCAGAGCGCAGCGGGCGGCTGTGTCGCTCGGTGCGGCCGGCTACAACGGCGAGACTGTGCATGCGCAGAATGAGGGCGCCATCTCGCGCGGCGAGCCTCAGGTAGCCGTGGCAGCGGGGTGGGGGGAGCTGCAGTGGGCGGCCAAGTTTCCCCGGCGGCCATGTTTATACCTGCATCTGCGCAGGTTGGGTATTCCTCTCCTCCTAGGGGAAGTGCAGGGGGGATTAGGGTGCAGGAATCTATCAACCCACAGGGGAGAATGGCAGGGACAGGTGGTGAGGGTTTCAGGCAGTGTCCAAACACCCCTCCCATCTTAGCCCGCAGAGGGGGTACACAATACATTAATCCCCCGGCCCCTCATCAGCTGCATTTTCCCCCCCAGGCCTTTTTGCCCCATAGTAGCAGGGGCTCAGCTTGGGGGGCACATTTTGGGGGGGACTTCCCGATAGCTAGGGGTGCGTCCAGACAGGCTACCACGAGGGCTCATACGGTACAGTGGTACAGGCGGGAACAGGGGTATGTGGGGACGGATACGTTCAATAGTGGGAGCGCGGGTGATTTTAGGGAAAGGCGTGTGGCGCCTGTGTGGCCCCCTCTTTATCGCCACGTTCTGCCGCCAATGGAGGATCGGGCGTACAGGCCACTTCGGGCCCCCTCGGCGATGGGAGCAGATAGGAGTAGCATCTATTTTGGACAGGGTACCGCGCGTGATAATTTAGTTTTTGATTACAACCACTCTAGCGGCGGTAATACGTCCCGATGGTCACCCACGTTGCGCCTTCAGTCTAGGTCAAGCGGTTTTGTTGGGGAGTCTTCCCGGGCGCGTCACGATACCTCCCCCCCACAGCGTCACGTAGAATCGGGTGGTTACTTCAGCCCGGGTCACTATGCATCATCAAGCCAAGATCTCGGCGGCCCAAACAGGGGATTGGCAAGGCGACGTGTAGACTACATTCCTAGGTCTCAGCTTACTGCTCCTCTTTCTGTTTCAGAGCCTGCGGTCACGAATCAGGAGACGAAGGTTGTCGGTGGAGGTCGCTCTGGGTCCGAGTCACGAGACCAAAGGTCGTCAGGGATCCGCGAGGAGTTGATCCCGGGCTCGGCGGGTGGTCAGGCCGTGTCAGCGAAAGATGGAGAGGCGTCTGCTGGTGCCGGGAATCCTGCTCCCATGGGTGAGTCCATTTCTGGTACCACACATAAAGCACAACTGTTGGGGTCACCAGTTCTCTCCACTAGCAGTGGTTCTTCTGATTCTGACGATAGCCCCAGGAAACTGATCAGGTTGTTGGAGACGCAATTACTAGGCAAGCGCAGTGAGCAGACACCTGAGGCAGAGGGCGTAGAACAGCCAGTGGTTAGGAGTGACTTAGGGCAGGTCGAAACCCTAGAGATAACCCATGGTATTAGGCCTAGCGTGCGGGATAGAATCAGACGTGGGAAGTATGTGGACATGTTCGCATTGACGGGTGAGGACAAGAAGGCGTTGGCAGCGGCATGCGAAAAGTCAGGCATGGGTGAGGACAGGTACCGATCGTTCCCTAGATGGTCGAATGCCTTCTGTATTTTTGCTACCATCTACCTCGAGACTAGGCCCAGAGAACAGGCGGAGGTGTGGAGATACATGCACCTTATTAGCGGGATGGTAGTGAAGGAGGGCATATGACGAGCTCTTCAGGAAGCGTATGAGTGGGCGCAAGAAGCTTCCGCTGGGGTCTAAGGATATCAACACATGGTTGGAACTGATGAGACTGAGCAACCAGGCGGCTGAGGGTAGCACGGGCAGGAGGTTTTAAGGGCTGGGGAGGGCGCAAACTGCCCTCCCCACGAAAGGAAGATGCTTTGATTTTAACGCGGGCTCTTGTCAGCGAGGGTCATCCTGTAGATTCAAGCACAATTGCACGTCATGCGGCGGACAGCATCCAGCCGCCGAATGTGCAAAGGCCCAAGGAAGTGGGGGAAGGGGGAAGAGGCGCAAATCCAGCTATGCCGAGTCAAGGGTCCATCGCCAATTAATTTGGCTGAGCTGGACAAATGGCTCGCTTGGTTTGATGATAGAGACACCACGGCTCTCCTTCATGACGGCTTTCACCTCGGCTTTAGACTCCCAGTTCAGGGCAGCATTTCTACGGCAGTGCTGGTTAACTTGAAATCAACGCTCGCTCTCCCGGAGGTGTTAGATGAGAAAATAGGGAAGGAGGTTGGTTTGGGTCGCATGATTGGCCCGTTCCGACTTCCGCCCATGCCCAATCTGATTTTGTACCTGGTAGGGTAGTCCCCAAGAAGGCAGTGGGGAAATTCAGACTGATACAGCATTTGTCGTACCCTGCTGGCCAATCCGTGAATGATGCTATAGACGCCACCCTAAGTTCGGTTAGTTATCAGTCTTTTGAGTCTGCGCTAGATTTGGTGCAAGAATGCGGTAGGGGTTCCCTGTTAGCTAAAATTGATATTGAGTCGGCTTTCAGGTTATTGCCCCTTCATCCGGAGTCGTATCAATACATGGGTTTTCGGCATCGTGGTGGATACTATATCGATCGCTGTCTTCTGTTATGAGCGTTCTGTCGCTATCCAATAACGATTGTCGAATCTCGATTTGTGTTTCCAACGCACAAAGATTTATTCTCAAAAAGTAGCAGAATATATTCAAGCGAATTAATAATAAGTACAGCCGTTACTTATCGCAGGCGCTCTGGATCCAGTGAACAGTCATTCAGTCCTGAATTCTGTGGTCTAGGTGACTGAACACTAGATGAGGAGCTGCTGCTTATATGCAAACAGAGATACAGTAAAACAATGCAAAGGTGTGGCTTGCTTCTATTGGTCCAGGCATCAGGAGGGTTCAGGGGGTTGCAGATCATAGGCTAGTTTACGCTCAAGAATCCAAAGGAGGGGGTCATTTCTCCAGGGGATGGGTTCTGATCTTCCTGCCAAGATTTCTAATCATAATAGTCCATAATTCCTTAACATTAATAACTTGCGTATGCACTCTGCGATCCCTTCGCAGAGTGAACCGGACAGTCGCAAATGTGAAGGGGATTAGTATGATACCACACATGACATGATTCCTTCAACGTGTACCATATGTTTTACTTATAATATTACACATAAATACTACTATATTTCAACATAAATGACTATGAGTTGCAACTACCATTAATGTGTACTTTTTTACAAGTGTGAGTGTTTGTGCGAATGTATGTAAAAGACTAAATACTGTTGTTGCCACGTGTTGCAGCTGCGTACGCCCTTCCACACTGTAGCATGCCCTTTCACGCCGTAGCGTGCCGTACGCATCTTTTCAAACAAAGACAACCAAGTTTGCTCGATTTTAATTGAAATGACTTGATCCAATTTGCTGACTTCGACACTTCCCATGGGTTGTTTGATATCCTGTGCGTTATTCAAGAAGTTTAGCGGCTTCTTGCATTGGTGCATTCAGATGGGAAGGGGGTGTCGGTAATTCGCGCACTATCTTGGCGATTTCTTGGTTATCGGGCCACCTGATTCCACATGTTGTCGGGATACGCTGTTTTCCACCGAGGCTTTGTTTAGGGTGCTAGGCGTTCCCATTGCCGCTGATAAAACAGAGGGCCCAGACACGTGTCTCTCATTCCTCGGAATTGAGATCGACACAGCAGCAGGGATCTGCAGGCTCCCAGCTGATAAGGTGTCGAAGATGTACGAGGCCATTGCGGAGGTGTTAGGTTCCAGCTCCAGTCCACTTAGGCAGGTTCAGTCCCTGTTAGGGAGGTTCAATTTTGCCTGCCGTGTGATTCCCATGGGTAGAGTCTTCTATAGGAAGCTACAGAGAGCCACAGCAGGTAGGAGTAGGCCGCATGCGGCTGTGCGACTATCCAAAGTGATCAGGGAGGATTTGCACATCTGGCTCATTTTCCTCAGGGGGTTCAACGGCAGGCGAATTTGGCCGTCACCGTTTAATATACCTTTTTACGGATGCTTCCGGAGCATGCGGTTTCGGGGCTTACCTGGACGGGCATTGGTGCGCGGAGAGCTGGCCTGATGAGTGGCATAGGGTGGGGATTACCAAGAACTTGTTGGTCCTGGAGCTATTCCCGATTGTGGTGGCAATCAAACTGTGGGCGCCCGCTTTGCGGGGGAAGCACATAGTCTTTTGGTGCGACAATTTGGGGGTAGTCCAGTCGATTAATTAACAGAGTGCCTCGGCTCACCATGCAATATCTCTGCTGCATCACCTAGTTTTGCGCTGTCTGCAGAATGATATTTTGTTTAGTGCTAAACACGTTCCGGGGGTGCGAAATAGCTTGGCCGATGCGTTGTCTCGCTTCCAGTGGAGCAGGTTTCGCAGCTAAATAGTGAAATCTGCCCGGTTAAACTAGTGTCACAATTTATAAGTGTGAGACCTCAGGCCTGCTTGTTCTTATGTCACTGTAACGGTATGACATTGACGAAATATACATTTTCGGCCATTTTGAAGCGGACCCTGCAGTCCCTTAATTTAGACAGCGCAATGTACGGGACACATTCTTTTAGGATTGGGGCGGCCCCATCCACTGCCTTGGCTTGATCCTCTACTGAGACCATAAAAGCCCTGGGCCGTTGGAAATCCACGGCTTATAAATCTTATGTTCGGATTGACAGTGTTGATAGTTGATTTTGTTACGCCTAATCATTTTTCTGCCTTCACAGTTTTTCTTTTTCTTATTTCATTCTCTCCTGGTTCTCCAACCCACCCCACTTCCCTTCCCCACTGTCACGAGCTGCGGCGGTACTCACAGCCGCCGCGGCTCGCTTCCTGCCTGCCCCAGCGTCCCGGCTGTCACCATGACGACCGGGACGTCACTTCCTTCTAACTCCCGACCGTTGCTGAGGCAACGGCCGGACGCCCAGCAGTGTAGCGCCGCTTCCCGGCAACAGGGGACAGCTTGGCGCGTGCGCAGAGAGATCTAATAGCCTGTTGGCTATTAGACTGTGATTAATTCATTAATAAGCTCCTGGAAGTATTTTCAGAGCTAGACTCTGATTGGCTCATCTGTACATTTAAGGCAGTGAGGTCTGCAGCCTCACTGCCGGTTATAGCGTTCTGTCCTCAGTCCTGCTGCCTGCTTGTGCTATCCGTTTGGTTCCTGCTACCTTGGATTTGACTACCCGTGTTTTGACCCCTGCTTGTTCTTGGACCTGTGACCCTTCTCTTCTGACCTCGACCTTTTGCCTGGATTTCGGATTTTGCTTCTCTGCCTGTGTCTCTGACCCTTCGCTTGTCTCTGGATTTTTGCATCTGTGCTTGTGACCCTTTGACCTAGGATTCTTCTTTACTACTGCCCACCAATCACTCCACTTCTGGGTACTCCTTTAAGCCAGTATATGTTACTCGACCCTCAGTCGGCCCGCAGCCCAGTCTGTCCCCACCACTAGGGGCTCCAGCGAACACCGGGCCTTCAGAGTAGTCCCCGAGTTTCACTGTACTGGCTTGGGAGTTCCTAACATTATAACCGGCCTAGGAAGATTGGTATCAAACGGCCATGGACAGCGAGGAGTCGAATCTGTCCCCAGCCCAGATTCTGGCCAACCAGATACAGGCGGTTTCTCAAGTGGTGCAGAATTTATCCCAGCACCTGGCAGTCCAAGAAGGGGCTTCTAGAGACCTGCAGCTCCAGCAAGTTCCCGCTGGTGACACACAAGAGCCTAAAATGAATTTGCCTGACCGATTCTCTGGAAGCAGGCCAGCCTTCCGTAATTTCAAAGAGAGCTGCAAGTTGTACTTCCGGTTGAAGCCACGTTCCTCTGGTTCCGAACAACAAAGGGTAGGGATCATCATCTCTTTACTCCAGGGTGATCCTCAGTCTTGGGCTTTCTCCTTGCCTTCAACAAGCCCAGCCTTGCAGTCAGTGGATGCCTTTTTTCAAGCTCTGGGGTTATTGTACGATGACCCGGACAGGGTAGCCTCAGCTGAGGCTCATCTCTGAACGTTAAGGCAAGGACGTCGCTCAGCGGAAGAGTATTGTGCGGAATTTCGGCGATGGTCCACTGATAGCGCCTGGAACGACCCAGCATTGCGAAGTCAATTTCGCTTAGGAGTTACCGAGCAGATTAAGGATTCCTTAGTCCAGTATCCGATATCCGACACGCTGGAGAACTTGATGCAACTTGTTATAAAAATTGATCGTCGGATCAGAGAGAGGAAGGCTGAACGGGAGTCCTCTGCTCCGATGGATGTTTTCACTAGCTCCGATAACACTTTGCCCGATTCCTCTGAACCCATGCAATTGGGCGCTTACTGCTTGCCTCCGGAGGAGCGCTCCAGAAGACGCTCACTAGGCCTGTGTATGTATTGTGGTCAACCAGGCCATTTAGTTCGCTCATGTCCCAATAAGCCGGGAAACTCCAAAGCCTAACTGCAGGTGAAGAGGTGTGCTTGGGCCTTCAGATTACCTCTTCAGAAAATTCTTTGTTAGTCCCTGGACGTCTAACCTTCTGTGGGAGATCCATGCACCTGAAAGCTTTTCTTGACAGTGGTGCGGCTGGTAATTTCCTGGATATACATTTGGCTCAGACGCTTGATATTCCGCATATCAAGTTAGGATCAAGCATCACCACATGTGGTTTGGATGGTAACCCCTTGCCTGGGGGAAGGATTCTCGCTAGGACTCCAATGGTTCGGTTGTCTGTAGGAGTTCTCCATACAGAGGAGCTCTCCTATCTTATTAGTTGTCCCTCTGCTCCTTTGATATTGGGGTATCCCTGGCTTCGCAGTCATAATCCCCTTATCAACTGGAAAAGTGGAGAGATTACTCGTTGGAGTCCCGAGTGTTCCACGTCTTGCTTGACCCTGCCGCTTAGAATCTTGCAGCCTAGTCCAGACTTGTTGCCGGTACCCTACCAGGACTTCTCTGATGTGTTCTGCAAAAGAAAAGCTGATTCCATTCCACCACATCGAGAATATGACTGCGCCATTGATTTAGTCCCGGGTTCCAAGTTGCCCAAAGGGCGGTTATACTCCTTGTCCATTCCAGAGACTCAGGCCATGGAGCTATACGTGGAGGAAAACCTGAAAAAAGGATTCATACGTCCTTCTAAATCTCCCATAGGCGCAGGTTGCTTTTTCGTGTCAAAAAAAGATGGCAGTCTTAGACCATGCATTGATTTCTGTGGACTGAATAACATCACTATTAAGAATATGTACCCGTTACCATTGATTTCGGTGTTGTTTGATCAATTAAAATCTGCCACTATATTTTCGAAGATTGACCTCAGAGGGGCTTACAATCTTATTCGAATCAAGAAAGGGGATGAATGGAAGATTGCCTTCAATACCCAGTCGGGACATTATGAATATCTCGTGATGCCATTCGGGTTATGCAACGCTCTGGCGGTTTTCCAGGACCTGATCAACGACGTTTTACGAGAGTTCCTGGGTAAAACAGTAGTTGTGTATCTGGATGATATTTTAATCTACTCTGAGTCTTTACTTCAGCACCGTCAGCATGTTCGCCAAGTTCTGCTGAAATTACGGGAACATCACCTGTATGCAAAAAGGGAGAAATGTGAATTTGAGGTGGCCACCGTGTCATTTCTGGGATATATCATCTCCTCATCAGGATTCGCAATGGACCCTGCCAAAGTTCGAGCAATCCAGGATTGGGTCCTCCCTACTAATCTGAAGGCGATCCAAAGGTTCCTCGGATTCGCAAATTATTACCGTAGGTTTATTGATTCTTTTACCTCATTAGTGGCTCCTATCACTGCTCTCACTCGAAAGGGAGCTAACCCAGCAAAGTGGCCTTCGGAGGCATTGGCGAGTTTCTCGGCACTCAAAGTTGCTTTCATTTCTGCTCCAGTGCTGAGACATCCTGACCCGGAACTTCCGTTCATTGTAGAGGTGGACGCTTCTGATATCGGTGCTGGCGCTATCCTTTCTCAGAAAGACCCCAGGAGCAAAAAATTACATCCTTGTGAATTCTTTTCTAAAAAAAAATTATCTGCCGAATGTAATTATGATGTCGGCAATCGTGAATTGTTGGCCATTAAGTTGGCACTGGAGGAATGGCGACATGGCTACTCATACCATCACCATCTTCATGGACCATAAAAACCTCCAATACATTCAGACCGCTAAAACTCTGAATCCTAGGCAGACCTGCTGGGCCTTATTTTTCACCAGATTTAACTTCATTATTACATTCCGTCCAGGTTCTAAAAATACTAAGGCCGATTCCTTGTCTCTAAGTTTTTTGGCCCATCATCCTCAGTCTCCGGACCCGTTGTCTATTGTTCCTACAACTGCTGTTCATCTTGGACTCACCCAGGATCTAGGAGCAACTATCCGGCGCTTCCAGAGAATCGCTCCAGTTCAGACACCGGTCAAAAAATTATTTGTCCCCGTTCATTTAAGGAAATCTGTTCTCATTGAAGGCCACAACAACCGCTCTGCTGGCCATCCGAGAATCCATAGGACTATTGAGGTTCTTTCTCGTTGGTTGTGGTGGCCCACTTTGTCAGACGATGTGGAGAATTATGTTCGGGCTTGTCCTGAGTGTGCTAAAAACAAGACCGATAGGAACCGTCCTTCTGGGCTATTGTTACCCTTGACGGCGCCGAGCAGGCCTTGGACCCATCTGTCGATGGATTTCATTGTTGAGCTACCAGTATCCGCAGGACATAACACCATCCTGGTAGTTGTCGATCGGTTCAGTAAGATGGCACATTTTATATCTTTGCCCAAGTTACCGGATGCCAGGACCCTGGCCACCTTGTTTTTGACGCATATTTTTCGTCTTCATGGGACTCCTGAAGATATAGTATCAGATCGAGGATCCCAGTTTATTGCCCGGTTTTGGAAAGCCTTTTGTAAGTCCATCGGGATCTCTATCAGTCTGTCCTCAGCATATCATCCTCAGTCGAATGGACAGACAGAGAGGACGAACCAAGCTCTGGAACAGTTTTTGGCGTATTTATGTGTCTAAATTTCACAATAATTGGTCCTCTCTTTTGCCCTGGGCAGAATTTGCGTACAATAATTCTTGCCATTCCACTATTCACACATCCCCATTTTTCTGCAACTTCGGATTTCACCCAAAATCCAATTCATTCTCTACTACTGTTCCCTGTGGGGATTCTGGAATGCCTCCTTTTACGGCCAGGCTAAGGTCCGTCTGGAAAAAGGTGCACGCTGCACTAGGTCAAGCTTCCCGAAAATCCAAGATCTTCGCTGACCGTCACCGTAAACCCTGTTCATTGAAAGTGGGGGATCACGTTTGGTTATCCACACGGAACATCAAGTTGCGGCAACCTTGTAGGAAGCTGGGGCCCCGATACATTGGACCGTTTCCAATTGAATGGAAAATTAATCCAGTGGCATTTAGATTGAAACTACACACTTCCTTAAAAATACCTGCGACCTTTCATTGTTCGCTTCTGAAGAAAGTCGCTGCTCCCAGCAAGTTTAATCGGTCTCTCTCTAACAGGCCCAGGCCTCTGATGGTGAACGGAGACCACGAATATGCTATTGAAAAAATCCTTGATTCTAGGAGGGTTCAAGGTCAAGTTCAATTCCTCGTTCATTGGAAGGGTTATGGCCCTGAGGAGCGTTCTTGGATACCACAGAGACGTCTACACGCTGGAAGACTTATTAAAGAATTTTTTAGGAAGTTTCCCACTAAGCCTGTATGTCGGGGTTCCTTAACCCCTCCTCAAGGGGGGGGTACTGTCACGAGCCGCGGCGGTACTCACAGCCGTCGCGGCTCGCTTCCTGCCTGCCCCAGCGTCCCGGCCGTCACCATGACGACCGGGACGTCACTTCCTTCTAACTCCCGACCGTTGCTGAGGCAACGCCCAGACGCCCAGCAGTGTAGCGCCGCGTCCCGGCAACAGGGGACAGCTGGACCCGTGCGCAGAGAGATCTAATAGCCTGCTGGCTATTAGACTGTGATTAATTCATTAATCAGCTCCTGGAAGCATTTTCAGAGCTAGACTGCAGCCTCACTGCCGGTTATAGCGTTCTGCCCTCAGTCCTGCTGCCTGCTTGTGCTATCCGTTTGGTTACTGCTACCTTGGATTTGACTACCCGTGTTTTGACCCCTGCTTGTTCTTTGGCCTGTGACCCTTCTCTTCTGACCTCGACCTTTTGCCTGGATTTCACTTAGTTGGTGGCGGGCTGCGGCGTCTGTGGGGCGCAGCGGGGTAGGAAGGCACTGCGTTCAGCGGCTGATTTGTGGGCGCACAGGTAGTTGGTCATAGGTCACTGTCCCCTAGGAGGCACCAGTAACTCCCTTTTTGGTCCTTCGGTGAGGAGGGTCCCCGTCCGGCTCGGTGAAGGAGGGCAGCGTGCTTTTTAAAGGGGCAGTCACTCTGACGCCAACTCAGAGCAAGTTATGATGGGATTTGTTCCCCGTGGTTGTGGACGTACGGCGGTTTGCGCCAGTCCACTTGTGATATGGGGCCCGATTCATCAAAGTTCGCAAACGCATACGCATCTGCTAAATGGCTCTGCGCATGCGCGAAACAACACTTAAGCAGCGCAAAACACTACATACGCTACTCAAGCACGGCAGATACAGCTCTCAAAAGGCGACTCAATCTCAAACTCCAACGCAAATAGATTTGAGATGACTGCTGACCACTTGAGAACATATGGGTGGGAATGGGCGGAGAGTAGGCGCGGACTGGGCGGAGTTGAGATAGTACTTGAGTAAAGTAGGCGTTATGCTTTTTCACTTGAGAATAGTAGGCGTTCCCTCTGCCTAGATGAGTGAAACTGACGTCACTCCTGTCTCAAATCTTTCACAAAAGTTAAGGAAGGCCAGGGTCATGTTTAACTCCAATACAGCTAGCTAAAACCACTATTAAACGCCTTTAGGAGCATCTTTTGCATTTAAAATGCAAAACGAAATATGCACAACATACATACATATCAATACAGACTGCCTGTGCCTTTTTTTTTTTTTTTTTTTTTTTAAAAATAAATTTTATTGAGCTTTTACATATCTTACAAATGTTCCATTAGTATGTTTGTGTAAATTAAGCTTTTTTTGCTTTACATACCCCTTTCTAATCAATGTAATTCGCAAGTGCAACATGTTTGATGTTATTTTGGCCCTTTGGCCTCAATCCGGAACTGCCGGAATTAGTTAGCTGGAAATAGCGCCCTCTGCTGCTTACTGCCTCTTCAGTAAAGAGGACTGGCTTTTATAGGCCTGTACACTGCTAGCCACATATCTTCTCAGCATTATGGGGAGAATCCAGGTCACAGTGCATTCCGGCTGCCGGAATGGTTGCCTCAGTGCATTCCACATTCATTCCACTGCCGAAATAGTTGCCTCAGTGCATTCCACATTCATTTCGGCTGCCGGAATAGTTGCCTCAGTGCATTCCACATTCATTCCACTGCCGGAATGGTTGCCTCAGTGCATTCCACATTCATTTCGGCTGCCGGGATAGTTGCCTCAGTGCATTCCACATTCATTCCACTGCCGGAATGGTTGCCTCAGTGCATTCCACATTCATTCCACTGCCGCAATTGTTGTGCACACTGCATGGGTAATTATTTCATTTTATGTAAAATGTCTCCCAAACAATAGACTTTGTCATAAATATTTTTTATAAATCTCCAACCATTCTGAACAATTACCAATATCATTAGTCTCAATATGTTACATGCCTGATTTGACAGTTGGTGATGGTGCGTTTGCAATAACAAATAATATTAATAGACATAATAACTCAAAACTATATTTTAGGGTTTTACACACATGATTTATGCAAATTTAAAACAAGTGTACTATTACCACAGGGACACTTTTAACAGCAATACAAATAGTGTAAGGATATTAATGATCCCTAAGAGCCGAGAGAATTGGTGAGGACTCGAACCCACGTAGCAAGCTTGCAAGGTGGATTGCCTAACTACTACACCACTGTACAAGTGGTGATGTCAAGGGAATAGAATACAAATTAAAGATGACCAGAAACTTCTAGCATAAGTTGTTTCCCTTAAAACATGGGGAAAGATGGCAATACTTGGAAATATTATACCCAGAAAGATTTGGTGCATGCAGAGTCACAATGTATGCATATCGAAATATATCCATGTTGATAAATACAAATCAAAAATAGAACATTTATTGCTCCCATTTCTACAATTTGATTTGGTGGAGCACTTAGCTTTTTCCACTGTTGCCAGTACAGAATTCCTATGTCTTTGAAATCCAAAGTCTTTGCCAACAACTGCTTTGCTGTGTTGTAGCTGATAACACTGTTGAACATTACATATAGCCACCTTACACACCAAAAACATATACTAAGTCACAGAGTGGAATAAATACCCTCAAACTTGTAAATATACCAAGGTTAGCCACATACACGCATCATTCAGGGTTCAAACTCATTACCTTGTTGTTGCAAGCTCATTTCTTTATTCACTAAGGTATACTTCACATTGAAACACCAACACCAAACTGCACATTAACTAGTTAGCACAGCTGAATGACTGTCTTAGACCTGATAAATTGGCCATGTTGCAATTAATATGAACAGCATGATGGATAACGTGGTATTAAAATATTAACCCTAGATAAACACACACATGAATAAAAACACTGTTTTACTAAAGCAGCAGGAGCTGCAAAAACGTCACCAAACAAACGTGAATTAAGCGCGTTTGCGAATCGTACGCTAAATGCAAGCAGTTGCATATATTTTTTTAATTTTAGGAGTATGCTTAATAATGTGTTTTATTAACTCACTTGGTGCTTAGGGTTGACCTGGGGCGTGGAACTTCTGCACTTAGTATTGGTGGGTGAAATACATAACCACTACACTATCGTGGCACATCTAAATGTAGCACATGCAAATGAATCATACGTCATATAATTGTACTTAAAACTATTTTACCCATACTATTGCCACAACACTAACAGCTTAGCTCATTAATGACATCTGTAATAATCGTTATAATCTGTACTTACCCTACAGAAAATAAACGTTGCTCACATTTCAGGTCACTTTTACACAAAACCACACTTGGCTAATTAGAACGCACCTGCGTGCTCCTAATGACGTGTCCGGCATACTCTCCGGCCTACTTACCTGCATTTAATTCACTAATTACAGTGCTACTTAAAAATGCCTTGCTTGGCCTTCTGTGTTGTTGGGAGATTCACAGTTCTGGGTAAGTAGCCCTAATGGTGAAATGTTTCATAATCTCTGCAGTTTATTGCTGTACCTTGCTCAACACTCATGATTATTTTTTGGAAAAGATATTGGTGAGATACAGAGAGAAAATTATGCTGAAAGGTCCTAATGGTAAAGAATTTTATGTTGAAGGTTAGTGGAAAAGTCTTTAATTAGCTGCAGAGTTTGAATATTAAGGCAACTGTGTAGACCTGGGATGTGTCTCTGCATAGATACCTCTCGACTGTAGTGACACACATAAAGATTATCCATCTATATTGATTTATTTTGTACCTGTTTACCCTCCCCCCACAGATCTTGGTCCTGGATTGTGTTTTTTGGGTGTCTAGTGCTTGCTTATTGACATTCCACATTTGTCTGTGTGTGTGGTAAGTAGAAACCAGATATTGTTTTATTACATACCCCTTGTTAAAACACTTTGCATTAAGAATGTCCATGCTGTTATAATTTTTTTTTTTTTTTTCTTTTTCTAATACCTTTATTTGAAGTGTGGTTTTTCAGACCCTACCTTAAAGACACATTAACACTCTGTGCTTGAGTCATTAAGGAGAGCAAAGGATAAAAAATAAGTAAATGTTCTAGTGGACAAAGCATGTTACAATGTAAGGGGTCAATGTATTTTTTGGAACAAAACATAAATATCTTCACATTTAAAAGATCAGTGGTCAAATCATGTGCAAGCTTAGTCAAGGGTTGATTATCTAAGGTATGGTAATTCAAAATGGGAATATGAATAGACATTGTCTGGTGTGTTAGTGAAATGGTTTATATGTGTAATAATAGTGGAAAAACCATGGCTACCTGTATTTTACCTTTACAATGTGTGTAGAAAGCATAGCTTCATGCCTCTAAGTTTAGCCTTAATGTCTTTAGCTAAATGCACGTTAATGGGGTAGTTTAAATCTACAGCCTAATGTGGCAACATAATTGTTTGGTTTTTCTACAGTTTATTGATCAGCACATATAGTGTTGAGAAGTGCACATTATTGACACTTTTTGTTTTTCTTATATCTACAGCCTTTAGATTACACTTGGCCTGCAGTGCTGGCTTTTTTGCCATTGCACTTCCTTTTGGAGTTGGTGGATGTTGCCATGGTGAAGGGTGTTGTCAAATGTAAGTAGTATAGTGCTATCTGCACTAAAATGTGATTGGCCAGTGAGTGTGCTCCATACAATAATGTCGTCGTTACTAAGCCTGCAATGTGTGGTTGCACAAACAAAACATATGGGCAGATGCTAGCTATGTAACATATGGGTTTGGTGTTTCAAATTAAGTCAAATAGTGCATTCAGAATCCTAGGTATAGTCCAAACACACAAGCCATTATTATTCACTATAATATTACCGGCTTTTTTACACATGCCAATACATTGCTCAATCTCTTGATATCAAAATGCAAGTTGTCTGAGCTAATATTGCCATATTAATTTGTTGCCTTTCGTTCAACAGGGTGTGTTGGCGTGGATTTTGGATTTGTGCAATTCGTGTCTCACTACATGTTGTTGAATTTCTCCAGAGCTCCAAGCCTGCTTATGTCTCTCTTCAGTCTGGCCAGATTGTCATCTCTTAATCCAAGGAACTTTTACACACACAGACCATTACCTTGTTTGCTTTGTTTTTGTCAGCACGTTTGAATTCATATATGTAATAAATCTAGCCTATGCTGCAAATGTGTCAGCAATCAGTTGTCATGCCATTTTGTACCATTACTACAGTGCGCTGATTAATATTTTAATACCCATAAATCCATGTGTAGTGCTTTCAAAACTATTGTGGAACAGGTTTTATTTTAAGTGAATATATGAAATCTAGGTGTGGTTATTTTCTCCTTTGCCACAGATACACCATAGCCTACAAACACGCTCAATGGGGTAAATGTATAGTTTTAGAAAATGTCTATAGTGTGGAGGTTTGTATGTGTGTTTGGTGCTTAGTAGTAAATTGTTTGGACACTTTCAGCTTTTAGAGCGAACATGTGATGGGCGTAGGAATATAGGCATCACATTACAGGTAAATGTATATAAAGAAAGCAAAAATGTTAGCAGTGTCAGGTCACACACTACCAACTTTTGGCCCTTGGCAAAATGGGATAACAATATTTTTCGCTTGTGCTAGTGGCACTTTGTTTCAAAGTGGTCCAACACCCACATGCCAGACACAAACCCCACACTAACAATTATGGGGAATGCATTAGGGCACTAAGCTAGTGGAGTCTTGCTACAAGGCCATAATACCAATATGTGTTAGCCACCTTTGGTGTAGCAAATATACCAGTCTCCACCCTCTTCTTGGTGTATTGACAATGTTTATTTGCTGGGTTATGTAATACCTCACCTAGGGCCGGATTCATTAGTGATCTTCTTATCTTGTGCAAAAGGTAAGATGCTTATTGTTACGAAGAAACAGGGAGATAAGAGTGAAGCAAAGATGGATTTTCATCCTAACGTAAGAAATTCTTCACTTATGCAGTGGATCTTGCTTCTTATCTCCCTTTTCTGAGCATGAACAGAGTGGATTAGCTTAAGATAAGCAAAAAATGACAGATAAGATCCTTAATGAATCAGGCCCCTAGTTTGCTAATTGGTCAAGGCCGCTATATGTAAACTTACAGCCAACATAGATACTCCACATGAGAACTAGTTACATTAGTCAGATTACACACATTGTTAGGCAGCAGTCACTTGACATGTTTGATGAACCTGATAATGTAGGTCTCCAATGTTATTGTGGTGTAGAAATGTGAAATTTATTCTCAATACCATTTTCATGTAGCTTGCCCTCTGAAAGTGGAAAGTAGTGACAAATTCACATTCCACCTTTGTTTCTCTTCAAAGTGTGTGTCGTAATACCACCTATGTCTGTTTAAACATGCTAGTCAATGTTAACAATAATTTGCAGCATTTGTCCATGCCTTGGGCAAGGGAAGTACAAAGCCTTAATGTACAGATATCCTCCCTTTAGGATTATGGCTCCATGTTCAAATTCCTTTACCACCATCTAATCCAGGGGTGGGCAAACCTGTCCTCAAGGGACATATCCAGTTCATGTTTTTAGGATTTCTTTAATCATGTACAGCTGAGTTAATCTATTTGGCCTGGTCAGTAATTATCCCACCTGTTTCTACAGACAGAAATCCTAAAAACATGAACTGGATACGGCCCTTGAGGACAGGTTTGCCCACCCCTGATCTAATCCAAGAGTGTTGGGCCGAGCACACAGTAATTTGAGGGATTAATGTCTGGTAGATATTGTTGATGTTTACATTGTTAGGTGAGGCATCCAGTTTTTTTGGCTTATAGAGGGTGAACGTGTGCAATGGGTACCTGTGTCTGTATTGGCAAGAAATCACAACATACCAAGCTTCAAATGATATGTTGCCCGTTATATAAAATAGCTTGGCCTTGCATAAATGTTTTCCAAAACTGGAAGGGAGCCAAATCCAAGTGACGTGCCCACTTTAACAATGAATGTATCAGTGTACATTACGTAAGAAACTCTAGGGTCTGTTTGTTTTAATAATGTATTCAAGGTTCCAGATTGGTTTAAACTATCATGGATTGGGGGGATCAGATCATAGAGTTTGGAAAAGTCTTTACAGGATAGAGGAGTTTGGTGGACAAACTACCTCTTGGAGTCTACTTACTTGTATTACAGAGTGTGCTTCTTTGCCAAACCATATCTATACTCCAAGCTTTTTCATTTGCGTCTTACATGATTAGTCAGACACACAGCACTACATACACCCTTATAGTGTGTCAAACTGTCACGTTAGTCTGTATTTCTTGATCCGAATCAGGGACCCTTGGGATTACCTGCAGCAGGTCTGAATCTGAACAGAGCAGCCTGGATGATCTTCCTGCTCATGTTCTTGCTGATTGTCCAGTCTAGCAGGGGAATGAGCAGTCTGCGAATGTGGACACAAACAGGGCCGCCGAGAGGGGGGGGGAGCGGGTACATTTTACCCGGGCCCGGCCATGCCAGGGGGCCCGGGCCGGGCCCTTGCTGCTATTTTTTGTCATTTTTTTTTTTTATTTTATTTTTTTGTATTTTGCGTATTTTTATTTTTTTAAAAAAAAAATTCCCGCGGGGTAGGGGGAGGGGGGGGGGCGTTGGTGGGGGGAGCTATAAGAAATAAAAAAAAAAAAAAAAAAATCAATACTCACGTGACCGCGGCGCCGCGTCCCTCCTCTCCTGTCTTCTCCATTCGCACTGACTGTCGGGCGTGACGTCATCAAGTCACGCCCGGCAGTCAGTCAGTGAGGAGCGCCGCAGCCTGACAAGACCAAAGAAGAAGAAAGAAGAGAAGACAGAAGAGAAGAGAAGAAAAGAAAGAAGCTGACAAAAGGTAAGGAAAGAAACTGAGAGGCACAGAAGAGGAAAAGAGGCACAGAGGAGGAAAAGAGAGGCACAGGGGAGGAAAAGAGAGGCACAGGGGAGGAAAAGAGAGGCACAGAGGAGGAAAAGAGAGGCACAGAGGAGGAAAAGAGGGGCACAGAGGAGGAAAAGAGAGGCACAGAGGAGGAAAAGAGGGGCACAGAGGAGGAAAAGAGGGGCACAGAGGAGGAAAAGGGGGCACAGAGGAGGAAAAGAGAGGCACAGAGGAGGAAAAGAGAGGCACAGAGGAGGAAAAGAGGGGCACAGAGGAGGAAAAGAGAGGCACAGAGGAGGAAAAGAGGGGCAGAGAGGCACAGAGGAGGAAAAGAGGGGCAGAGAGGCACAGAGGAGGAAAAGAGGGGCAGAGAGGCACAGAGGAGGAAAAGAGGGGCAGAGAGGCACAGAGGAGGAAAACAGCGGCAGAGAGGCACAGAGTTATAAAAAAAAGGGGCAAAGAGGCACAGAGTGAATAAAAAGGGGGGAAAGCAGCATGGAGGGCGCAGTGTAGTTGTGATGGGGCTTGTTGCAATGTAGTGTGTGTGCGGTAGGTGGTGGCTAATTAATGGGCGCTATTTTGTTTGTAGGGTGATGGTGAGGCAATTTAATAGTGGGGATTATTAATTTAAGATGGGGTGATTTGGGGCCTATTGAATGTGGAGGTGAGTTTGGGGAGGATGAGGTCTATTTATTAAATGTGACTATGAATTATTTAATGGCAGTGATGGTTGCGGGAAATAGGTATTGCTAGGCTGTTTGCATGACGGGAAATAGGTTTATTTATTACATGTGAATTCTATTATTTTAATGTTGGGGCTGGAGGAAGGCCTAATTATTAATCGTGGGTGCTATTGATTTAACGCTGCGTCTGACTGAAATTTTCTAAATGTAGCCATTTTTTTCCCAAATAGGTCCTTCTACATTCCAAGATCCAGGCAAGCCACAACTAAAGAAACCAGCAGCCTCGGGTGGAGAAAGTGAGAAGAACAGGTAGGACAGAGCAGCATAGTGTGTGAAATGTTGTGATTCTAGTAGGGACAATGCCAATGTTTGGTGAGCCCAGTGGGCGCAGGCCAAGACTGAACTGTTTGTGTACACACTGCATTCTTTGTATACTACACTGTGGTGCTGGATGTCTTAAAAGTCAGGAGTGCTTGGACATATGTGACGCTGTGGTGAATTCAGGACCTAGTGATTTTGATGTGCTAGCTATGCGCCCAACGGTGCATTGCCACGGCCCCAAATGTATGACCACATTCCCGAAAATTTTTGCACCGTCGTTAGGCTAGCCACGCCCCAATGGCGCATTGACACGCCCCTGAATGTATGACCAAACCCGCGTCGTGTTTTTTGCGCCGCCGTTAGGCGGCGCAAAAATTTTTTAGGGCTTACTCAACTATGGGGGGGCCCCATGAGTTTGTTGTACCCGGGCCCTGAATTCCTCTTGGCAGCCCTGGACACAAACACTGATTTTGTAATGCAGCCAGAAACACTGGGGCCAATAACTATCCACTGGAGAGAAGTGTGTTGTTCAGGCAATGAACAGATCACAGCAGCAGCTTTAAATAGGTTGTCCCAAGCAACTATTGGCTGAGCACTTAATGGGATCACAGGTGCTGAATCTGGTTGATCTGGAATGATCACCTGACTGCATCCAAGATGCCTGTGCACATGCAGCAGAACAAACAGTGTGTGTTTGATTACAAACGGAGCTGTGGAGGACGGGAATGTTGCTGACGACCAGAAGGCACCCAGGTAGCCGTGATATGACAGCGGCTGATGGGGTAAGTGCACCTAAGATCCAAATGTGAGACCCAACCTATATGTGCTTAGCGCAATAAGGTCATGAGGTTACATGTAAACAACTGTTATGCTAAATGACGTCCAGTGTACCACACACTGTGCATTAGCACTATTCTTAAATACAAATCCCTTATTAGATTTTTAGAATTAGCACAGATTCTTACCTGTACAAAATAGTAGTTAACAATATTTGTCCTGTGCCATCATGGAAAAAAAAACAATAAAATTTATTTTGGTTACCTTAACACCTGTCTTTTGTGGCTCCTTTGTGTCAGGTTACAGTTTGCAAATGCAATACTTTCTTGACAGAATGATTTGCCCTACCTCTAAAGGGGCACTGTAGTTGCACGTTGTGTTTGCAATTATTTAGTCAGGCAAATAAAGAAACACTGTGGCAAAAGCATTAAGAAGCTTACCTTGATACACTTCTTGTTTAAGTCTTCTTCAGCAAACCATGGGCCAGAATCATTCTGGAAAGGTAAGGCAAAGTAACTAAGCAAGGGCAAAGCATGTGAGTTTGGAGGGCGATGTAAACCAAAAATGTCATTGGAGATGTAATTTTGGGGTAGGAGAGGTCCTACCTGACATGAACATTTCAGTGTACAAATAAGCTATCAAGTATTTGTGCGGTACATTAGGATACAGACATTTATTTTTTTTCGTGCTCTAAACCTATTGCTAATTTGCACCACTTGCATTTTAAAAGGCTTTTGAGCAGCATTCAGAAATATGTATCCTTGACATCTAGGTTCATTACTCAATCAGGGCCATGGCATGGTTTTGGTCAGCACACTGATATTAGATACATATTTGTTTGAATACGTTAATGAATCAGCCAGTTTGTTTGGAGATTATACTTTGGTTAGACTTGATAACAAGTATTGTTATTAAAAAAACATTATGGAATCTGCCGTACAAAATAAATACAGATTTCAGTAGTAGGAATTTTTTTATTACAAAAAAAAAAATATATACATATTTTCGTCATATATTAAACTATATTTATTAGGTTAAAACAATACAAATTATTTTTTCCGTGTCTTTTTAAAGGGGGTTGGAAGGGAGGCTCCCCTACTCCGACTTCTTGTCACCCGTGATGTAGAGGAGTCAGAGGAACCAGGCAATGGGGCAAGGCAAGCGGGTTGTGTCCGACGAGGTGAAGGTGCAGGGTCAGGGGATGGGGATGGGGCCACGACAGGCGAGGGGGAAGTGGGCACAACAGGGGATTGGCCATAGCCACGAGCAAAGGCTAAACACATAAGACGACATAGTTCGGGGTCAGGGAGGGTGGAGGCGACAGACACATCAGGGAGGGCGGAGGCGACAGACACATCAGGGAGGGCGGAGGCGACAGACACATCAGGGAGGGCGGAGGCGACAGACAACTGGGTATGGGGGCTGCCGAACAAATAATCTGAGCTGGGTGAAGGGATTGTGCCGGAGGTGCGTTGGGAGTGGGCATGCAAGATATTACCCAGGAGTGTTGCAATATTTGTCACTGAAGTATTTAAATTATCCATTTTGGTGGCGAGTGTCGTCAGTAAAGAGGTGTGTGCTCATGAAAACGGAGAGTGTGTTAGTGAGACTGGTGATTTGCTGATCCGTGTGTTGGACAGTGCTTGATATTTGTGAAGGGTGAACATTCTGTGCAACAGTGACGTCTTTAAGATTTTGGGCTGCGTGTGCGAGTGTCCGCTGCCTTACATATTCAGCTGGAGGCAGCTGAGGCTCCTCCACATCACGGGCAACTTCATCATCCACTGGTGAAGCAGGCGCCTGCTGCTCACATGCTGTAGAGAGACAATAAGTAAAATAAAGTAATTAGAATCAATGAGTAAGGTGCGATATTATATTGGCAAAAACATCTTACAACGCGTGATGTAGCATTGGTAAAGTGTCAGCTTCCCTTGAATGTGCTAGCAGCCCTTTCTGCTCCCCAAATACATACATTGCCACTTATGGTCTGACATTTTAGGATGAGCCCTACATATTGAGACCATTTGTCTTCAGTGTGTAAATTTAATTTCCTACTGTGTGATAGGCAAACACATTGTGCAATTGAAGTTTACCTTTACACACACATCCTGAGAGTTGACACTTTTACTCAGACAGATACAAAGCTTTACAGACCTTAAGTAAGCAAACTCATCATGTACCTAGTGGAGCGGCCTCTCCTGTTCGGGGTGGGCTAGAGCCAGTGTCTATGTCGCCCACCCCAACTATCTCCACCAGGGCTATTGCAGCCCTCGCCCGCTCCTCGAGGGGTGTTAAAATTAGGGATGAGCGCACTCGGATTTATGAAATCCGAGCCCACCCGAACGTTGCGGATCCGAGTCGGATCCGAGACAGATCCGGGTATTGGCACCAAATTCAAATGTGAAACTGAGGCTCTGACTCATAATCCCGTTGTCGGATCTCGCGATACTCGGATCCTATAAATTCCCCGCTAGTCGCCGCCATCTTCACTCGGGCATTGATCAGGGTAGAGGGAGGGTGTGTTAGGTGGTCCTCTGTCCTGGTAGATCTCGTGCTGTGCTGTTTAGTTCTGTGCTGTGCTGTTTAGTTCTGTGCTGTGCTGTGCTGTGCTGTGCTGTGTTCTGCAGTATCAGTCCAGTGGTGCTGTGTGCTGTGCTCTGTCCTTCTGAGGTCAGTGGTGCTGCTGGGTCCTATGCTGTGTCCTGTTCAGTCCAGTGGTGCTGTGTCCTGTGCTCTGTGCTTCTAAGGGCATAGTTATTTCCCCAATATTCCCCTGTGTTTAAAAAAATAAAAAAAAGTTTTTTTAAAAAATACCAAAAACTACTTTAATTTTTTTTAATTACCACAAAATTTGCACAACCAATCCTGCAGTATAAGCCCATTGGTACTGCAATATTACCAAGTTCACACATTCAGCAGTAAAAGTCCAGTGGTACTGCAATATTACAAAGTTTACACATTCTGCAGTATCAGTCCAGTGGTGCTGTGTCCTGTGCTCTGTCCTGCTGAGTTCCGTAGTTCTGCTGGGTCCTGTGCCGTGTCCTGTTCAGTCCAGTGGTGCTGTGTCCTGTGCTCTGTGCTTCTAAGGGCATAGTTATTTCCCCATTATTCCCAAGTTTTTAAAAAATAAAAAAAAAAGTAAAAAAAAATAAAAAATTTAAAAAAAAAAAAATATATATAATAATTATAACCAAATTTGCAAAACCAATCCAGCAGTATAAGTCCATTGGTACTGCAATATTACAAAGTTCACACATTCTGCAGTATCAGTCCAGTGGTGCTGTGTCCTGTGCTCTGTCCTGCTGAGGTCCGTAGTGCTGCTGGGTCCTGTGCCGTGTCCTGTTCAGTCCAGTGGTGCTGTGTCCTGTGCTCTGTGCTTCTAAGGGCATAGTTATTTCCCCATTATTCCCAAGTTTTTAAAAAATAAAAAATTAAAAAATAAATAAATAAATATAATAATTATAACCAAATTTGCAAAACCAATCCAGCAGTATAAGTCCATTGGTACTGCAATATTACAAAGTTCACACATTCTGCAGTATCAGTCCAGTGGTGCTGTGTCCTGTGCTCTGTCCTGCTGAGTTCCGTAGTGCTGCTGGGTCCTGTGCCGTGTCCTGTTCAGTCCAGTGGTGCTGTGTCCTGTGCTCTGTGCTTCTAAGGGCATAGTTATTTCCCCACTATTCCCAAGTTTTTTAAAAATAAAAAAAAGTAAAAAAAAATAAAAAATTAAAAAATAAATAAATAAATATAATAATTATAACCAAATTTGCAAAACCAATCCAGCAGTATAAGTCCATTGGTACTGCAATATTACCAAGTTCACACATTCTGCAGTATCTTGTGCTACATATAATGGAGACCAAAAATTTGGAGGATAAAGTAGGGAAAGATCAAGACCCACTTCCTCCTAATGCTGAAGCTGCTGCCACTAGTCATGACATAGACGATGAAATGCCATCAACGTCGTCTTCCAAGCCCGATGCCCAATCTCGTAGTACCGGGCATGTAAAATCCAAAAAGCCCAAGTTAAGAAAAAGTAGCAAAAAGAGAAACTTAAAATCATCTGAGGAGAAACGTAAAGTTGCCAATATGCCATTTACGACACGGAGTGGCAAGGAACGGCTTAGGCCCTGGCCCGTGTTCATGACTAGTGGTTCAGCTTCACCCACGGATCTTAGCCCTCCTCCTCCTCCCCCCCCTACAAAAAATTGAAGAGAGTTATGCTGTCAGCAACAAAACAGCAAACAACTCTGCCTTCTAAAGAGAAATTATCACAAATCCACAAGGCGAGTCCAAGGATGTTGGTGGTTGTCAAGCCTGACCTTCCCATCACTGTACGGGAAGAGGTGGCTCGGGAGGAGGCTATTGATGATGTAGCTGGCGCTGTGGAGGAACTTGATGATGAGGATGGTGATGTGGTTATTGTAAATGAGGCACCAGGGGGGGAAACAGCTGATGTCCATGGGATGAAAAAGCCCATCGTCATGCCTGGTCAGAAGACCAAAAAATGCACCTCTTCGGTCTGGAGTTATTTTTATCCAAATCCAGACAACCAATGTATGGCCATATGTAGCTTATGTAAAGCTCAAATAAGCAGGGGTAAGGATCTTGCCCACCTAGGAACATCCTCCCTTATACGTCACCTGAATAACCTTTATAGTTCAGTGGTTAGTTCAGGAACTGGGGCTAGGACCCTCATCGGTACAGGGACACCTAAATCCCGTGGTCCAGTTGGATACACACCAGCAACACCCTCCTCGTCAACTTCCTCCACAATCTCCATCAGATTCAGTCCTGCAGCCCAAGTCAGCAGCCAGACTGAGTCCTCCTCAATACGGGATTCATCCGAGGAATCCTGCAGCGGTACGCCTACTACTGCCACTGCTGCTGTTGCTGCTGTTAGTCGGTCATCTTCCCAGAGGGGAAGTCGTAAGACCGCTAAGTCTTTCACAAAACAATTGACCGTCCAACAGTCGTTTGCCATGACCACAAAATACGATAGTAGTCACCCTATTGCAAAGCGTATAACTGCGGCTGTAACTGCAATGTTGGTGTTAGACGTGCGCCCGGTGTCCGCCATCAGTGGAGTGGGATTTAGAGGGTTGATGGAGGTATTGTGTCCCCGGTACCAAATCCCCTCGAGATTCCACTTCACTAGGCAGGCGATACCAAAAATGTACAGAGAAGTACGATCAATTGTCCTCAGTGCTCTTAAAAATGCGGTTGTACCCACTGTCCACTTAACCACGGACATGTGGACAAGTGGTTCTGGGCAAACGAAGGACTATATGACTGTGACAGCCCACTGGGTAGATGCATCCCCTTCCGCAGCAACAGCAACAGCTGCATCAGTAGCAGCATCTACAAAATGGCTGCTCATGCAAAGGCAGGCAACATTGTGTATTACAGGCTTTAATAAGAGGCACAACGCTGACAACATATTAGAGAAACTGAGGGAAATTATCTCCCAGTGGCTTACCCCACTTAGACTCTCATGGGGATTTGTGGTGTCAGACAATGCCAGTAACATTGTGCGGGCATTAAATATGGGCAATTTCCAGCACGTCCCATGTTTTGCCCACACCATTAATTTGGTGGTGCAGCATTACCTCAAGAGTGACAGGGGTGTGCAGGAGATGCTTGCGGTGGCGCGCAAAATTGCTGGACACTTTCGGCATTCAGCCAGTGCCTACCGCAGACTAGAGGCACATCAAAAAAGCATGAACCTGCCCTGCCATCACCTCAAACAAGAGGTTGTGACGCGCTGGAACTCCACCCTCTATATGCTGCAGAGGATGGAGGAGCAGCAAAAGGCCATTCAGGCCTACACAGCCACCTACGACATAGGCAAAGGAGTGGGGATGCGCCTCAGTCAAGCGCAGTGGAGACTGATTTCCGTGTTGTGCAAGGTTCTGCAGCCATTTGAACTTGCCACACGAGAAGTCAGTTCCGACACTGCCAGCTTGAGTCAGGTCATTCCCCTGATCAGGCTGTTGCAGAAGCAGCTGGAGAAAGTGAGGGAGGAGCTGGTAAGCCATTGCGATTACACCAAGCATGTAGCTCTTGTGGATGTAGCCCTTCGTACGCTTTGCCAGGATCCGAGGGTGGTCACTCTTTTAAAGTCAGAGGAATACATTCTGGCCACCGTGCTCGATCCTCGGTTTAAAGCGTATGTTGTGTCTCTGTTTCCGGCGGACACAAGTCTACAGCGGTGCAAAGACCTGCTGGTCAGGAGATTGTCCTCTGAAGAGGACCGTGACATGCCAACAGCTCCACCCTCATTTTCTTCCACATCTATGGCTGCGAGGAAAAAGCTCAGTTTTCCCAAAAGAGGCACTGGCGGGGATGCTGATAACATCTGGTCCGGACTGAAGGACCTGCCAACCATTGCAGACATGTCTACTCTCGCTGCATTGGATGCTGTCACAATAGAAAAAATTGTGGATGATTACTTTGCTGACACCATCCAAGTAGACATGTCAGACAGTCCATATTGTTACTGGCAGGAAAAAAAGGCAGTTTGGAAGCCCCTGTACAAACTGGCTCTATTTTACCTGAGTTGTCCCCCCTCCAGTGTGTACTCGGAAAGAGTTTTTAGTGCAGCGGGGAACCTGGTCAGTGAGCGGCGAAGGAGGTTGCTTCCTCACAACGTTGAAAAAATGATGTTTATAAAAATGAATAATCAATTCCTCAATGAAGTACAGCACTGCCCTCCAGATACTACAGAGGGACCTGTGGTTGTGGAGTCCAGCGGGGACGAATTGATAATGTGTGATGAGGAGGAAGTACACACTGTAGGGGGAGAGGAATCAGAGGTTGAGGATGAGGACGACATCTTGCCTCAGTAGAGCCTGTTTAGTCTGTACAGGGAGAGATGAATAGCTTTTTTGGTGTGGGGGCCCAAACAAACCAATCATTTCAGCCAAAGTTGTTTGGTAGGCCCTGTCGCTGAAATGATTGGTTTGTTAAAGTGTGCATGTCCTATTTCAACAACATAAGGGTGGGTGTGAGGGCCCAAGGACAATTCCATCTTGGAACTTTTTTTTTGGCATTATATGACCAATCAACAGTCGTTTGCCATGTTCAAAAAGTAAAACCAAATTTTAAAAAATTCAAGAAATTAAACCAAAAGTAAAATGCCGTGTCATAATTTAAAACAAGAGGTATTGACGTGCTCTAAAACTACTGTATTGTTGTTTATATTTTATAAACACTACACTTGAAAGCTTGAGTCTTTCAATAAAAAAGTAATTGTCCATTGCACGAATATTTGCAACAGGGACAATTTTAGGGTTAAGAAAGCCAACTAATAACACTTCGACGCTGTCTGTCTTTATAAACACTACACTTGGAAGTTGGAGGAGGTATTGTGGCCCCGGCACCAAATTTACTACCGGGGCCACTCCACTGTGCAGTCCATATTTAGGTGTATCAGATATTAAACAACGGTGACAGTTGATGCCCAATTTTTTAATTATATTGTGGCCTCGGTACCAAATTGTGTACCGGGGCCACCACACTACGCAGTCCAGATACTTGTTTGGTGGAATTCAGACCAGTTGAGGGTTTTATTATTATATTGTGGGGACCACTCTATCTATACCACACTACAACTCTATACCACTCTATTTCATACTTTAATTCTATTTAATACTTTAATTCTATTTCATACTTTAATTCTATTTAATACTTTAATTCTATTACTAATTACCATAAAGAGGAACAAAATAAACCAATTTTACCAAAAGTATAATATGACTTAGACTTACAAACACTACACTTGAAAGATGGTGCCTTTAAATGAAAAAGTCAGTCTTCATTGCACGACTATGTGCAACAGGGACAGTTTTTTGGTTTACAAAGTCAACCAATAACACTTGGACCCTGTCTGTCTTTAACATACTTGATGGGATCTCAATGACGAATTGTCTGTACCATGTTTGGAGGAGGTATTGTGGCCCCGGTATCAAATTGGGTACCGGGGCCACCCCACTACGCAGTCCAGATACTTGTTTGGTGGAATTCTGACACGTGGAGGGTGTATTTATTTTATTGTGGCCCCGGTATCAAATTGGGTACCGGGGCCACCCCACTACGCAGTCCAGATACTTGTTTGGTGGAATTCTGACACGTGGAGGGTTTTTTAATTATATTGTGGCCTCGGTACCAAATTGTGTACCGGGGCCACCACACTACGCAGTCAAGATAGATAGATGCGTATCATAGATAAAGTACATTCAGTGGTGTGGGGCAAATTGAAAAATATTCAAAATACACTGACATTATCAAAAACAAGAGGTTGTCACACGCTAAAACTCCAACATGTATATGATGGAGAGGATGGAGGAGCAGCCGTATGTGTAGTGTAATGCAGACCTGTTGAAGGTTTTTTATATATTTTATTGTGGTGCCCAGTGCCCACTCCTCTAGGCAGTCCAGGTACATTTATTGGTGCGATTCATAAAAGTTCAGGGTTTTTAATATATTGTGGTGACCCACTCCTCTACGCAGTCCAGGTACATTTATTGGTGCGAATCAAACAAGTTAATGGTTTTCTTATTATATATATTGTGGTGACCCACTCCTCTAGGCAGTCCAGGTACATTTATTGGTGCGATTCATAAAAGTTCAGGGTTTTTAATATATATTGTGGTGACCCACTCCTCTAGGCAGTCCAGGTACATTTATTGGTGCGATTCATAAAAGTTCAGGGTTTTTAATATATATTGTGGTGACCCACTCCTCTACGCAGTCCAGGTACATTTATTGGTGCGATTCATAAAAGTTCAGGGTTTTTAATATATATTGTGGTGACCCACTCCTCTACGCAGTCCAGGTACATTTATTGGTGCGATTCATAAAAGTTCAGGGTTTTTAATATATATTGTGGTGACCCACTCCTCTACGCAGTCCAGGTACATTTATTGGTGCGATTCATAAAAGTTCAGGGTTTTTAATATATATTGTGGTGACCCACTCCTCTACGCAGTCCAGGTACATTTATTGGTGCGATTCATAAAAGTTCAGGGTTTTTAATATATTGTGGTGACCCACTCCTCTACGCAGTCCAGGTACATTTATTGGTGCGAATCAAACAAGTTGATGGTTTTCTTATTATATATATTGTGGTGACCCACTCCTCTACGCAGTCCAGGTACATTTATTGGTGCGATTCATAAAAGTTCAGGGTTTTTAATATATTGTGGTGACCCACTCCTCTACGCAGTCCAGGTACATTTATTGGTGCGATTCATAAAAGTTCAGGGTTTTTAATATATTGTGGTGACCCACTCCTCTACGCAGTCCAGGTACATTTATTGGTGCGAATCAAACAAGTTGATGGTTTTCTTATTATATATATTGTGGTGACCCACTCCTCTACGCAGTCCAGGTACATTTATTGGTGCGAATCAAACAAGTTGATGGTTTTCTTATTATATATATTGTGGTGACCCACTCCTCTACGCAGTCCAGGTACATTTATTGGTGCGATTCATAAAAGTTCAGGGTTTTTAATATATATTGTGGTGACCCACTCCTCTACGCAGTCCAGGTACATTTATTGGTGCGAATCAAACAAGTTGATGGTTTTCTTATTATATATATTGTGGTGACCCACTCCTCTACGCAGTCCAGGTACATTTATTGGTGCAATTCATAAAAGTTCAGGGTTTTTAATATATATTGTGGTGACCCACTCCTCTACGCAGTCCAGGTACATTTATTGGTGCGAATCAAACAAGTTGATGGTTTTCTTATTATATATATTGTGGTGACCCACTCCTCTACGCAGTCCAGGTACATTTATTGGTGCGATTCATAAAAGTTCAGGGTTTTTAATATATATTGTGGTGACCCACTCCTCTACGCAGTCCAGGTACATTTATTGGTGCGATTCATAAAAGTTCAGGGTTTTTAATATATATTGTGGTGACCCACTCCTCTACGCAGTCCAGGTACATTTATTGGTGCGAATCAAACAAGTTGATGGTTTTCTTATTATATATATTGTGGTGACCCACTCCTCTACGCAGTACAGGTACATTTATTGGTGCGAATCAAACAAGTTGATGGTTTTCTTATTATATATATTGTGGTGACCCACTCCTCTACGCAGTCCAGGTACATTTATTGGTGCGATTCATAAAAGTTCAGGGTTTTTAATATATTGTGGTGACCCACTCCTCTACGCAGTCCAGGTACATTTATTGGTGCGATTCATAAAAGTTCAGGGTTTTTAATATATATTGTGGTGACCCACTCCTCTACGCAGTCCAGAAAGATACCTTGTTGCAACGTTTTGGACTAATAACTATATTGTGAGGTGTTCAGAATACACTGTAAATTAGTGGAAATGCTTGTTATTGAATGTTATTGAGGTTAATAATAGCCTAGGAGTGAAAATAAGCCCAAAAACTTGATTTTTAAACTTTTTATGTTTTTTTCAAAAAAAATCCGAATCCAAAACCTTAAATCCGAACCGAGACCTTTCGTCAAGTGTTTTGCGAGACAAATCCGAACCCCAAAAATAACGAAAATCCGGATCCAAAACACAAAACACGAGACCTCAAAAGTCGCCGGTGCACATCCCTAGTTAAAATAGTACGTAGTCGAGGCCCCCCACCAGTGCCTTGAGCATGCCTGTGAATCTCAACGAGCTTCGCTTTCAGGCGTCCTTTATAGTCTGCCCATCTGTGGAATAGACAAACATTATTGCCTCACATAGTACCTTCAACTCAAAATGACACATTTTTCAATAAAATACATTGCACGTTTGCTAATCACACCAATTTAACCTTCACATACAGTAATACAGATTTTGCTCTTTTGAAGCGTGTATAATGTGGTAAACATATTATGTCAATGTGACCAAGGGCCATGGTGTTAGTTTCTGAAAACAAAGGGCCTGATCAACAAATGCATTGGAGTCACAAGGTGGTTTCACCTCACAGGTGACTAATGCTACTATGTCACAATATCCATATTTATCTCTAGCGATATCTATATATATTATTTGACAAATAGACACAGTCAGTAAAGTTAAATAGGGCTATTATTTTTAAATTTAATTCGTACCTTTTCTGTACTTCAACCTTTGTACGCTCATACGGAGATATTTCATTGATGAGCCTTGTGATTTCCTGCCAATGCGTTTGGCGCTCGCGTCCGGTTATTTGCCGGTTCCCACTGTGGAACCTCGCCAGAACCTCTTCTACCAGCACCTCCAGCTCCTCCTCTATGAAGTTGTTTTTACGCCTAGTTGGCAGCCCTGGTGCCTCCACATTACTTGGGCCAGCATCAGACATATTCCTATTTCAAAGATAAGTTGTGTCTTTATAGGCAATGCACACAGTCAGGTGGTGATACAGAATCTAAGCACATCCACCCCCTACATAAGGTACAATTTCACAAACTTCTAACTAGGTCTAAAACACATGCCCCTTATTATAATAAACATTGTGGTTTGTCTATTTAACGGCCATTTAGTTTGACCACTGCATTTTGACTGACATATTAGTCAAATACTATAGCAACATTCTCCTACTACTACTCGTCACTTTTCAAATCATAAAATTGGTTTACAGGTTAGCAACACACCAAAATTAAGGATATCACTCAGTTGCAAACCCTATATTGTGTAATTATTATTAATATTTGGTTACAAATCAGCCAGCAACACACTTAAGTGTGTACTCCAAATGCAATTGTGGAGGTATGTGGGCAAAATATGTGTATACATTTGGACCCATGTGTCCATCAATGCAATGAGCTAGTTATTATGCCGTTGAACATGGATAAGGTTCAAAAGAACTTAGCATACTGTAGGCTACTATTGAAAACGTTACATGTTAAATGTGAGGCCAGGGGCCCTTTGCTTACCAGTTTTTTTTACATTCTGGCGACACATATTGCAGAGCAAACAGTTTGCTACATTAGGAGATAAAAATATTTTTGCACTATCCAGAAATTTCAGATAAATTATTATACTTACTTGTCTCCAAAGTTTGGCAGAAAAGACAAAAAATATTTTGATAGTCAACTGGTTAATGCGTGGTATGGCCTGCAATAAAAAAACCAAATTAATTGTTATAAGCAAGGAAAGGTAATGTGGTAAACACAGCTAACCTCCTATTTTGATTATGGATAAGGTTCAAAAGAACTTAGCATACTGTAGGCTGAAAACTTTATTGCAGAGCAAACAGTTTGCTACATTAGGAGAACACAAAAAATAATAAAATCTTACAATATCTGATTTAGTTTTGTACTTACTGTTTGTTGTTGGCTTCTTAGACCAATCATCCAAATGTAATGAAATCTTGATTGTGCTCTATCCAGGCAAAAAAGCGAATGAACAGGCACTAGACCAAAGCACAGGTGGGTTTAAATGGAGTGTTGAATTAATAAACCAGGTGTACACTCTTCTTCCTAATTGCGGAGCACACTGTACTCGTCTCAGTGCAGGCGCCCGCCATGTTCTTGGTAGGAGAGACAATCAGAGTCACAACACAGGTGTGTGAAAGCTCCGCGTGTGACGTGAGCACGCCCATACGTGCTCAGCGAACCAATCGGAACGCAGAGGCCCCCATTTTGTGTGATAGAAATTATACCAAAATGAGGGCTGCTATTTTCACCAGGCGTGAGTTGAGAGTTCTTGCAGAGGGTATGGACAATGTACCCTCTGGAAGGTATGTGTCCAACGAGGTGAAGGTGCGGGCCTATCAAAGGGTCCGCAGACACCTCCGCCTCCGATATAACATTCGGCGGAGCACCGTTCAGCTCCAACGGCGGTGGAGCGATCTCCGGGTCCGCCAGCCCCAGCTTCTGGAGGAGCTCCGTAGGGAGATCAGAATAAGTGAGTTCTCTACTAATCGCAAAAAAAAAGTCAACATATATATATATATATATATTTGCTCTATGGCCCTGATTCATGAAGGATCCTTAACTTGAGAAACTTCTTATTTCAGTCTCCTGGACAAAACCATGTTACAATGCAAGGGGTGCAAATTAGTGTTCTGTTTTGCACATAAGTTAAATACTGACTGTTTTTTCATTTAGCACACAGATACTTGATAGATTATTTGTATACGGAAGTTTAAAGTTGATATTTGTGTGCTACATGAAAAAACAGTCAGTATTTAATTTATGCTCAAAACAGATTACTAATTTGCACCCCTTGCATTGTAACATGGTTTTGTCCAGGAGACTGAAATAAGAAGTTTCTCAAGTTAAGGATCCTTCATGAATCAGGCCCTATGTTTGTAAATATGTTCACCCTAAACACCTGACATGGCCTACATAACAATGTGCAAGCACACTATAAAGGTCATGCCCCTTCCAGTGCACCCAATAAGCTTTGGCTCCTGTGTCCTAAATTTGTGTGCTATCCATTTAGTGGCCTAAATGTTTTTGTGTGACAATTTTTACCAATAAGTGTGGTTTAGGAAATCAGGCATTCTAAGTCTTGACCCGAGTGCTGTAACTTGCTAGTCTAACCTTCAAAACATTTGGAGTGGAAGATGTGTTGTCATTATTGGTCAAGATTTAAAAGGCACGTTTCAAAGACAAAACACCTTAGTGTTTAGACTGATTTTTGCAAGCTCCCATAAGATGCAAACAGATTACATAGTGTGCTAGATATAGCTAACCAATCATTACTTAACTGCCTATGTAGACTCTTTTAGACTGTGAGGTACTCCCAACAAAGGGTGATTTCCAAAGTATACTCAACATTTAAAGATTTTGACCTCCATCCACTAATTCGGTGGTCCTGTAAAGAGAGAACTAATTGACCAGGGCCAAGGGAGTTTGCTGACTTAAAAGCACCTACATGAAAAAAACATACTACGGTCAAATGTGAACAAAACCTAATTAGGCGGCCAGTAGTATGTTTGGGGAGTGTGTTAGACAACACATGCAAATATGGAGCAAGGCTCCAAACTCCACACATATGAAACTATCATCAGAGAGTTGAACTCCTGACCCCAGTGCTGTGAGAGCAAAGTGCTGACCACTAGGCCACTGTGCTGGGCTGACAAGTTATGTGAAATGCTTTGTCTTCATCATGTTTACCTCCTTGCATTGTTAGTAGCAAATATTTATGCCTGCTGACAATGTAAAGTTGATTAAATATGTATGATCACCTGATTGTCAAAATACTATAAGTTTTTTCAAATGGTGATTGTGTTAACATGTCCTTTTGTTTATATTTCCTTTTTTCAAACAGACCGGGCACGCTGGGAACGCCGCCAACGCCGCCGGGCATTCGTGGAGGCGCAGGCAGCTGAGGAGGAGGAGCAGCAGCCAGTGGCGGTGGCAGTGCCACTGTCATCGGAGGAGGAGGAGGATGCGGTGCCAGTGGCAGTGGCAGTGGCAGTGTCGGAGGAGGCGGTGCCAGTGGCAGTGGAGGAGGAGGAGGAGGAGGCGGTGCCAGTGGCAGTGGCAGTGGAGGAGGAGGAGGAGGCGGTGCCAGTGGCAATGGCAGTGGAGGAGCAGGAGGAGGAGGAGGCGGTGCCAGTGCCGGTGCCAGTGGCAGTGGAGGAGCAGGAGGAGGCGGTGGCAGTGCCGGTGCCAGTGGCAGCAGCGGTGGAGGAGGACGAGAAGCAGGCTGACCGGGAGCCCCAGGATTTTGCGGACTCCACATCGGAGTTGGAAGATTGTAAGTATTTGCGATAAGTGATGGACATAGTTATATAAGATTGACATGTGCATTATACTTGTACATAATCCCTGCTGTGACATATGTTGATTAAATGGTGCCTTAAATGCCACAGGTTGAACACTTATAATATCTGCCTATACATTTTAGGCGCATTAAACACTCAAACCACAGCCATAGCCATCTTAACACATGGGCACGCAGGGCATTGGGCCAAAAAATGTGGCCGCTAGCCTGGTAAACTCGTCAGTATATTAATGACTTGTTTATAAAATCTAATATACACCAAAATCGTTGGAATTCCTGTGAGTGATTGTATAGGTAGTGGCCCATGTAGTGCATAGACCTGGGGCCAATAATGCTGGATAAGACAACCCTGTGCATGGCCCTCTCCCCGTGGTTCACCAGAATTTAGTACATTGATTCGAATGCCTTCGCAACGTCTAATGTGCGTGCAAATGGTTTTGTGGCCAGAGGCATAACTTTTGGAAGTAATGTAACAGTAAACATCTCTAGTAAATCCTGTCTGTTTGATGAAATATGTATCCATGTATGTAATGTTTAATTTCTGATTTCTTTCAGCACCCACTGAGGAAGCTGCCAATTGGGCTCCACCACCACCCACCGCAGCAGAACTTATGGCCCACATGGGTGAAATTGCGGACGACCTGGAAGGCCTCCACCTACATTTGGCAAACATTGTAGCCAACATTCGGTTCAAATTGGCGTAATGGGGGTCATTTCAATGATATTTTTTTTTTTTTTTCCTTCTGATGTAAATAGTTCGTAAACATTGTTGCGTTGTAAAAATATATAACTTTATAAAAAAACAAACCTTGGTGTGTGTGTCTTTATTCATCTCATTACACAACATGTGGGTATAAATAATAGTCCGAAAAGAGTAATGAAGAAAGATGTTTTGCTTATAACATCATTTGTATAGCACAAAAGGATTTCTTTAGCTGTTTGCATGTTATCCAAAAGTAACATGTGCCCTCCACGAACAAGCCACTCCTATAAGAGGTATTGCATCTGTAGGCCCTGTGTGCAAGATAAAATCCAAAAATGTCAAACGCTCTAGCTAGTTACCAATTTCCCCAAATACATATGTCATTGTAGTGATAGTCCCAAGGTTACATTCAAGTAACAGAGCAAAGCCAGTGACACATTGAAGAGAGCCTCGAAAGTGAACCCAGAAGTGGCGTCAGTGGTGTAAGGCAGAAGTGCAAGCGAGGCAAAGGACCATGGTACTGGAGTGTGGAGAGCGGCCTGTTTGGATAAAGCTGAGTACATGACATAACGTGTACGCAGGGCCGCCGAGAGGGGGGGGGGAGCGGGTACAGTTTACCCGGGCCCTCGCTGCTAATTAAATTTATTTTTATTTTTTTATTATTTTTCTCTGTTGCGCTATTTTTTTAAAACTTTTTTTATTTTTTTTTCCCGCGGGGGGGGGGGGGGTGGGGGTGGGGGTGGGGGTTCATGGGAGCTGGAAGAAAAAAAAATAAAAATAAAAAATACTCACGTGATCGCGCGGCGCCGTGTCCCTCCTCTCCTCCATTCACACTGACTGCTGGGCGTGACGTCATCAAGTCACGCCTGTCAGTCAGTGAGGAGCGCCGCAGCCAGCAGGAAGAAAGAAGACAGAAGAGGAGACAGAAGAGCAGAAAAGAAAAGAAAGAAGTTGACAAAAGGTAAGTAAAGAAACGGAGAGGCAAGGGGAGGAAAACAGGGAGGGACAGTACTATAAAGAAAGGGGACAGAGAAACAGAGGAGGAAAAAAAGGAGAGAGCCACAGAGTAATAAAAAAAAAAGTGGGAGAGAGGAACAGAGGAGGAAAAAAAGGAGAGAGCCACAGGGGAATAAAAAAAAATTGGGGAGAGAGGAACAGAGGAGGGAAAAAAAGTGGGAGAGAGGAACAGAGGAGGAAAAAAAAGTGGGAGAGAGGAACAGAGGAGGAAAAAAAGGAGAGAGCCACAGGGGAATAAAAAAAAATTGGGGAGAGAGGAACAAAGGAGGGAAAAAAAGTGGGAGAGAGGAACAGAGGAGGAAAAAAAAGTGGGAGAGAGGAACAGAGGAGGAAAAAAAAGGAGAGAGCCACAGGGGAATAAAAAAAAATTGGGGAGAGAGGAACAGAGGAGGGAAAAAAAGTGGGAGAGAGGAACAGAGGAGGAAAAAAAAGTGGGAGAGAGGAACAGAGGAGGAAAAAAAAGTGGGAGAGAGGAACAGAGGAGGAAAAGAAGGAGAGAGCCACAGGGGAATAAAAAAAATTGGGGAGAGAGGAACAGAGGAGGGAAAAAAAGTGGGAGAGAGGAACAGAGGAGGAAAAAAAAGTGGGAGAGAGGAACAGAGGAGGAAAAAAAGGAGAGAGCCACAGGGGAATAAAAAAAAATTGGGGAGAGAGGAACAGAGGAGGGAAAAAAAGTGGGAGAGAGGAACAGAGGAGGAAAAAAAGGAGAGAGCCACAGAGGAATAAAAAAAATTGGGGAGAGAGGAACAGAGGAGGGAAAAAAAGTGGGAGAGAGGAACAGAGGAGGGAAAAAAAGTGGGAGAGAGGAACAGAGGAGGAAAAAAAAGTGGGAGAGAGGAACAGAGGAGGAAAAAAAAGTGGGAGAGAGGAACAGAGGAGGAAAAAAGTGGGAGAGAGGAACAGAGGAATAAAAAAAGTGGGAGAGAGGCACAAAGTAAAAAAGAAGGGGGAAAAGCAGCATGGAGGTCGCAGTGTGAGCATAAGGGGGTACAGTGTAGTTGTGATGAAGGGGCACAGTATTGTGTGTGTGATGGCACAGGGGGCTTGTTGCAATGTAGTGTGTGTGAGGTAGGTGGCGGCTAATTAATGGGCGCTATTTTGTTTGTAGGGTGATGGTGAGGCAATTTAATAGTAGGGACTATTAATTTAAGATGGGGTGGTTTGGGGGCTATTGAATCTTGGGGTGAGTTTAGGGAGAATGAGGTCTATTTATTAAATGTGACTATGAATTATTTAATGGCAGTGATGGTTGCGGGAAATAGGTATTGCTGGGGCTGTTTGCAGGAAGTGAAATAGGTTTATTTATTAAATGTAAATAGTATTATTTTAATGTTGGGGCTGGAGGAAGGCCTAATTATTAATCGTGGGTGCTATTGATTTAACGCCGGGGCTGGCTGTAATTTTCTAAATGTAGCCATTTTTTTTTCAAAATAGGTCCTTCAACATTTCTGGATCCGGACAAGCCACAACTAAAGAAACCAGCAGCCACAGGTGGAGAAAGTGAGAAGAACAGGTAGGAGAGAGCAGCACAGTGTGTGAAATGTTGTGATTCTAGTAGGGACAATACCAATTTTTGGTGAATGTTGTGCCCAATGTAAGGTGTAGGCCAAGACTGAACTGTTTGTGTACACACTGCATTGTTTGTATACTACACTGTGGTGGTAGATGTCCTGAAAGTCAGGAGTGCTTGAACATATGTGACGCTCCGGCGAATTGAGAGCCTAGTGGTTTTTATGTTAGCCACGCCCCAATGGCACGTTTGCCACGCCCCAAAATGCATGACCACACCTCCCAAAATTTTTGCACCGCCGTTTGGCTAGCTACGCCCCTGAATGCATGACCATACTTCTAAATTTTTTTGGCGGCGCAAAAAAATTTTGGGGCTTATTTGACTATGAGGGGGGGCCCCATGAATTTGTTGTACCCGGGCCCTGAATTCTTCTTGGCAGCCCTGCGTGTACGCCATGGATCCAGATGAAAGTCTATTTGCTGACAATGTTGCATTTACCTCCAAGGAAGCTCTCACCTACAACACCCCCCCCCCCCTCTTAGTCCATTTAGAATACTCAATGTCAGCATGCACCTAATACTGTAATACTGTGCATGTGAAGTATAGGCCGTGAGGCTTCTTGGATTTTCCCTCCAAATAAATATTTACTTTCAATACAGTATAAATCAGAGGGCATATTTTACAATATGGTTGAACGTGTATAACAAATGCAAAATAAAAAAGAAAGCATTGTGTCCCATTTCTTGTTAGGATAATGATTCCAGTCCACACATTAGTTATGGGTATGCTCAGTATTTGAACTCATGTCTGCTGTGTTGTGAGTCCAAAGTGCTAACCAGTGAGCTATCTGTGAGATTGGTATTTTGTAAGTAATTTGTGTGAATAATGTAGAGTAGTATTAAGTGTGAGGTGTCTGTGTAGCACGCATGCTGTATTGTTGGTGTTGTCTGTGTATTTTCATGTCTCAGGTTGGGGTATCGGGTAGCTGTCCCCATTTGCATACAGTCATTCCTGAGTTCTAATCCAGACAGAAACACTTCCTCTGTGTGGAGGTTGTATACACTCTTGTGTGTATCCTTTATGGAAGAGTATTCTATGCATTCATTTTGCTGAAAAGGCAAAGATGTATTCACACCACATACATTTTAATACATTCGTTATTCATGTGTTTTTAATGTAGCCATGTGCATGCATTTTGCATACTATACGGCGACTTGAAATCGAAATCCTAAACACAGAAAGATCGTGAGCAATGTGTTTGTTACAAGTGTGTATTAGGTTAATTAGTAGCAAAGGAAAAACAACCGTCCAGAGTGTTGCACATCATTGTTATTTGTCAGTGATTAATGAGTAAGAGCTATCTCATAAAAATAAGCCCCAGGCATTTGTGTTGTGCTGTGTGTAAACAAACTGTTGGTCCCTCCCACAGTGGTCGTGAGGTTTGCATTGCTTAGCTTGCCGTCAATCAGTTGAGACCTGTCTCTTATGCGTGTAGCATGTTTAAAGATCCGCAGGTGGGTGTGTTTTCTAACGTTTGCACTGCTTATTTCCGTCACTTAGACCACATAGGGGTGTGTTTTTGCTGTTTGAGGTGCTTATTTCGGTTTACGTCACTCAAAGTATGCAAGGCAGATGCGTATGCGTTTGCGAACTTTGATGAATCGGGCCCATAGTGTTACCAGCTTGAGAGCTGTTTCGCAGTGCCCTTTCTCCGCCACCATAAGTTTAGTTAAAGTTAAATCATAATAAAAGTTCTAGTATTTTTTAATAACTTATACATGTCTCAGTGTGTTTATTTGCATGCAAAATGTTTAGAATTTTAAGGTTGATGTGAAGTTTATGGGAACATACATAGTGAGCCCTTTATGACAAGTAAGGCTTCTAGGACGAACGCACTTAAAGGGCGACAGGGTTTGTAGTAAGCTGAACACTTACCTGAAAGGGTTAACATAGGGTTGGGCCCGACCAAGGGGAGCTTCCGTGGGAGGGACCTTGATTGATATAGTAGGCTGTACTTCCTGTTTTGCCTCATTCCACAGCACGAGATCCCACCCACCCACTCCTCGTTTTGAGTATTTCTAGGTTAATGTTGCGGTAGGAAGGCACTGCGTTCAGCGGCTGATTTGTGGGCGCACAGGTAGTTGGTCGTATGTCACTGTCCCCTAGGAGGCACCAGTAACTCCCTTTTTGGTCCTTCGGTGAGGAGGGTCCCTGTTCGGCTCGGTGAGAGAGGGCAGCGTGAGTTTTAAAGGGACAGTCACTCTGATGCCAACTCAGCGCAAGTTATGATGGAATTTGTTCCCCGTGGTTGTGGACATACGGCGGCTTGCGTCAGTCCACTTGTGATATAGTGTTACCAGCTTGAGAGCTGTTTCGCCCTTTCTCCGCCACCATAGGTTTAGTTAAAGTTAAATCATAATAAAAGTTCTGCCATTTTTTAATAACTTATACATGTCTCCGTGTGTTTATTTGCATGCAAAATGTTTAGAATTTTAAGGTTGATGTGAAGTTTATGGGAACATACACAGTGAGCCCTTTAACAGGCAATGCTGTGTGCACTACTGTTAGTTGCATGCAACTCTGCCATTACAGACAGGGCTGCCAAGAAGAATTCAGGGCCCGGGTACAACAAATTCATGGGGCCCCCCTCATAGTGAAGTAAGCCCCAAAATTTTTTTGCGCCGCCTTACGGCGGCGCAAAAAAGATTAGGTATATGGTCATATATTCAGGGGCGTGGCTAGCCAAACGGCAGTGCAAAAATTTTGGGAGGTGCGGTCATGCATTTGGGGGCGTGGCAAACGTGCCATTGGGGCGTGGCTAACATAAAAACCACTAGGCTCTCAATTCGCCGGAGCGTCACATATGTTTAAGCACTCCTGACTTTCAGGACATCTACCACCACAGGGTAGTATACAAACAATGCAGTGTGTACACAAACAGTTCAGTCTTGGCCTACACCTTACATTGGACACAACATTCACCAAAAATTGGTATTGTCCCTACTAGAATCACAACATTTCACACACTGTGCTGCTCTCTCCTACCTGTTCTTCTCACTTTCTCCACCTGTGGCTGCTGCTTTCTTTAGTTGTGGCTTGTCCGGATCCAGAAATGTTGAAGGACCTATTTTGAAAAAAAAATGGCTACATTTAGAAAATTACAGCCAGCCCCAGCGTTAAATCAATAGCACCCACGATTAATAATTAGGCCTTCCTCCAGCTCCAATATTACAATAATGTGCCCCTTCATCATCGCCATGCCTTATGATCACACTGTGCCCTCCATGCTGTTTTTGCCCCCTTCATCTGGCTCCCCTTCATCAGACTATACTATGCTGCTCCCCCCCTTTTTCAATCCCACTGTGCCATGCCTCCCCCCCCCCTTTGTAACCCCACTGTGTCATGCTGCCCACCATTTTTTAACCCCACTGTGCCATGCTGACCCCTGTTTATTAACCCCACTGTGCCATACTGCCCCGTTTTTTAACCCATCTGTGCCCCTCTCATTTTTTCACCCCCTCTGTCATGCTGCTTTCCCATTTTTTAACCCCTCTGTGCTCCCCCCTCAATTTTTAACCCCTCTGACATGCTGCTTTCCCATTTTTTAACCCATCTGTGCCCCTCTCATTTTTTAACCCCTCTGACATGCTGCTTTCCCGTTTTTTAACCCCTCTGTGCTCCCCCCTCAATTTTTAACCCCTCTGACATGCTGCTTTCCCATTTTTTAACCCCTCTGTGCCCCCACTCATTTTTTAACCCCTCTGACATGCTGCTTTCCCATTTTTTAACCCCTCTGTGCTCCCCCTCATTTTTTAACCCCTCTGACATGCTGCTTTCCCATTTTTTAACCCATCTGTGCCCCTCTCATTTTTTCACCCCCTCTGTCATGCTGCTTTCCCATTTTTTAACCCCTCTGTGCTCCCCCTCATTTTTTAACCCCTCTGACATGCTGCTTTCCCATTTTTTAACCCATCTGTGCCCCTCTCATTTTTTCACCCCCTCTGTCATGCTGCTTTCCCATTTTTTAACCCCTCTGTGCTCCCCCTCATTTTTAACCCCTCTGACATGCTGCTTTCCCATTTTTTAACCCATCTGTGCCCCTCTCATTTTTTAACCCCTTTGACATGCTGCTTTCCCGTTTTTTAACCCCTCTGTGCTCCCCCTAATTTTTTAACCCCTCTGACATGCTGCTTCCCCGTTTTTAACTCCTCTGACATGCTGCTTCCCCGTTTTTTAACCCCTCTGTGCCCCCCCTTATTTTTTAACCCCTCTGTCATGCTGCCCCCCCGTTTTTTAACCCCTTTGTGCCCCCTCATTTTTTAACCCCTCTGTCATGCTGCCCCCCCGTTTTTTAACCCCTTTGTGCTCCCCCTCATTTTTTAACCCCTCTGTCATGCTGCCCCCCCCCCCCGTTTTTTAACCCCTCTGTGCCCCCCTCGTTTTCCTCCCTTCACTTACCTTTTCTCCTCTCTTGGTCTTCTCTGCTGCTCTGTGCTCCATTGCTCCAGACTGACTGAATGCTGGGCATGACATGATGACATCACACCCAGCATTCAGACAGTCTGAATAGAGCACAGAGCAGCAGAGAGGAGGGATGCCGGCTCCGCGATCAGGTGAGTATGTTTTTTTTTTTTTTTAAACTAGCCTGCTCCCCCCACCAACGACCGAGCCCCCCCACCCCCCCCCCGCCAAAAAAAAAAAAAAAAAGGAAAGGAAAAAAAACGTTTTGAAAAAAAAATTTAAAAAATTAAAAAAAATCAGCAGCGCAAGGGCCCGGGCCGGGCCCCCTGACATGCCGGGCCCGGGTAATTAGTACCCGCTCCCCCCCCCTCTCGGCGGCCCTGATTACAGAATAACAGTGTGAAGTAGGACATACCTCCCAACTGTCCTTGCAGTCAGACTAAATCCTGACTAAGTGATACAGTCACCAACATTCTAGACTGTCCCACTATATTGAGGACAGTTGGAAGCTGGTCCTGCTCTCTCCTACCTGCTCTTGTCACTTTTCACCACCTGTGGCTGCTGGTGTCTTAAGCTCGGTTGCTGTTTGTGTAGATACTGGGATGTCGGGGCCCTATTTTGAAAAAAAAAAATAGGTAAAAAGGTACATAAAGTTTAGGAGTCCCCAAACAGTCCTGTTAATAAATCAATAGCACCCCATTTAATAATTAGGCCTCCCTCCCTGCAACCAGCCCCAAACTTGAAATTAAATAAAATTAATACTATTCACATGTAATAATATAACTATTTTCCCCAAGCAGCCCCGACATTAAATTAATAGCGTACACATTTAATAAATAAACTTATTTCCCTCCCCACCAAACAGCCTGGCAATAAATTAAATAGCATTTACGTTTAATATAACCATTTCCCACAACTATCACCGTCATTAAATAATTAATATTTACAATTGCAATTAATAAATAGCCCTCCTCCCCAAAATCAGTCCCATATTCAATTAATAGCCCCAAACCACCTCATCTTAAATTAATAGGACCCACTATTAAATTAAATTGCCCCACCATCACCCCACAAATAAAATAGCACTCATTAAATAATTAGCCCCCACCTGCACTCCACCATTTAATAGCCTACCTCCCGCACTATATTAAGAACTCCCCTTCCCTTACATATATTAACATACTGCCCCCACGCACACTATATTTATATACTGGCCCCCCACACTTACATACTATAGTTTATATACTGCCCACACACACACACACACACACACACACACACATATGATATATACACAGCCCACACACACGCATAATATATACACTGCCTACACACACATAATATATACACTGCCCACACACACAGACACACACATAATATATACACTGCCCACTGTCACTCACCAGACTGTGAGTGCTTCTTCCCGTGTGTTTAGGAACTGTGGCCGTCCACCATCCTGAGGGTCTGCACATGCGCAGCCCTTTCAAACCTTCAGTACCTGTTCCTTTTAGTTAATTGGCTGATCAGGCAACACTCCCTATTAAAAAGCACCTGCTGTCTATACCTCGTTGCCTGATCTTGGAGTCTCATTCCCCATGAGCCTCTGAAGGTGTTCCTGTGTTTCCTCGTGTATTCAGCCCAGCTGATTCCTGTGATTCCCAGACCACTTGAACTCTCCTGTGGTTTCCAGACCACTTCAACTCTCCTGTGGTTTCCAGACTACTTCAACTCTCCTGTGTTTCATCATGACTGTATTAGCTGATTCCTATCCGCTGCCTCCGTGCACTACAGTTATCAACTCACTTCAAACTCTCCTGTGTTTCATCGTGACTGTATTAGCTGATTCCTATCCGCTGCCTCCGTGCACTACAGTTATCAGCTCACTTCAAACTCTCCTGTGTTTCATCGTGACTGTATTAGTTGATTCCTATCCGCTGCCTCCGTGCACTACAGTTCAACTCACTTCAAGCTCTCCTGTGTTTCATCGTGACTGTATTAGCTGATTCCTATCCGCTGCCTCCGTGCACTACAGTTATCAGCTCACTTCAACTCTCCTGTGTTTCATCAAGACTGCACCAGCTGATTCCTATCCGCTGCCTCCGAGCTCAACAGTTCCAGCTCATCTCAACTCTCCTGTGTTTCCTCGTGACTGCACCTGCTGATTCCTATCCGCTACCTCTGTGTACCTGCAGTGTCCTGCTTGCCGCTACCCTTCAGTTCTACTCGTGTCTGCAGCCAGCTGATCCGCTCTCAGTGCTTCTACAGTGTTCCTGCCTGTGTCAACTCGCCTGTCTGCATTGGATACCGCTTCTACTCTTCAGTGACCTCCCGGTGACCAGTCCTATATACTACGGCTTTCTGAGTATTGTTCCATCGTTGCTGGTCTACCTACCTGTGTGCGCTGCACCTACTTGGATACCGCTTCCATTTCCCTGGGACTTCGCATCCTGCCGGCCTGCTGCCGCTCAGGTATCTCTGCACTCCCTTCTGACAGCCTGCTCTTCTGAACCACGGTATGCATACTTATCATTGACTGTGCTCGTGTACTGCATACCTTGCTGGACTGAGTTGTTCTTCTCTGAAGTTGCCTATCCACTGAGACTATTGCCATCATTTGACTGTGTTACCGTTTAGTCTGGATAGTTCCTGAGACTTTGTATATTTGTGCAGTGCTGCTCTGTTATTGCTACCTTGTGCATATCATCGTGGGATCAAGTTCAGTGTGCTCGTGTATACTCTGCATTACATTTATCTCCCCGTGCTCCTCCTCACATATATATTTCAGTGGTACAACTTGCTAGAGGCAGACCACTGATTCCTTTTTCAGTATCCTTCCATATAGCAGTGGTACAACTTGCTAACGCAGACCACTGACTTCCATCACCTCCTCGTTGCTTCTGGACATTCCTCCTCACTATAGCAGTGGTACAACTTGCTACCGCAGACCACTGACTACCCTCACGTTTCCTTTGTCCATTCAGTTCCTCGTGTACTACTACCTATATATTACCAGTGCTGCTAGTCATAGACTTTCCACGAGCATTCTCTACCATCTGCTGTCTTCTGTTCCGTGATCACCCCGCTACCAGAGTACCATATTACCATCTATACTGCTCTGGTAAGTCCATCACCTGGTGATCCCTGGGTAAAGACTCCTAGTGCCCGTGACACCCACACACACACATATAATATATACACTGCTCACACACACACATAATATATACACTGCCCACACACACACACATAATATATACACTGCCCACACACACATAATATATACACTGCCCACACACACAGACACACACATAATATATACACTGCCCACACATACAGACACACACATAATATATACAGTGCCCACACACACACAGACACACACATAATATATACACTGCCCACACACACACACACACCATAGTTACCAACATTGGCAGGTTAAGTTCCGGGAGGTCCAGGGACCAGGTGGGCGTGTGGGGGCGGGGCTCGAAGAATCGCACTGTTAGCCCCGCCCCCAAAGCTGTCACCACTTTTCCGGGAGACTGACCCAAATTTCGGGAGTCTCCCTGATATTCCGGGAGAGTTGGCAAGTCTGACACACACACACATAATATATACACTGCTCACACACACACATAATCTATACACTGCCCACACACACACACACAAATATAAACACTGCACACACACACACACACACACACACACACACACAATATATATATATATATATATATATATATATATATATATATATATATATACACTGCCCACACACACAATATATATACTGCCCACACTCACACACAATATATATACTAACACACACACAATATATAGAGGTAGAGAAAATCCCAAGCGCTGTCTGTCTTTTCAAATTATATCTATTAATGTGAGGTGCTGCCCTTGGGAATCGGAATGCTCTCTCCAACATTCACACTAGTAAAAAACATAGGATTATTTCACTGGCGCTCCACCACTTTAAAAATAATCTAACACTCTTGGATTGTATTTTATATATTGTTTTCATCTAAAATACATACACCAATAATATCTCTAGCCAGAGTAAAATTATACGATAAGTGCATTGGGTTCCAATAGGACCTGTATATAAAGTCTATAGAGAGCATCTGTTTAAATAAGAGTATTCCTTGTCGTCATTTAATACTCTATTTCGTTAAAATCATTTTGCGCCAATCAGTTCTAAGTTTGTGACTGTAGTTATTTCCCAGTAGTGAACGCTCTTTTGTAGACTTACAGTTTGGGAGATATTAATCACAGTACAGTCAGTCCTTGCGATGCCTGTTCCGGTGTCCACAGCGAGAGCTCTGGCTGCGTTGTTCCGTGCACAGGAAACTCCATTGGCGCATGCGTGTCCTGTCTTACTTAGTCTGGCGGGGAACCTTAGTTTGAATTTTTGGTTCCACTTTGGTGCTAGATAAAATCCTTTCCTAGCCGGGTAATGCCAACAAATCCTTCCCTTCTCCGGATAAATAGCAAATAATGATAATGAAGGTGTCTATATCCAACGCGTTTCCCCTCATAAACTGAGTCTTCTTCAGGGATAATTGTGAATAAAAGTTCATTGTGATTCTCATATATATATACTCCTGCTTCCAACTTCCTATTGGTTATGCTATTAACTCCAAGTGGAGTGGATGTGTTTTTTTCTCCTGTTCGGCGTTAATGGTATAGCATCTGTCCATAAAGTGTAATAGAATAATGTCTCTCAAACTAAGCTTTCCAATTGTTCTTATACATTCCGTTGGAGTTAGTAGTATGAAAATGCAAATATATATAGATTTCCATATCGAGATGGATGTAAGAAAATAGGAGTAAAAATTATATATGTTGAAGCTCCATAGATGTACAAAAATCGTTAAATTTTACACTAGGGGACTTCTTCAGTTTGTGTACAGATATAGGGGTAAATGTATCAAAGTGCGATTTTGCAACTCCAGCGATTTTCTCGGGAGAGTTGAAACTCGCCGATGTATAAAGCTGAGATTGCATGCAAAATCGCCAGAGTTCTGCTTCTGTCAAAATCGCTACTTGCAAAATCGCCAGAGATCAAACTCCCGACTGTTTGCCACTGCAGCTATACAGCTCTCAAATGTTTGCTTCACGCCAGATACAACACGCTGCTTGATAGCAGCGTGTTGTAGAAACACATCACTGTTACACTGCCCCAGTGTTAAAATGTTAAAGAATGGATAAAAGTTGAAAAAAAAAAAGCGTGAGGTCCCCCCACTATTCATGCTTAACCCTAGTGCTGCCTGACTAGTGCTGGTCCCGTGAAAATCAGGGAAACATTTTGTGTGGGGTCCCCCCTATTTTCACTTTACCAGCACTAGGCAAACCAGCCAGGGTTGGCGGCACTATAGCAGGGGGATGCGCGGCAGGGGTCCCCCTGCCATAATGACTAACCAACCCTAGACTGTTCAGCGCTGGGCTGGATTCCCTAGGGAGTGGGGTCTGCTGAAAAAAACTAGCGGGCCCCCCCCAAGAAAGAACCAGCCCAGTGCTGATAGCACTAGGGCTCTTCCCACTACCCCTGGGCTGTGGGTAGTAGGGTAATACGGCAATAAAGTATAAAAAAAAACAAAAAAAACCGCCTTTTTTTTTGTGGAACTACAAGTCCCAGCCTGCCAGGTTGCCCAAAACAGTGTGGCCATGCTGGTGCTTGTATAACTACAAGCACCAGCATACCCATGGCAGCCAGGGCATGTTGACACTTGAAGAACCACAAGTGCCAACATGCCCTGACATCCCTGGCTTGCTGGGACCTGTAGTACCACAAAAAAAAAGTTAAATAAATAACAACACCCTTGTAAAAACCACACATATTTATTAAAAATAAAAACCCCACAATAAATACACTAACCACCCTCATTAAAACCACATCTATTTATTAAAAATAAAAAAAAAACAAATACTCACCAAAGAGGTCTTCTTTCTTCTTCCAAACGTCCAGGCTTGCCCCAGTCCCTTATTATTTATACCTCCAATAGTCCAGGCTTGCCCCAGTCCCAGCCATTTTGTACTTCCAAACGGGAACGAGTTGAAGAATATCTTCGTGTCTTCGGCCAGAAGGGCCCCATATTTGTAACATTCCGACACTTTGATTTTGCTTGAAGAAAAATAATAAAAGTCTTTATCCGCCGCAAACACCTCCTACTTTGTAGGAGGTCCGAACCGCAATGAACTTACATTCATTGCGTAAGCTAAAACTACAGTATAATGTGATTTTCCCACGCTAGTGGGGGAATCACCTAATACTGTACCTAGAGCTTACGCAAGTTACGTAGTTCATTGCGCATGCGCAACGCTACTTGCATAAGCTGTAATACAGTAAATACAGCTTACGCAAGTAGCGTTGCGCATGCGCAATGAGCTATGTTACTTGCGTAAGCTTGCGTCATTTGCCAGCGGGGGCCAAACGCTGCGATTCACCGGGAATCGCGACGTTTGGGATCTAATTTTGTCCACTTCACTAGGAAGTGGGGCACTTCCTAGTGAAGTGGGCAGAATTTGGGAGATTGCCACACTCGCCCGGGAGTCCGGGAGTCTCTCGCAAAATTCAGGGATCATTTCATGGAAGAAGTTCAAGACATGTAGGAGTTGCCTTTGTAAGCATGTAAGTATCTATAGTTAACAATGTTAGTCCTTTTATGTTATTGGGGGAGCTGTGTTATAGTTAAGGCATCAGAAATTGTGAATTTTACAGCTGGAAAGTGTAACAGATTCTGGATACTATATTACTAATCTTGATTAGCGCTGGCTTACCTGAGGTGCGGAGTCTAACGATCTCCCCGGTGTTCACCAAGAACCGCCGCAAGGCGGGGTGGGCTTCGCTGCCAGGAGTCGCAGGTCGCGGTCCCCAGGTTCGCCTCAAGATGTAGTACAGCGGAGTGAAGCGGTGGTAGCGGAGTCAACGAGCCGGTTCGGTACACAGGAAAGGAGTCAGGCAGAATCAGAAGGCAACTCGGAGTCAACAAGCCAGGTTCGGTACACGGGTCACAAGAATAGGAGAATGGTCAGCAAGCCGGGTCGGTACACAGGGAATAGAGAGCCAGGGAAGTCAAACAGGCAGAGATCAGCACACAGGAGACACAGGAACAGGAAGACACTGCAATCCACGAAGAGCAGGAGCCAGGAACAGGTAAGTGTTGCTCTGACACTCAGCGAGTGTCAGAGTGAGGTTTTTATACAGACGGGGATTCAAAATCCCCGCCTCTAGGTTGTGGTCATGTGACCGCCTCCGGGTGCGGTCACATGGTCCTGAATGCGGAAGTGCGGCTGGACGGAGCGGCGGGGATAAGGTAAGTCCGTAACAGTACCCCCTGCCATAAAGGTGGACTCCGAACACCTAATAGGGTTTCAACGGAAATTTTTTATGGAAGGATCTAAGTAGACGGGGAGCATGTAGGTCAATGGCTCTTACCCATGAGCGCTCCTCAGGACCGTAACCCTTCCAATCCACCAAGAACTGTATGGCACCTTGAACTTTACGAGAATCTAGGATAGTTTTAATCTCGTATTCAACTTGATCCCGATCCACAGCAGGAGGAGGAGTTCTGGATGAGGTGGAGAATCTGTTGGTTACCATCGGTTTTAACAAGGAGACATGGAAGACATTGGGTATGCGTAAGGAGGGAGGCAGACTCAATCTAAAGGCTACGGGATTAATAATCTCAGATATAGCAAATGGGCCAATAAACTTGGGAGCAAATTTTTTACTGGGAACCTTTAAACGAATGTTCTGGGTGGATAGCCATACCCTGTCACCAACTGCAAAACTTGGAGTCATTCTTCTCCTTTTATCGTAGAATTTTTTGGAACGAGTAGTTGCTTGTTTTAAGTTTGTCTTGGTTTGTTCCCAAATATCAGAGAAGTTACGAACCAGAGAGTCCACTGCTGGAACTTCAGAAGATAGGACTTGAGAGAAGGTGGGTAGTCTAGGATGGCAGCCATACAGAACAAAAAAGGGGGAGTTAGAGATGGCCTCATGAAAATGGTTGTTATGGGCGAACTCGGCCCAAGGGAGAAGGTCCACCCAGTTGTCTTGGTTACTAGAGATAAATATTCTTAGAAACTTCTCTAATTCTTGGTTGGTTCTCTCAGTAGCCCCATTGGACTGGGGATGATATGCGGAAGAGAAGTCAAGCTTAATCCCGGATTTATTGCAAAAAGACCGCCAAAATTTTGATATGAATTGTGATCCCCTATCGGAGACAATATGTTGAGGACAGCCATGGAGGCGAAATATTTCTTTAATAAAAATATCGGCTAAGGAGGAGGAAGAAGGAAGGCCTTTGAGAGCAATAAAGTGAGCTGTTTTAGAGAAGCGATCCGTGACCACAAGCACTACAGTACAGGATTTGGAAGGGGGAAGGTCCGTGATAAAATCCATGGAGATCTGTGACCAAGGGTAATCAGGAATGGGTAATGGGAGCAAGCATCCATAAGGCTTCTTCCTAGAGGTCTTGTGTTGAGCACATTTGGAACAAGCAGCAACAAATTTCTTCACATCCTCCAGCAAGGAAGGCCACCAGTAGCTTCGGGACAATAAGTCCCAGGTCTTGCGAATGCCGGCATGCCCAGAGAAGAGTGAGTGATGAGCCCAGTGAAGGAGCCGGGTGCGTAGATGTGGCAAGATGAATGTTTTGCCTGGAGGGCAGCCCTTTTTCAGGTGTGTAGCTGCCAATACTTGACATGGATTTACAATGAATTTCTTATCCTCCGAGGATTCCATGTCAGCTGGATCAAAAGAGCGAGATAAGGCGTCTGCCTTCGTGTTCTTAGATCCTGAGTGAAAAGTGATGTTGAAATCAAAGCGTGAGAAGAATAAGGACCACCTTGCTTGTCGAGGATTTAGACATCGGGCAGTGCGTAAGTACAGCAAATTCTTATGGTCGGTATATATGGTGATAGGGAATTGTGCTCCTTCTAGTAAATGTCTCCATTCGGAGAGAGCCAATTTGATGGCCAGGAGCTCTTTGTCGCCAATCCCATAATTCCTCTCAGCAGGTAAAAAGCGACGGGAAAAGAATCCGCAGGGATGAAGTTTTCCAGAAGGACCTCGCTGTGATAGTACGGCTCCTGTGCCAACAGAAGAGGCATCTACCTCCAGGACAAAGGGACGAGAACAATCTGGCTGTTGAAGAATGGGTGCGGATGAAAAGAGAGACTTTAATAATATAAAGGCTTGGATAGCCTCAGAGGACCAAATACCAGCATCAGCAGATTTGCGGGTCAATGCTGTGATGGGAGCCACGAGAGAGGAGTACCCCTTGATAAATTGACGATAATAGTTGGAGAATCCTAGGAAGCGTTGAGTGGCTTTAAGGCCTGAAGGTTGGGGCCAGTCAAGTATGGCTTTCAATTTTGTGGGATCCATCTGTAGACCGGTGCCCGAAATAATATATCCCAGGAAGGGAATTTGTCTCTGCTCGAAGGTGCATTTCTCCAATTTGCAAAATAACTGATTTTTTCGGATACGAGAGAGGACCTCCAATACATGAGTACGATGAGATGCTAGATCTTGAGAAAAGATGAGAATGTCGTCCAAGTAGATGACTACAGATTGGTACAAGAGGTCTTGAAACAGCTCATTCATAAAGCTCTGAAATATGGCTGGGGCATTGCATAGCCCGAAAGGCATGACTAGATATTCAAAGTGGCCGTCTCGGGTGTTAAACGCCGTCTTCCATTCATCCCCCTCCTTAATGCGTATAAGGTTATACGCTCCTCTGAGGTCAAGTTTAGAAAAGATGGTGGCACCCTTGATCCGGTCAAATAGTTCAGAAATCAGTGGCAGTGGATACCGATTTTTAACGGTAATGGCATTCAGGCCTCTGTAATCAATGCAAGGGCGGAGGCCCCCATCTTTCTTTTTTACGAAGAAGAAGCCAGCCCCAGCTGGGGAGGCAGACTTGCGGATGAAGCCCCTGCTTAGATTTTCTTGGATGTACTCCTCCATAGCCTTAGATTCCGGGAGGGAAAGGGGGTAAACACGGCCCCTGGGAATGGGTTTACCAGGTATCAGATCAATGCCACAGTCCCAGATTCTGTGAGGAGGAAGTCTAGTGGCCTCTTGTTGACAGAAAACATCAGAGAAGGTTTGGTATGGCTCAGGCAGGAGAGTCACAGGAAATTCTTGGGTACGTCTGGGACTATTCGGGGGAACCACTCTCTGTAGGCAGCGAGAGAAGCAGGACTGTCCCCAGGACAATATGTGACCAGATTTCCAGTCCAAGGTGGGAGAGTGGGCACGAAACCAAGGAAGTCCTAGGATGACTGGGTTGGTAGATCTTTGTATTACTAAAAAAGAAATCTTCTCCCGATGAAGTGCTCCTATCTGAAGTAGCAGAGGAATAGTGCGTACCAGGATGGACCCCTCGGGGATTCTTCCCCCATCAATGGCCATCAGAGAGATGGGTTGTTCCAAGGCTTGTGTGGGAATAGCGAATTGTTTAACTACTGTGGCGGAAATGAAATTTCCTGCGGCTCCGGAATCTAGAAGAGCCGACTGCGGGAAGGTCTTTTGTCCTAACTGAAGGGAAATGGGAATAGACAGGCAATCATTACTATTGGGAACTGACTGACACTGAGAAAAGAGGCCCAACGACACAGCTCCAGAACTCGTTAGGCCCTGTCGTTTCCCGAGCGTTTGGGACAAGAACTCAGAAGATGGCCACTCTCTCCACAATATAAACACAGCTTGTTCCGAAATCTCCTCTCCCTCTCTTCGGCTGATAAGCGGGTCCTCCCAAGTTGCATGGGCTCTTCAGGGGGAAGAACAGGGGTTTGGAAGTTGGGGGCCAAGCGAATCATGCTACGCCGCGACTGTTCCTTCTCAGAATTACGTTCCTTGAAACGCAAATCAACTTTGACACAGAGGGAGATAATGTCGTCCAAAGACGTAGGGAGTTCCTGGGATACCAACTCGTCTTTGATTCGGTCTGAAAGGCCCTGCCAGAATGTAGCTACTAGAGCCTCATCGTTCCAGCGAAGTTCAGAGGCCATGGTTCTGAAGAGGACCGCATACTGCCCCACAGACTGGTTTCCCTGGCGGAGACGTAGTAAGCCGGAAGCGGCATTGGACACCCTTCCTGGCTCATCAAATATTTTCTTGAAGGTGGACAAGAAGAGGTTGAAGTTATGTAGAATGGGGTCGTCCCTCTCCCACAAGGGGGAAGCCCATGCTAAAGCTTGACCGGACAATAACGAAATCACATAGGCCACTTTCGTTTTTTCGGCGGGGAAGTTCCCAGGTAGAAGCTCGAATTGTATGGAGCATTGATTTAAAAAACCTCTGCAATTTTTAGGGTCTCCATCGAACTTAGGTGGGTTAGGCAACCGTAGCTGCGAGGAAGAAGCTGCTGCTGCGGCCTGAGGTACAGGGGCCACTGCCGGCCCAGGTGATCCACCAGCCACTAGGGTGTTCTGGACAACATCCAAGCGAGTGGATAGACTATTGAGGAATTTTAAAAGTTGCTCTTGGTTAGCTTCTTGTTTATCCATCCTTCCTACTAAATGCTCCAACAGATCTTTAGCTGTGGTATCCATGGTCAGAGCAAACTGTAACAGATTCTGGATACTATATTACTAATCTTGATTAGCGCTGGCTTACCTGAGGTGCGGAGTCTAACGATCTCCCCGGTGTTCACCAAGAACCGCCGCAAGGCGGGGTGGGCTTCGCTGCCAGGAGTCGCAGGTCGCGGTCCCCAGGTTCGCCTCAAGATGTAGTACAGCGGAGTGAAGCGGTGGTAGCGGAGTCAACGAGCCGGTTCGGTACACAGGAAAGGAGTCAGGCAGAATCAGAAGGCAACTCGGAGTCAACAAGCCAGGTTCGGTACACGGGTCACAAGAATAGGAGAATGGTCAGCAAGCCGGGTCGGTACACAGGGAATAGAGAGCCAGGGAAGTCAAACAGGCAGAGATCAGCACACAGGAGACACAGGAACAGGAAGACACTGCAATCCACGAAGAGCAGGAGCCAGGAACAGGTAAGTGTTGCTCTGACACTCAGCGAGTGTCAGAGTGAGGTTTTTATACAGACGGGGATTCAAAATCCCCGCCTCTAGGTTGTGGTCATGTGACCGCCTCCGGGTGCGGTCACATGGTCCTGAATGCGGAAGTGCGGCTGGACGGAGCGGCGGGGATAAGGTAAGTCCGTAACAGAAAGTACAGGTCTGTACAAAGTACACACAGTCAAGTAATATTTTATTTCAAATGGCCTAAGGTTGATCTCTTTATCTCTAATATTTTAAACAGATAAAGTAGACAGCCATTATGGTTTCCAGCATGACCTGCCTTGCAACACATCTAACCATGGGATAAAACAACATCCATGTGATTTGTTTTTGTTTTTATTAAAGGATTTTGTATGTACAGTTTTTTTAAATTTGTGTTTAATTTGATTAATGAAAAGGTGTTTATGAATAAATATTTTTTTCTTAATTCTTAATACTTATTCTCCTATAACTCTCTGCTGCTTTAGATAGTGTTGAATTAGTGGCGCTATATAAATAAATGATGATGATGATGATGAACACCCACTTCTGTTACACAAACTTTACTTCATTGTCCATCATGACACAGTTCTCTCCTGGTGGACTTCCAACCTCTCAAACCGCTCCTGTAGTGTATTCACCTCTGGCACATTCTCCCTTCCACTCCCACTCTCTATTGAGGTCTCACATGGCACCTTTATTTTTCTAAATGTTATACTTTATTATTGTACACCTCTTCTCTTGGATCATTTGCCCTCCAATACCATCTCTATGCTGAGTACACCCAAATGTACATTGCTTTCTCTTATTCAGGCCCACAAAGTTGAGACAGATAAGGACATGGGTGGGAATTGAACTCAAGACCCCAGTGCTGTATGGGAGAAGTGCTAACCACTAAGCCATCATGCTAAGTGGCATAGCATTGTTTTTTTTGTTCTTTTTTTTAAAGCTGAGTACATAACATAACATACAAGCCGTAGATGAAGAGGCAACAAGGTTACCATACAAAATAGTTGCATTTACCTCCAAGGAGCCTGTCCACTCAAAATCAAACATCCCTCTGAATCTTAGGCTATTCATGGCAATAGATGTCAGCATGCACATAATAATGTGGATGTAATGCAATCCACAAGCTTTATATGCAATTTTTATCAAACAGATATGTGTCACACTTCAATGCAGAAATCACAGCTGAGGAGCTTGGAATATGGTGAAACACCATGTTTATTGCAGGATGGTACAAACCGGATACCATCATTTTTAAAAAACACAGTCCCTTTTTTCTCCTCTAAGACACATTCTTTAGGTTTCAATATAAATCAATACCAATTGGTACACTTTAAGAGTCAACCTACATCAACCATATTGTATTTATTAGGGAGGTATACCCTTGGTTTGTAGCTCTTGTACCTCCTGAGAGAGCACATCTGTCACTCACTGTGCCTCTGGTCTGGTACGTGGCTCTCTCTCATTCCTGCCGGCGCCTGTCCTAAGCCACGGCCGTCCGCCATCTTGACTGGATTGCGCATGTGCAGGACTCTTGAACTTAAAACCTTGCTTTTAATCCTATTGGTGAATCAATCACCACTCACTATTTAAGGCACCGGTGTCCTTAGTATCGTTGCCTGTTCTTGGTTCTCATTCCCTTGAGACTCCTAGGTGTTTCCTGTGTTCTGCTCGTGTGATCGGTTTTGCTGTGGACAAGTCCTCTCTGCTCATCCGTGGTAAACTTGCCCGCTACAGACTATCTCTACTCAGCTGCATGCCTTTACCTGGACAAGCCTTATCTGCTCTTCTGTGGTAAATGTACCCGCTATAGACTGCTTGCCATTCCGCTGCATACCTGCACCTGGACAAGCCTGCTCTGCTCATCAGTGGTAACGTACCCGCCACAGACTATTTGCTATTCAGCTGCTTGCCTGCATTTGGACAAGTCTCCCTTGCTCATCAGTGGTATACTTGCCGCTACAGACTACCCGCTATTCTGCCACCTACCTGCACCTGGACAAGTCTTCCCATCACCGCAGTGGTACAACTTGCTATCCGCAGACCACTGACACTCCCGCTACCTACCTGCACCTGGACAACTCTTCCCATCACAGCAGTGGTACAACTTGCTATCCGCAGACCACTGACTCTCCCTGCTACCCACCTGCACTGGCACGAGTCTTCACTGCACATCAGTTGTTATACCTACCTCCGCATTATAGTTGCAAGTCGCTGACTCTCCTGCTGCATAGCTGCAAGTCGCTGATTCTCCATTGACATTCTTTATCCTAAGTTGTTGTACTGTTCCAACCATTCACCATACTGCCCAGAGAATCGCTGTGATAAACTCCGCCCCTCTGGTAAGCATAATCACACCTGGTGAATCCTGGGTAGAAACTCCTAGTGCCCGTGACAGTAAGAACAGGCCATGACAGACCCAGGATCGGAACCAACAGCTAGTGAGATGCTGCAGCATCTGGTTACTCGGATTGAACAACAAGATGTGCGGCAGCAACAGCTGTTACAATGTTTTCAGGCCCTAGCCGCCTGAGGAGACCCTGTGCAAAATGTATCAGCTACTGTTAATCCTACAGTGTCTTCTTCTGCCCCAGTGCCATCCCAGGTGTCTACCACTTCTACGCTACACCTGCCTACTCCCGCTAAATATGATGGAGACCCGAAAACTTGTAGGAGTTTTCTCAACCAGTGCTCCATTCATTTTGAACGTCAACCTCACAATTTCCCTACTCATCGCTCTAAAGTTGCCTATCTAATTTCTTTGTTTTCCGGACAGGCTCTGGCGTGGGCCTCCCCTCTGTGGGAAAGAAATGACCCTCTATTAGAAGATAGTGCCATATTTATTTCAACTTTCCGAAGAATTTTTGACGAACCTGGTCGTGTTATTTCTGCTGCCTCCAGTATTCTCCGACTACGCCAAGGATCCCGTTCAGTAGGCCAGTACGTAATCCAATTCCGTACACTCCAATGGAACAGTGAGGCGCTGATAGCTGCCTTCTGGCAGGGTCTTGCTGACAAAATAAAAGACGCTCTGACCTCACAAGAGTTACCCTCTTCCTTGGATGATTTGATTTCTCTGTGCCACAGAGTAGACATGAGATTTCGAGAAAGAGATTCTGAAAGAGAAAGTTCATCTTAAGTCTCCGTTCACCCGACATCTCGAGTTCGTCACCTTCCACCTCCTGTAGAACCCATGGAGATCGGACGCTCTAGACTAACTTCTGAGGAGAGAGAGAGCGACGAGTGAAAAATAGACTCTGTATCTATTGCGCTGACCCTACTCATATGCTGAACTCTTGTCCCAGAAAGTCGGGAAATGCGAGTCCCTAACCTGTTTCGGAGAGGTAAGGTTAGGGTCCCTGGAATCCTCTCCATGTCTCATGGACTCTAAAATTTGTTCTTTCGCTGTTACTGTTTCCACTTCTACCAAGTCATTTACGTCTCAAGCACTTCTAGACTCTGGTGCTGCCAAAAGTTTTATTTGAAGTTCCCTAATGTGACAGTGGTCCTTACCAGTGATTCCTTAAAAACAGCTATTGTTGTCACCGCTATAGATGGCTCACGAGTTATAACTGGAATTATTACTCAACGTACCATTCCTTTGACCCTTCAAATCGGAGCTTTATATCAAGATCAAATTTCTTTTTTGGTCCTTCCCGTTACTACCAGTCCTATTGTACTTGGCTTTCCGTGGCATCAACTCCATTCTCCTCAGATTGACTGGAACACTCCACAAGTCATTTCCTGGGGTCCGAATTGTCATCACAAATGTCTGACTCGAGTTGTTCCAGTAAAAATAAATAAATCTTCTATAGCACCTTGCCCGCCCGGCCTTCCTCCACAGTATGCTTCCTTTGCGGATGTATTCGATAAAGCCCAGTCAGAACGCCTTCCACCCCATCGGGTTTGGGATTGTCTGATAGACTTACAACCTGGCAAGAACCCTCCTAGAGGTCGTGTATACCCTCTGTCGTTACCAGAGACTCAGGCGATGTCTGACTATGTCAAAGAAAATCTCCATCGTGGGTTTATTTGGCCGTCCACCTCTCCCGCTGGAGCGGGGTTCTTCTTTGTTAAGAAGAAGGATGGGTCATTACGACCTTGTATAGACTATCGAGGCCTTAACGCCATTACCATCAAAAATCGCTACCCTATCCCATTAATTACCGAACTGTTTGACCGCATCAAGGGAGCTTGAATATTCACTAAACTAGATCTTCGTGGCGCCTACAACTTAATTCTGATCAAGGCCGTAGACGAATGGAAGACAGCTTTTAACACCAGGGATGGACACTATGAATACCTAGTCATGCCTTTTGGGTTGTGTAACGCCCCAGCTGTCTTCCAGGGATTCGTGAATGAAATCTTCCGGGATCTGTTGTATGTTTGTGTCGTCGTCTATCTGGACGACATATTGATTTTCTCGCAAGATCTTTCCTCCCATCAACAGCATGTGGCAGAGGTCCTTTCTAGACTCCGAAAAAATGTACTATTCTGCAAGTTAGAAAAATGTTCCTTTGAATTATCCCAGATTCCATTCTTGGGATATATTGTTTCTGTAGTTGGTCTAGAGATGGATCCGGAGAAAGTCAATGCAGTGCTACTTTGGCCCCAGCCAATTACTCTCAGGGCGATTCAACGCCTCTTAGGATTCGCAAACTATTATCGACGCTTCATTCAAGGTTTCTCCTCCATTGTCTCCCCAATCGTGGTTCTGACCCATAAGGTCGCCAATACCAAGCAATGGTCGGCTGAGGCACTTCAAGCATTTCAATTCCTTAAGAAGGTGTTCTCCACCGCTCCTGTTCTTCGACAACCTGACGTGACCCTTCCCTTCTTCCTCGAAGTAGATGCTTCTAATATTGGACTAGGGGCCATTCTATCCCAAAGATCAGAACAAAGGAAATTCCATCCCTGTGCTTTCTACTCCCGAGCTCTTCTACCTGCCGAGAAGAACTATACTATCGGGGATAAAGAGCTATTGGCCATAAAAGTGGCTCTAGAGGAGTGGAGATATTTACTGGAAGGGGCTCGTCACCCCTTGACTATTTTTACTGACCACAAAAATCTTCTCTATTTACAGTCAGCTCAATGTATGAACCCCCGACAAGCAAGATGGTCACTTTTTTTCTCTCGCTTTGATTTAATCATAACTTTCAAACCGGCTTTAAAAAATAAAAAAGCTAATACATTGTCTCGGGCAGTTGCTGCTTCCGCTGACGTTGAAGATTGTTTCGACCGTAGTATATTGGATCCTAAATCTGTGAGTTTGGCCACTTTTTCCACCAATGTTCTACCATTTGGGAAAACCCTTGTGCCACCACCTCTGCGTAAAAAGATTTTGTTGTGGTATCACTCCTCTCGTTTCACTGGACATTCTGGAGAACGAAAAACACTAGAGATTTTCTCTCTGAGCTATTGGTGGCCCTCGATTAGGAAAGATGTCAAAGAATTTGTGGCTGCTTGTGACATTTGTTCCCAATTTAAAACCTCCCGTAGAACACCGGCGGGCCTACTCCAACCACTACCTATTCCTTCCAAACCATGGACCCATATAAGTATGGACTTTGTCACTGATCTTCCCCCAGCAAGAAATGTAATACTATCTGGGTAGTGGTAGATAGATTCTCAAAGATGGCCCATTTCATTCCTTTGATAGGATTACCCTCTTCATCTACATTGGCTGACCATTTCATCAAGGAAATTTTTCGGATTCATGGATGTCCATCTGAGATCATTTCGGACAGAGGAGTGCAGTTCGTCTCCAGATTCTGGCGAGCCCTTTGCAAAACCTTGGGTATTCGACTGTCATTATCATCATCATACCATCCTCAGTCGAATGGGCAGACCGAAAGAGTCAACCAGGATTTAGAGACTTTCTTAAGAATGTTTTCCTCAGCCAACCAGGACAATTGGGTAGACTTGCTTCCATGGGCTGAATTCGCCCACAATAATATGTATCACGAGTCATCTTCGAAAACACCTTTCTTTGTGGTATACGGTCACCATCCGTCTTCCCTGAAGTTTGCCCCACGTTATATCGGTCCATATAAAACCACTCAAGTGATTAATCCCGTGTGTTTTGAAGTGTTATTACCAAAGAACCTTCGGATCTCTAATGCCTTCCACGTTTCATTACTCAAGCCTCTCATCATCAACCGATTCTCGGTTCCTCCTTCAGTACCTCGCCCAGTTCAAGCTCATCAAGAGGAGGAGTTCGAGATTACCCATTACCCATATACTGGATGCCAAAATCTCTCGTGGAATCCTTCGCTTCCTGGTGCATTGGAAAGGTTTTGGCCCTCAGGAGCGCTCTTGGATCCGCGCAGAAGATCTCAATGCTCCAGCTCTTCTAAAGAAATTTTATTCCAAATATACGGGCAAACCCGGTTTCAAGTGTTCTGTGCCCACCTTTAAAAGGGGGGGTACTGTCACTCACCGGACGGTTAGTGCCTCTGGTCTGGTACGTGGCTCTCTCTCATTCCTGCCGGCGCCTGTCCTAAGCCACGGCCGTCCGCCATCTTGACTGGATTGCGCATGTGCAGGACTCTTGAACTTAAAACCTTGCTTTTAATCCTATTGGTGAATCAATCACCACTCACTATTTAAGGCACCGGTGTCCTTAGTATCGTTGCCTGTTCTTGGTTCTCATTCCCTTGAGACTCCTAGGTGTTTCCTGTGTTCTGCTCGTGTGATCGGTTTTGCTGTGGACAAGTCCTCTCTGCTCATCCGTGGTAAACTTGCCCGCTACAGACTACCTCTACTCCGCTGCATGCCTTTACCTGGACAAGCCTTATCTGCTCTTCTGTGGTAAACGTACCCGCTATAGACTGCTTGCCATTCCGCTACATACCTGCACCTGGACAAGCCTGCTCTGCTCATCAGTGGTAACGTACCCGCCACAGACTATTTGCTATTCAGCTGCTTGCCTGCATTTGGACTAGTCTCCCTTGCTCATCAGTGGTATACTTGCCGCTACAGACTACCCGCTATTCCGCCACCTACCTGCACCTGGACAAGTCTTCCCATCACCGCAGTGGTACAACTTGCTATCCGCAAACCACTGACGCTCCCGCTACCTACCTGCACCTGGACAAGTCTTCCCAACACCGCAGTGGTACAACTTGCTATACGCAGACCACTGACGCTCCCGCTACCTACCTGCACCTGGTCAACTCTTCCCATCACAGCAGTGGTACAACTTGCTATCCACAGACCACTGACTCTCCCCGCTACCCACCTGCACTGGCACGAGTCTTCACTGCACATCAGTTGTTATACCTACCTCCGCATTATAGTTGCAAGTCGCTGACTCTCCTGCTGCATAGCTGCAAGTCGCTGACTCTCCATTGACATTCCTTATCCTAAGTTGTTGCACTGTTCCAACCATTCATCATACTGCCCAGAGGATCGCTGTGATAAACTCCGTCCCTCTGGTAAGCATAATTACACCTGGTGAATCCTGGGTAGAAACTCCTAGTGCCCGTGACAGCATCCCCCTTCATATTCAAATTTTTGCCAGATATGTCATTCTGCCACAATCTTGCATGTAGGACTACTCATGCACCTGGGTGTCTCTCTTCTTATACCTGTCACTCCCAGCATAACTTGCTGGTCAATGTAGTTGTTGCTGTGCTGTTCCCTGCTGTGCTCCTGGTTCACCTATTCCCTGGGATTTCTTCATATCACCCGTTTACCTGCATCAGCCGTTTCCTGGTATTTGCTTTCTGCATCTCCCTGCAATCCTCATTCTTTACATACACCATTCGGTTTGTACCATCCTGCAATAAACATTGTGACTGGCCCAGAGAAAATGCATTGATTTCATGACTGGCAGTTTAAACCGGGATCTGCAATGCATGCTCAGCTAATAGAACTGGCAAACTTACCAAAAAGATGGTTGGAGCCCGTCCATAATACATGGGTCAGAATGTTAGAAATCCTGATTATCGACCATTGCGAGCGGAACCTAAGTTGGGAGTTACAGAGATGGGTTCTACAGACTGTCCCTCAGTCATTTGAGGAGCTTGAGACAGCTGTTGACCGGTATTACACTGTCGTAAATATGGCCCAAACAGCTGAGAAAGTTGGCAGGTCGGACTTCAAGCCGAAACCAACACCAGAGTTTGGGACAGACCACAAAATGACCCCACCGAGGTGTTTTGAGTGTGGTGAGCTGGGACACTTTCAGAGGCATTGTCCAAATCATCCAGAACCAATGGATTGTTAGTGTTACGGTTTAGGTACCTTAGTCAGTATTTTCGCAGGCTTATCTAGGGCGTGGAGTCTAAAGACCTTCCGGTCTTCACCAAGAACCACCGCAAGGTAGGATGGGTTTTCTTGCCGAAGAACTGCAGGTCGCGGCCCCCAGGTTAGCCTACTGACGTAAGGGAAAAGGCTCTAAGTGATGGATAGACAGCAGAAAATATGGCAGGGTGGTGCACATAATGACGCACTAACCGTGAATTCCAGGGTCTGAAGGTCTGAAGCGGAAGCTGGCTGGGTGCACGGTATCTGTTGTATGCCTTAAACAGGAGATGAGTCCAAGAGTAGTCGAAACACAGCCGGGTCGGTACACAGGAGATCGTCAAATATACGGTGCAAGAGAGAAATCCAGAGAGTAGCCAGGAACAGTGCCGAGTCGGTACACGGGGGGTTAGTCCAATACACGGTGCCAGGGATTAGCCAAAGAATAGTCAGGATGCAGCCAGGTCGGTACACAGTAGTCTGAAGAAATGTAGGAGCACACAGGGAGCAGGATCACAGGAGTCAGGTACACAGGGAGAGATAGCCAGGAACAGGAAACACATTGCTCTGACACAGATAGCGTGTTAGAGCAGAGAATATGTAGTTTTTTGAATTCCCCGCCCAGGAGTCACATGACCATCGTTGCAAGAACCCGGAAGTGCAGAGGCGCGATCAGAGGGAGCGCTAACTGCCGGAGAGGACAAGCTGCTAGACATCCGACAGCGCAGTGGAGCGGGGAACAGGTAAGATCATAACAGTTAGATGGCTCGACTAGACCCCAGGTTTCCTGCTTGTTTCACCATGTCCTCATTCACAGGGAATCCATTGCTATTTTGGATAACCGTCCAGATATGGCAAGAGGTGGTGTTAGCGTTGGTGGGCTCAAGTAGTGAAATCACCTTGGTATATGGCACTGTGGTTCCAGAAGGCCTATCGAACCGGCTACCGTCAGTCCTGTGCATTCATGGGGTCACCTAGGAATATGACCATGTCAATTATCCCATTACTGTGAGGGAACAAACAGTGCAAGTGGCAGCAGCGATAGCCCCAAGACTGTCATACCCCCTTATTCTGGAGCGAGACTTTCCCTTGTTCTAGGAAATAATAGCTTACCAGATTGGTCAGGACATGCCGGCAACTTAGTCACTGGCCGAGCGTCCAACCCTGTCTTTCATACCCCTAAACTGGAGATAGAGACAGTGAAACCGTAATACCTGGAGCCTGAATACTAGGCTTTGGCTGCAACTAGGATGGCGTTGCGTAACAGAATACAGGAGAGAAATATCCTAGCTGAAGAATGTGGCGAGGAAACGGAAGCCTTGCCAGAGGGTGAAGATTGGCCCCCAATATCCAGGACTGTGTCACTCCAGGACTTTGCAAGGGGTCAATTTAATGATAGTGCTTTGGAAATTGTTTATAAATATGTGGTGGAAGTGAATGGAGTGTGGAATACTGAGAGACTGACCAGGGAAAACCTTATTTTATAATAAAAGAGATCTGCTATATAGGTTGGCAGTGGTACAGGAGAAAACAGTTCATCAACTCTTGCTGCCACAGGTACACATTCCTTTGGTACTAATTTAGAGATGTGTCCTGAGGATCGCGCAACTGTGCCCATGAAAATGGCGAAGATGTTCCTGGCTGCTGTGCCCATGAAGAGAGCGAAGAAAGAAGGGGAAAGCTACTCACCGATCCAGCGGTGAGTATTTCTTCTTTTCCGCAGGTCCTGTCGGCAGAGGGAGGATTAGCCAATCAGGGCTCACCCCCCCTGCTGGCCAATCTCGGCTGGATGAGTGAGCCAATCCTGGCCGTTCAAAGGATTGGCGCTGCGGCGAGCCAATGAGCGCTCGTGTTGGCACCTAGTGATGACGTCGCGCCGGCGGTTATATAAGCCACCGGGCGGCGCCATTACTTCAGAAGTCTGTCGGCAGAGACAGAAGAGGACATCGTGGGAGCGCCGGATCAAGACAGAAAAGCCGGCGGAAGTGGCAGGGTGCCCTTGTCAGGGCAAAGAGCTACCCTGCCACTGACAGAAATCACCAGTGGAGACGTCGGCGGGGAGCCCTTGTAAGATCGCCAGAAACGCCGCGCCGAACAGGAGAAGAGGCAGGTCTCTGGCGGTTCTGGACTGGGACACGTGTTCCGCTTGAGTGAAGACAGTCATTCCGAGTACCGGCAATGACGACTGGCGGTTCCTTGCGACATTCGGCACTCAGGCGGTGCACTGCTCTAGTGAGCCTCTTTCGTGCCACGTGCGACTGGTCCTTAGAATTCCATGGGTGACCCCATAGGAGAAGATAGTCTTCTTGGTACGACCTGGGTGAGTGTCACGGGCACTAGGAGTCTTTACCCAGGGATCACCAGGTGATAAGCTTACCAGAGCAGTATAGGTGGTAATATGGTACTCTGGTAGCGGGGTGATCACGGAACAGGAGACAGCAGATGATAGAGATGCTCGGGAAAGTCTATGACTAGCAGCACTGGTAATATATATGTAGTAATACACGAGGAACTGAATGGACAAAGGACACGTGAGGGTAGTCAGTGGTCTGCGGTAGCAAGTTGTACCACTGCTATCGTGAGGAGGAATGTCCAACAGAAACGAGGAGGTGATGAGAATCAGCGGTCTGCATTTAGCAAGTTGTACCGCTATCTGGGTGAAGGAATGGGATCCAGGTGAAGGTATCCGGGAAGTCAGTGGTCTGCCTCTAGCAAGTTGTACCACTGAATATATATGTGAGGAGGAGCACGGGGAGAGACTGCAATACAGAGGATACACGGGCAGCTTGAACTTGATCCACAATGACATGCACAATATAGTAATGACTGAACAGCACTGCAATAATACAAAGTCATAGAAACTATCCGGGCAAAAGATAACACAGTCAATGATGGCAAAAGTCTCAGCGGATAGTAAGCTCCAGAGGAGAACAACTCAGTCCAGCAAGATATGCAGTACACCAGCACAGTCAATGAGAAGTATGCATACCGTGGTTCAGGAGCAGGCTGTCAGACAGGAGTGCAGAGATACCTGAACGGCTGGAGGCCGGCAGGATGCGAAGTCCCTGGAGGGTGAAGCGGTAATCAAGTAGGTGCAGCGCACAGGTAGGTAGACCAGCAGGGGAACAAATACTCAGGAAGCAGTAGTATGTAGAACTGGACTCCTGGAGGACCCTGAAGAGTAGCGATGGTCTAGACGAGATGAAAGCAGTGAGGCGCAGATCCGATGCAGACTGGCGAGTAGAGACCAGCAGGAACACTGAGAAGCACGGAGAGCGGATCAGCTGCTGCAGACACGAGTAGAACTGAGGAGTAGCAGCCAGCAGGACTCTGCAGGTACACGAAGGTAGCGGATAGCAACCAGCAGGTGCAGCCACGATGAAGCACGGGAGAGTAGAGCTGAGCTGGAACTGTTGAGCACGGAGAGCAGCAGATAGGAATCAGTTGTAGCAGTCTCGAGGAAACACAGCAGAGTTAAAGTGGTCTGAGGACTGTAGTGCACGGAGGCAGCGGATAGGAATCAGCAACAGACACGATGAAACACAGCAGAGTTGAAGTGGTCTGAAGACTGTAGTGCACGGAGGCAGCGGATAGGAATCAGCTAACAGTCACGATGAAACACAGCAGAGTTGAAGTGGTCTGAAGACTGTAGTGCACGGAGGCAGCGGATAGGAATCAGCTAACAGTCACGATGAAACGCAGGAGAGTTGAAGTGGTCTGAAGACTGTAGTGCACGGAGGCAGCGGATAGGAATCAGCTAACAGTCACGATGAAACACAGGAGAGTTGAAGTGGTCTGGAAACCACAGGAGTAGAAGTGGTCTGGAAACCACAGGAATCAGCAGCGCTGAATACACGAGGAAACACAGGAACACCTTCAGAGGCTCATGGGGAATGAGACTCCAAGATCAGGCAACGAGGAGTGGACAGCAGGTGCTTTAAATAGGGAGTGTTGCCTGATCAGCCAATTAAGTTAAAGGAACAGGTACTGAAGGTTTTGAAAGGGCTGCGCATGCGCAGACCCTCAGGATGGTGGACGGCCACGGTTCCTAAACACACGGGAAGAAGCACTCACAGTCTGGTGAGTGACAGTACCCCCCCTTTTAAAGGTGGGCACAGAACGCCTGGAACCGGGCTTGTCCGGATTTTTGGAATAAAACTTCTTAAGAAGAGCTGGGGCGTTGAGATCTTCAGCTTTGATCCATGAACGCTCCTCAGGACCAAAACCCTTCCAATGAACGAGGAAACGGAGAACTCCTCGCGAAATTTTTGCGTCCAATACATGAGTAATCTCGAAATCTTCCTCCTGATGAACTTGAACTGGCTGAGGTGCTGAAGGAGGAGCCGAGAAACGGTTGATGATGAGAGGTTTGAGCAAGGACACATGGAAGGCATTGGAAATACGAAGGTTCTTAGGAAGTAGAAGTTTGAAACAAACTGGATTTATCACTTGAATGATCCTATATGGACCAATAAAACGGGGAGCGAATTTCATAGATGGGACCTTCAAACGAATATTTTTGGTAGATAACCAGACACGATCTCCAATTTTCAGTGGTGGAATAGCCCGCCTCTTCTTATCTGCGAAAGACTTATATTTGGCAGATGTCTTCTTTAAACAGGTTTTGACCTGAGACCAAATATTTTTGAAGGTCTGACAAACAGTCTCTACAGCAGGAACTTGGGTGGGAGGGAGGGCAGGAAATTCCGGAAAAGACGGATGGTGACCGTAAACCACAAAGAATGGAGTTTTGGACGATGACTCATGGTACATGTTGGTATGAGCGAATTCAGCCCAAGGAAGCAATTCTACCCAGTTGTCTTGATTGGCTGATAAGAACATCCTTATAAAGGTCTCGAGATCTTGATTGACCCGTTCCGTTTGTCTGTTTGATTGCGGATGGTAAGAAGATGAGAGTGCTAATCGTATGCCCAAGGTTTTACAAAGGGCCCGCCGGAATCTGGAAACGAATTGTACTCCTCTATCTGACACAATCTCAGACGGACATCCATGAATACGAATGATTTCCTTAACGAAATGTTCAGCCAGAGTAGACGAACAAGGCAAACCAGACAAAGGGACAAAATGAGCCATCTTCGAAAATCTGTCTACCACTACCCAAATAGTATTACAATTTTTACTAGATGGCAGATCAGTAACAAAGTCCATACTAATATGGGTCCAGGGCTTGGACGGAATGGGTAGTGGTTGCAGCAACCCCGCTGGAGTTCTGCGGGAGGCTTTAAACTGAGAACACAATTCACAAGAAGCAACAAACTCTTTGACGTCTCTCCTCATCGAGGGCCACCAGTAACTTCGAGAGAGAATCTCAAAGGTCTTGCGTTCACCAGCATGTCCAGAAAAACGAGAAGAATGGAACCACGAAAGGATTTTCCTCCTAAGAGTAGGAGGCACGAGGGTCTTCCCAAATGGTAGCACTTTAGTGGAAGAAGCAGCCAGCGAGATACATTTGGGGTCTAGTATAGAATGGTTGGAAACCTCTTCAACGTCAGAGGACGTCACAAAAGCTCGAGATAGAGCGTCAGCTTTCTTGTTCTTGGCAGCTGGTTTGAAGGTTATGATTAATTCGAAACGGGAAAAGAAAAGAGACCATCTTGCATGACGAGGATTCAAGCATTGGGCAGACTGTAGGTATGACAAGTTCTTATGATCCGTGAAAATCGTCACAGGGTGACGAGCTCCTTCCAATAAGTATCTCCACTCCTCTAATGCAACTTTGATAGCCAGCAACTCCTTGTCCCCGATAGTGTAATTTTTCTCCGCAGGCAGGAGACCCCGAGAGTAAAAGGCACAAGGATGGATTTTTTGTTGCTCCGAGCGTTGGGAGAGAATGGCTCCTAAGCCCACATTAGAGGCATCTACTTCTAGGAAGAAGGGAAGTGTCACATCAGGCTGTCGAAGAATGGGAGCAGAGGAGAAGGACTCTTTAAGAAATTGAAAGGCTTGGAGGGCCTCGGATGACCATTGCTTAGTATTGGCCCCTTTACGAGTAAGGGCCACAATAGGAGATGCAATGGACGAGAAGTCTTGAATGAAGCGTCTATAGTAATTGGCAAAACCTAAAAAACGCTGGATAGCACGAAGAGTAGTTGGCTGGGGCCAATGTAATACAGCATTCACCTTTTCTGGATCCATTTTCAGGCCAACTCCGGAAACAATATACCCCAAAAATGGAATCTGGGGCAACTCGAATGAACATTTTTCTAGTTTGCAGAATAATGAATTTTTCCGGAGTCTGGAAAGGACCTCTGCCACATGTTGGTGATGAGAAGGCAGGTCCTGTGAAAAGATCAATATGTCGTCCAGGTAGACAACGACACATACATATAACAAGTCCCGAAAGATCTCATTAACGAAGCCCTGGAAAACAGCGGGGGCATTACACAACCCGAAAGGCATTACTAGATAGGCATTACTAGATATTCATAATGCCCATCTCTGGTGTTGAACGCTGTCTTCCATTCGTCACCGGGCCGGATTCTAATTAAATTATAGGCACCACGAAGATCCAACTTGGTAAAGATCCGAGCTCCCTTGATGCAATCAAATAACTCAGTGATCAACGGAATGGGATACCGATTTTTAATAGTAATGGCATTGAGTCCACGAAAATCTATGCAGGGGCGTAGTGATCCATCCTTCTTTTTTACGAAGAAGAACCCGGCTCCAGCGGGAGAGGTGGAAGGTCGAATAAACCCTCGCTGGAGATTCTCCTGGATGTAATCAGATGTAGCTTGAGTTTCAGGTAACGAAAGTGGATAGACCCGACCCCTAGGAGGAGTCTTGCCAGGTAAAAGATCGATCGGACAATCCCGGTGATTAAGATGAGATGGAAGATTGCTGTATTTTAAGAGGAATGACTTGAGAAAGACAACAATGATGACTTTCAGCTCCCCAAGACGTAACTTGAGGAGTGCGCCAGTCAATCTGGGGAGAATGACATTGAAGCCATGGAAGGCCTAAGACAATCGGACTTGTCGTAACAGGAAGAATTAAAAACGAAATCTCTTCATGGTGTAGCACACCAATCTGAAGCGTTACTGGAGACGTACTCTGGGTGATGAGACCGTTGATGAGACGTGATCCATCTATAGCAGTCACAGTAATCGGTGTTTTCAAAGTAATCACTGGTAGGGACCATTGATTCACTAGGGATTTAGAAATGAAATTTCCTGCTGCTCCAGAATCAATCAGTGCTTGAGACTCAAAGGATTTGGTAGCAAAGGAAATCGTAACATCAAAAGCGCAGACTTTTAATTTCGTAGAAGATGGAGAGGACTCCAGGGACCCTAACTTCACCTCTCCAGAACTAGTTAGGGTCTGGCATTTCCCGATTTCTTAGGGCAAGAACTGAGCATATGTGTGGAATCAGCACAATAGATACAAAGTCTATTCTTTACTCTTCGGTTCCTTTCCTCTGAAATTAATTTGGAACGTCCTATCTCCATGGGAATCACAGAAGGTGAAGCTGGACGAAATTGAGGGGTTGAGCGAAGAGGTGCTTTAACTGAAGTTGTTTTCTCATATTCCCTTTCACGAAACCTCATGTCTACACGATGGCAAAGAGAGATCAAATCTTCTAATGACGTAGGTAGCTCTTGGGTAGTCAGTGCATCTTTAATTTTATCGGAGAGCCCCTGCCAGAAGGCGGCAATTAGTGCTTCAGTGTTCCACTGAAGTTCAGAGGCTAATATCCTAAATTGAATGACGTACTGGCCTACTGTATGAGAACCCTGACGTAAACGAAGAATGCTGGAAGCAGCGGAGGTCACACGACCTGGTTCATCGAACACACTTCGGAACATAGAAATGAATTTGGCACTATCTTGTAATACAGGATCGTTTCTCTCCCACAGAGGGGAGGCCCAAGCCAGAGCTTGTCCAGAAAACAATGAGATAAGATAGGCCACTCTGGAACGATGGGTAGAAAAATTTTGAGGTTGGAGCTCAAAATGAACTGAGCATTGGTTGAGAAAACCCCTACAAGTTTTGGGGTCTCCATCGTACTTTGACGGAGTAGGCAGGTGAAGCGTGGAAGCCGTAGACACCTGGGATGGCACTGGGTAAACGGAGGAAAGCACAGGAGCTTCAACATTAGCTGTAACGGTCTGTCCAGATGCTCCTTGGGAGGCTAACGACTGGTAGCATTGAAGTAACAGCTGTTGGTGAGCATCCTGTTGCTCCACACGGGTGACCAGATGCTGCAGCATCTCTTTGGCTGTAGGTTCCGTATCTGGGTCTGTCATGGCCTGATCTTACTGTCACGGGCACTAGGAGTCTTTACCCAGGGATCACCAGGTGATAAGCTTACCAGAGCAGTATAGGTGGTAATATGGTACTCTGGTAGCGGGGTGATCACGGAACAGGAGACAGCAGATGATAGAGATGCTCGGGAAAGTCTATGACTAGCAGCACTGGTAATATATATGTAGTAATACACGAGGAACTGAATGGACAAAGGACACGTGAGGGTAGTCAGTGGTCTGCGGTAGCAAGTTGTACCACTGCTATCGTGAGGAGGAATGTCCAACAGAAACGAGGAGGTGATGAGAGTCAGCGGTCTGCGTTTAGCAAGTTGTACCGCTGTCTGGGTGAAGGAATGGGATCCAGGTGAAGGTATCCGGGAAGTCAGTGGTCTGCCTCTAGCAAGTTTTACCACTGAATATATATGTGAGGAGGAGCACGGGGAGAGACTGCAATACAGAGGATACACGGGCACCTTGAACTTGATCCACAATGACATGCACAATATAGTAATGACTGAACAGCACTGCAATAATACAAAGTCATAGAAACTATCCGGGCAAAAGATAACACAGTCAATGATGGTAAAAGTCTCAGCGGATAGTAAGCTCCAGAGGAGAACAACTCAGTCCAGCAAGATATGCAGTACACCAGCACAGTCAATGAGAAGTATGCATACCGTGGTTCAGGAGCAGGCTGTCAGACAGGAGTGCAGAGATACCTGAACGGCTGGAGGCCGGCAGGATGCGAAGTCCCTGGAGGGTGAAGCGGTAATCAAGTAGGTGCAGCGCACAGGTAGGTAGACCAGCAGGGGAACAAATACTCAGGAAGCAGTAGTATGTAGAACTGGACTCCTGGAGGACCCTGAAGAGTAGCGATGGTCTAGACGAGATGAAAGCAGTGAGGTGCAGATCCGATGCAGACTGGCGAGTAGAGACCAGCAGGAACACTGAGAAGCACGGAGAGCGGATCAGCTGCTGCAGACACGAGTAGAACTGAGGAGTAGCAGCCAGCAGGACTCTGCAGGTACACGGAGGTAGCGGATAGCAACCAGCAGGTGTAGCCACGATGAAACACGGGAGAGTAGAGCTGAGCTGGAACTGTTGAGCACGGAGAGCAGCGGATAGGAATCAGTTGTAGCAGTCTCGAGGAAACACAGCAGAGTTAAAGTGGTCTGAGGACTGTAGTGCACGGAGGCAGCGGATAGGAATCAGCTAACAGTCACGATGAAACACAGCAGAGTTGGAGTGGTCTGAAGACTGTAGTGCACGGAGGCAGCGGATAGGAATCAGCTAACAGTCACGATGAAACACAGCAGAGTTGAAGTGGTCTGAAGACTGTAGTGCACGGAGGCAGCGGATAGGAATCAGCTAACAGTCACGATAAAACGCAGGAGAGTTGAAGTGGTCTGAAGACTGTAGTGCACGGAGGCAGCGGATAGGAATCAGCTAACAGTCACGATGAAACACAGGAGAGTTGAAGTGGTCTGGAAACCACAGGAGTAGAAGTGGTCTGGAAACCACAGGAATCAGCAGCGCTGAATACACGAGGAAACACAGGAACACCTTCAGAGGCTCATGGGGAATGAGACTCCAAGATCAGGCAACGAGGAGTGGACAGCAGGTGCTTTAAATAGGGAGTGTTGCCTGATCAGCCAATTAAGTTAAAGGAACAGGTACTGAAGGTTTTGAAAGGGCTGCGCATGCGCAGACCCTCAGGACGGTGGACGGCCACGGTTCCTAAACACACGGGAAGAAGCACTCACAGTCTGGTGAGTGACAGTGAGGGTTTAGGAACAGCCTTCCGAAGTAGACCGTGAACACCGGCTGGTGTTCCCCACAGAGTAGAGGGAGGAGGTTTAGGCAGTACACTACACCCAGTTTATAGTCAAGTTGTGTTCCTGGCCATTAGTTAAGTTGTTAGGGTCGGGTCGCCTGTTGTTAGTTAGTGCAGTTGTGTAGATGTACATACTAGCCTCACTGGTAGAGTAGAGGGAGGCTCTGTTGTGTCTGTCGTCCACAGGTGTCGGGGAAGAGCAGGAGAGCAGGGACCGGAAGTTGGAGTGCCCCGTTGAGTATAATGCTCTATTCCATCTTTCAGTTATGCCCTCACCGAGAAGTGAGTGGGGTACTTGAGCCGGGACGGTTCCTGGTCTCAAATATTCGTAGTCCCGCTCCCTTGGAAAGAGTAAAACGAGGTGGCGGCAAGCGAGATTGACTAGAGTGTCTCTGCTCATTACAGTGGTCTTGGACAGCCCTTTCCTGGCAGGCACGGCCTTAATTTCTGTTTCTTCCTCAGAGGGAAGTGGTTGGAAGTGACAGAGGTTTGGTTGCTGGTCTGCTGGGATAGGACAGCGGCTGGGGTGCATCGGAAGCGGACAGGAGGTGACCCTCGTTTGTAAGGTAAGTTCATCTGTGTGCGTCTGTCCTGTTCCCCGCAGGCGTTACACTAACAGCCCATACACACTTTTGGAGGGCATCTGGGAGAGATGATTCCAATTCGACTTTTATGGTGTCCATTTTGAATTTGAAAATTACAGCACATTTTGGTCTGTAATTCATTCTAAAACTCTCACTCACCTAATATAGGTGATTTTAGCAATACCTTGTTAATTGAAGGGGTTTGGTACGAATTCCCGACACTGTGACTAACGACAGCCCAAAAAATGACACAAATATGCCTACAAGTACTGCATCGTGGCAGCTAAATAGTAGATGCGATGTAAAACAGACGCAAGGTATGCATTAAATCCCTCCAAAACTGAAATAATGGTACAATAAATGACTACCGACAGTACTGAATGTCTGCACATGAAATGCCTACTGAGAAATATTACCTACAAATATTAAAATCACTAAAAATAAAATCCGGCAATCAATATTACCGACATTACATAAATGCCTACCAAATAATAAACGTTCTCAGAAATATTAACTACAAATCCAAAAGTACTACTAAATAAATTCCTACAAACAACATTACCGACATTACATAAATGGTGGCACAAAAAATTACTACTGAGATATAAGACCTACACATTACATTTGTACACATACCCAAAATGATAATCTATTACTAAAATTAAAAAGTCAATGTACTCACCCTAACAAGAGGTGAATGAAAACGACAATAGTAAAATAGATATATTTAATAGTTATGTACCAGATTACTATATTCTTTATTTGCATTATCATACATTACACTCTCTTTAATTGTTGTAATTTTTTTTGGTTTATCATTGACATTCAAAGGCATTGGGGCCATAATAGTTCATACTTTTCCCAACCATGTCTGTTATTACTGTATATTTTCATTTATCTCTACCCGTGTTTGCTACTACCTTTTTATGTCATTATCACAAACCAATACGCCAGTTACTATGTCTTTAATAGCAATAATACCTCTGCTGAATTATTGTGTTCATAAATGGCATTTAATTAGACCTTAATCTTTTGTCTTGGAGGAACTGATATTAATAACCAATATTTTATGTTAACTGCAGCGGTTTATGATGTATAATTGTCAATGATTATATTGATCCCAAGATAACTTAAAGCAAGTTAATTCATACCCTGTAATGTATATGTATTAAACATCAAATATATATTTTTTATTATTATATTCTTATCCATTTAAAAAAAAAAAAATCTATATCCTTATTCTGCAATAAAGTTATATACATGTTGTTCTAATTCTTTCTTATATTTATATATTTAAAGTTTGTCACTGTTACACACAACCAAGTATAATTTAAAACATAGTTCATTGTATCATGTAAGCATTGCACAGACATTCTTCATATATGTATTAATTTATTGTCAATAAATATCGTCATTATTAAAAAATGCTTGCTTTAAAGCCGTCAATGTACAATTCATGCATGTCAACATCAAATCCATTGATTGGGCAGATAAATCTGTTCTTCTCAATTCCTCATTTTCACTGTATTTTTGAAAAACAAAAAGGACATTGTTAGTATATGAAACTGTATAGAAAATATTAACAATATTCCTAGACACATGATAAATGTAAATCTCCAGTTTAAAGCACTTCAATCACTTTAATATTTTTAATTTTTAATCACAACTACAAAAATATATGTCATATCATTACAATAGTCCTTAAAAGATAAGCCTTTACATTTGATTAGAAAATGGAAGGCCCTATGCCATCACTCCACGACATGCCAATTATATTCATGGATAGTAGTGATGGACCCCGTGTTGTCTTTGTATTAGTTGTCTGTATGGAATAGATATTATAATAACTATGTTATTCTTCTTCATTGTACATTGGATCTTTTAAGAAAAACTCATAATCTTCATCCAATCTAATATCTGTCCTAATAGTGGTAATGTGTTAAAAATTACATATGGTGTTACTTCATCAAAAAATAAAAAATATATTACATTTTCAATCACAAATCTAACACATATACTCACCCTGGTTCTGGTCCATATAAATGTAATGTTCATATTCTTCTCCATGTGTATTCATTAATTCTTTAATGAAATGTAAAAGAAACTTGCTTCATTGCTGTGTATTTTCTTCCCTATATTCTACAAAATCTAAACACACAATTTAGTATAAAAATAGCCAAAGTAAGTCGGTCATTAAATACTTTGAATCCACAGTATTTTATACATCCTTTCCAATGTTGAAATGCTCATAGGCCTGATTATTTAGCGCCCTCCTCTTCCTATATAGAAAAGGTCACAGTTAATGTCAAACTTTCCTAAAACAGTTATTTTATACATCTGGCAGCGCTATATTCTGACATTCTAAAGGCACACTCACAAGCAATTTGGGGGAGGGAAGCTTGACATCCAGAATTGTTTGAAGACCACCACAGGCACACGATTTCTTGCAGGCAAAACGCTTTTAAACCAAAGAAATTCACTTGGCTTTGCATTTCTAGTAGTGCAGCGGTCAATATTGCACAGATTCCGACATAGCTCATAGGGCACACTTACCGGCTATTTTTGGGTCTCAAAGTTTTCGATACATCTCTTTTCATTTCACGTACAACGCTTTTATAACTTGTAAACAATCCCTCCTAAATAGGTCATGAGGTCCACTGTTTCCTTCTGGCTAATAAATGTTTGTAATGCAGTTTCCCATGTTTTTTGCTCCCATCGTGGTGGTGTCCTTCGAGTGTTGGCAGTCACCTTCTGTATTTGGGCTTTCGTGGTGCTTTGTTCTATGAGGTAGGTAGGTAGGTTGTACACACTTAACTTCTTCTCACCCAATATGCTGTTCCACCTCCGGTGTCAACCTTACAATTTATTATTTGTTCGTTGGATGCCCAACCTGTTATTTTCATGCATCGTCCACATTTTGGGGAAAAACAACGGTGCTGTTCTTGTAGATTGGCTGTGCCTTCTTTCACGATGTCTACATAGAACATAATTTTCCTCAAATATTTCACCACGGGTTCTGCATATTTGGGTAAATGTCTGTTTAGTTCTTCAAAGGCAACTACGATGTCATTCAGGGACAAAAAGGCAAGGGCTTGCAAATGCCTCATCGCGAGTGCAAAACCAGGGTCTGTGCCATACAGCTGAGATAATCCTGTTGTCTGGATGCTTTGGTAAAGGCTCTGACCCAGGTGAAACAAGCAACATTTATGCTGGCAGTTTCCAAGTTCGAGCTGGGTGGCATTTATTGCAGCAATCTCAAAATCGGTGAGGATATATTGCAGAGCCAGGTCGATGTCAAATTCCATGGCATAATCCTGGAGTTCTTCTAAAAACTTTTCATAGCACTTCTGGCTTTTACTCGAAAGTAATCCATAAACCAGCGGCACAAAACGTCTGCTGTCTTTATTTGTACCAACCATAGCATGGATGGTGTAGATATACCTAAATAATGTTGGGCATGTTTTGAAGGTGCCATCTATCAACCAATATTAGGCCTCCTGTAGTTTTTTCCAAATTTTCATGAGTCACAGTAAAATGCGGTCACTGACAAATGTGGTGTCCTTAAAGAGAAATTGCTCTCTAACTATTTCTTTTAAATTGTCGGGGACATTTATCTTGTTTATAGATGATGGTTGTGCCGGGATTTCAGCGAGCCTCACCCTCTTCACTGATTGCATGAGAGCAGATCGATTTGGCATGGACACTGTGCTGGTTGATAGCATTTCTGTTGTGACACTTTGAATGATCTGTGCCATGGTCAACACCTTATTCCATGCCCATTCCCTGATGTTGTGTATTTCTGCCCTCGCTGTGGGATTATGTTCCTTGTGTGAGATGACTTCGCCGCTAGTGGCAAATTCGATGGTCATGGTCCATGTCAACAACTGCCATTTTTAAACTCATTACATCGTCACTAGCAACTTTCTCCATGCTATTTGTTTTTGGTGAAAATAAATACATCTATGTTAAGTAGATTTCCACCTTTCTGAGTTGGCACGAGGGAAACAGATTCAGTTAACATAATTTCTGTAGTATGATAATCCGCGTCTAAAGAAATTCCTCTAATTTGCTGAGATTGTTCACAAAGGTGGATACCAGCAGAATGGCAAGCAGGTATCCTAAAGGGGTATATAGCAAAATCCGTTCTTTGTAAAATAGTCAGACAAAGCCAGATATACCACACAAATTAGCAAGCTTATTCAGTAGTAATAAGTGGTGATTTGACTGTGGTCGCGAACACTTTTTATAGGGGCTAATATGAGTTCTAACTATTTAACTACACTATGTAATTATGTACAGTATGACAGATAGTCTGAATGCTAGCACAAAGTTGCAGATGTCATCCTGTGTGTATCTGCAGTAATTTAATGTTTGTTATTCAATTCATTTACACTTCTAAGAGAGACACGGTCAATTGACACGGTTGCATGAACTGTATTACCGTGTAAGGTTGCCGACATGCGCCCCGAGGACAGTGGCACGTGGGGAGTTTGACTGGGGCGGTACACCTGTCAAACCGTAACGCAGGTGCCCTAAGGCGAGCTCAGGGAGGACAGAAACCTCCCATGGAGCAAAAGGGCACGATCATCATCATTTATATTAGCATGAAAAGCTGTCATCCAGAATAGTGATACAGTCCCCAATAAATGCCTGTGCATAGAAAATACAACAAAAGTAACAGATTTGTTAATACATGCAGACTGTAACGCATAGACAAATGGCAGTTCTTCCCAACAATGTGTAATTTGTATAATCAAAAAAAGTCTGGATCAGATGCCATCCATGTTTGCAATACAACGTTATTTAATTTATAATAAATGTACTTTCTATAATAAACACAACTTTGTTTTTGGATGAATGAATATTCGTAAAAACATAAGTTGCTTTGTCCCAATAAAATACACATTCATAACACTGTGGTGGTTTACTTACAATGTTTTGTAAATGAATCTCACTATAAATGTTATGCATTGTGTTTTCAGTGATTTTCGTATAGGTTTTTAATAAATAAATATTTTTCATAAATTCTATATTTTAAATTGAGTACTATTGCAATTAATGCCCATCCTTGGAGGGCACACTATAAACCTGAAACTGTTTAAACACACTTGCTATAATTTACCATTTTGTAATCTATTTATCATTTATATAATGATATTGCATAGTCAATCTTATACTGACTAAGATATAATTGAAATTACAATGACATATATTATAAACATAATGTCGGTCAGCTTATGTCATAATGTCACTTTTTATGGCTTTAATGTATATATTCATCTCTTGTGCAAAGATTTGTGATGGAAATTAAAAAAAAAATCTATTAAGCTATGTACCCAATTAACGCTGAAGTGAAAAAATACATGGCACTCTTTTGGAATAGGGATGTTAATATTCACTGCACCCATATTACAGTTTGCATGAATAATCCATGTTTTATAATCCAGGGTGTTCATTTGCACTGCCCCCTTGCTCCACTTATGTATATTAATAAATTGTATAGCAAAAATAACTAAGAATGAATTCAAGTTACAGAAAGCGTAATTTACAAAACAAAAATTATTTATTATACAGACAATCATTAACAATATGTACTAAAACAAGCAGTTTAGCAATATTGATTTTATCAACAAAAATTAATTATATTATTAATATTATACAATGAGTAATTGTAGTCCAAAATTTTCATGTGAGTGTGTTAAAATGGTTAACAAAGCTTTGGATGGTCTCAAATTGAGGTCAGTCTCTTTTATTTTGAGTATGTGTTATGATTTTTCAAATGCAAGTTCCATTGCTCAAACGAGACTTGTGCTGGATAAATCTGTACAGAGTTTGTTGAAATTATCCATTTTCCATGTCATTGCATATTATTATTATGATGATTTCCATCAATATGTCGTCAATTGGAGGCTTTGTTAGTTTCTTGTAGAATACTGGTTGCTTTCACTGTGAAGCTGACGTTGTAATATCTGTAAAAATAAATGATAACAAAAAAAAAATGAGTACAACATATTTTGAACAAACATTGCAAAAGATCACAACAGATAAAAATTTTAAGACAATTAAGTTTAATGTATGAAGATTTATAAAGATTACATCAGCACCCATTTAGTTTAAAAAGCAATGACTCGAAATAACATTTTTTTAAGATACTTACATTTACAACTTCAAAATAATTAACTTGTCTTCGGTCTCAAAACCTTTTACACCCAATGTTGAGCGTAAGGACTAAGCGCTGACCTTAAAAATCATATGTTGCCGGGTGGGGCATTGTTTGGATGCCATACTGGCAGGCAGCTATCCACTGGGGCTCAGTCTGTACCCCAATTAGTACCAATGTGACTCTTGGCCATACGCTTAAAACACAAGAGTGGCCGCAGTCTGCCCGGCACACGACAATGCCGCATAGCCGTGCTATCCCCAGATGCCTCTCTGAGTGCCCGCGCAACCATCCGACACCATCACCGGGCTCTCCTGACGCTACTACTGGCATCAGCATAGCCTCTCACCTGTGAGCAGGCCCCCCGACATCCGGTGGTGACCACTGAATCTGACGGCGCTGAGTTGAGGGGTGATCACCTGCCTCCACCATCCCTATCGGAGAAAAGTCCCGTCCTTGCCAACCAGAAAGGGTCCAATATATGAGAAATCCCTTGCACGGAGGCTACTTCCGGTTCGCACGCCCCGGCCTCTAGTACCAGCGGTGATAGTGAAGACTTACTTACGGTGGGCGTGGATGATGGATATGAGCAAGTGGCACTAAAACACCGGATCCTGCACCCACACAGCCTCTGAGAGACACCACCAGTGTTCCCTTCTTTATCGGTAGCTCTAAACATAAGCAAGTACGGGTGCCACAGACACCAATGCGGTGAACTGTAACACCAGCCGTGTACAAGAGCAACCTGGCACAGGCTCTCTCACATAAGAATTGCTTAAACTGACAGGTTGGTGCATCTTTCCCCACTTAACATTCTGATTGTGCTCCGGTATCACTTTAGAGCTTACACACCTACTGGCAGGCTCCAGCATGGTGCTTCGGCTCCCTCTCATTCAGCACGCACAAAGCTAGTCCCTCCAGTGACAACAGAGGCTAGAGGGTTAATTCCCCCTGCATACAGCCACTACTGCCTAGCACAGCGGTTCCCAAAATGTGTGACGCGGCTCCCAGGGGTGCCGTGGCGCTGTCAAAGGGGTGACGCGGCCAGGGGACAAAAAAATACAAGTTACCAATCCGGCGGCGCCTGGGTCCCAGCATCCTCCTCCCTCCTCACTGAATATTCAGTGAGAAGCGGCAGAAGTGGGGAGGATGCCGGGTCCCAGGCCTCGCTGCATTGGTAAAAAGACAGAGAAAAAGACAGAAGAAATAGAAGAAAGAAGGCCAAGTATGGAAAGTAAAGAAACGGAAAGAAAGGTGAAAGGGAACTGCAATTGAGGGGCAAAAGAATGAAGGAGGGGGCAGAGTGAGGATGAAGAGCGTCAGACAGTGTGTGGATATAGAGGGGCAGACAGTGTGTGGATGAAGAGGGGCAGACAGTGTGTGTGGATGAAGAGGGGCAGTCAGTGTGTGTGGATGAAGAGGGGCAGATAGTGTGTGTGGATGAAGAGGGGAAGACAGTGTGTGTGGATGAAGAGGGGAAGACAGTGTGTGTGGATGAAGAGGGGAAGACAGTGTGTGTGGATGAAGAGGGGCAGACAGTGTGTGTTGATAAAGAGGGGTAGACAGTGTGTGGATGATGAGGGGCAGACAGTGTGTGGATGAAGAGGGGCAGTCAGTGTGTGGATGAAGAGGGGCAGACAGTGTGTGTGTGTGTCACTCACCGGTCTATTGGTTCCTCTGTCTCGGGACCTGGGTCTCTCTCCGCCTTGCCGGTACCTGTCTTGTGCCGCGGCCGCCCGCCATCTTGACCAGGGGTCTGCGCATGTGCAGACCTACAGACTGTTAAAACCTTGTTTCTCTCCTCATTGGATGATTAATTACTTCTCACTATTTAAGACACCTGCTGCCCTACTACCTTTGCCTGTTCTTGGTCCTCAATCCTCTGAAGTACTAAGGAGTTCTCTGTTCCTGTTCATGGTTCCTGTATGCTGTAGCCACTTACCTGCACCTGGACAAGTCTCTACTCCACGCCAGTGGTAATACCTGTCAGCCGCAGACCGCTCCACGCTACCTCATATCTCACCTGCACCTGGACAAGTCTCTACTCCACGCCAGTGGTAATACCTATCAGTCGCAGACCGCTCCACCCTACCTCGTATCTTACCTGCACCTGGATAAGTCTCTACTCCACACCAGTGGTAATACCTGTCAGCCGCAGACCGCTCCACGCTACCTCGTATCTCACCTGCACCTGGACAAGTCTCTACTCCACGCCAGTGGTAAAACCTGTCAGCCACAGACCACTTCATGCTACTTCATATCTTACCTGCACTTGGACAAGTCTCCACTCCACGCCAGTGGTAATACCTGTCAGCTGCAGACCACTCCACGCTACCTTGTATCTTACCTGCACCTGGACAAGCCTCTACTCCATGTCAGTGGTAATACATGTCAGCTGCAGACCGCTCCACACTACTTCGTATCTTTCCTGCACCTGGACAAGTTTCTACTCCATGCTAGTGGTAATATCTGTCAACCGCAGACCACTCCACGTTACCTCGTACCTTGCCTGCACCTGGACAAGTCTCTATTCCACACCAGTGGTAATACCTGTCAGTCGCAGACTGCTCCACGCTGCCTTGTATGTTATTTATTACCGGGACTGAGTTTCTACTTTGTATATGTGGTAATATCTGCTAGTCGTTGACTTCCCTGCTACTTGGCTGCTCGTATAATCTTTCTGTAGTTGTGAAGTATCCGTCTGTTACAGTTTACCTGCATTCTAAGAACCTCTCATTCCCAGTTACTACTGATCATCATTCTCGCTGTGTCATTACTATTCCTACTATTTCAGAGATTATCTAATCTTCTGGCATTCCTCCTTTTATCCAGCTCAAGGAGGTCCTTTCTCTCATTGTGTATAGCTGTATCAGTCTATTTACCATACTCTTCAGAGGGCCGCGACCTGCACAGTGGAAGCCGCTAAAACCCATACTTCCTTGCGGGAGTTCCTGGAGAAGACCAGCCACTGTGTTAGACTCCGTACCTCTGGTGAGTAAAGCTACATCTGGTAAATTCTGGGTCAAGACTCCTAGTGACCATGACAGTGTGTGGATGAAGAGGGGCAGACAGTGTGTGGATGAAGAGGGGCAGACAGTGTGTGTGGATGAAGAGGGGCAGACAGTTTGTGTGGATGAAGAGGGGCAGACAGTGTGAGTGGATGAAGAGGGGCAGACATTGTGTGTGGATGATGGGGGCAGACAGTGAGGATGAAGAGGGGCAGACAGTGTGTCAATGAAAGAGGGGCACAGAGTGTGTGGATGAAAGGGCACAGTGTGTTGATTTTTGTATGTGTTGCTGTTTTATTTAGTTTGTTCTTATTCCTCTTAATATTAGCTGTAAATTATTCTTTGGCAGAAATGTAATTGAAAAAAATATATAAAAATATAGTTTTCCCTTGAGATTGATATATATTATTTTTGCAAACTACTTACTAAGTATTTCTGTCCTGACCTAAAAAACTTATTGCGTTATTTTGACTCAAATACTTAAAAACCGTGACTGCTCATTAATTATTTTGGAGGGGTACCTTGAAAAATTATAGAGACTCCTAAGGGTGCCGCGAACTGAAAAAGTTTGAGAACCACTAACCTAGCACTCTCTTTCTAACACTTTGTCGCCACCTAGGGGCCACACTGAGAACAACTGCCTTTACTTTCACTTTTAGGCAAAAGCACGTTGACCTCCTATGTGGCATAACAAAGGACTGCGAGCCACCGAATATCGTGGACTCTTAGGGGCATATTCAATTCCGATCCCGATCCGCGGGATCGCGCCGGAACAGCCGCGAACCTAATCCGCGGTACCGCAATAACGTGGATTTTCGTTCACAGCCCGTAGGGCTGCGTACGAAAATCCGCGTTATTGCGGTGCCGTATTACCGGCAGTACTGCGCATTTTCTGCGGTAATGCGCGTTACCGCGGATCGGATTGGATCGGAATTTAATATGCCCTTTAGTGCTGAAAACGCAGAGCGCATGCAAAGCAAATATACCTCACTGCTCGGGACCTGGTGTCACCGCCGCCACCCGCCTCACCACAAACATTCGCCTGTGATCTTTCCTTCAGCTAAAATGTACTAATGATCCCAAAGGGGGGCATCAACTCATTGGGGCATATTCAATTCCGATCCGATCCGCGGTAACGCGCGTTACCGCGGAAAATGCGCAGTACTGCCGGTAATACAGTATCGCAATAACACGGATTTTCGTACGCAGCCCTATGGGCTGCGAACGGAAATCCACGTTATTGCGGTACCGCGGAATACGTTCGCGGCCGTTCCGGCGCGATCTCACGAATCGGGATTGGAATTGAATATGCCCCATTGTCTTTAGAACATTAGCTTACTATAAGAGAACAATCGGCTTGTAAAGACATCCAGAACAAAATGGACCTTCTCCATGGACACCTCTAACTTCTTTTATAGAAGCAAAAAAATTCTAAATCGCAAACGACGTCCATGGCTCAATAGCATTCTAACCGTTCACCAAGTTCAGACACGCCAGGAGAGAATGATGTCCCATCTGCCATGATGCATTTAATAAGCTCTTTGGTCCAAGATATCAAGACGACATTCCACACCGAGTTGCGACAAGCACTCTTAGGCTGTCGCAAAGATATAAATGAACTGGGTGACCACACTGATGCCGTGGAGATCAAAACAGATGAGATTTGCAGATCTTTAGCGGATACCACACATGAGCTATCCTACTATGCACCGATGTCACACCTCTGTCAGAGAAATGCGAGGATATTGAGAATAGAGCCCGGAGGAATAACATCGCCTCAAATACATCCCTGAAACAGTGGACGCACGATCCCTCCCCGACTTCTTGCTTGGCTTCTTTAAAACTATTTTAACGGATGCTACGGATGCAGACCTTCTCTTGGATAGAGTGCACAGATCTCTACGACCCAGATCCGCACCAGGTCAGCAACCGCAACCTAGAGGTGTCATCCTCTGTATGCAATATTATCAAATAAAGGAGAAAGTCATGCAGGCTGTCGGGCCTCGACTGTAGGCTACGGATGCTCAGGTTCCAGTAAACGGTATTAGCGCCACTGAACTAGCAGGTGTGGAGCCTAACGTGCCCCTGGTGTTCACCAGGGACCCCCGCAAGGAGGTTTAGGCTTAGCTGCACAGGGCACGAGGTCGTGGTCCTACTAGCCAGTGGCCGATGCAGTGGTAGAGAGAGGTCAGACAGTCCGGGTCAGAAGCCAATCAGGAATAACGGTACCAAAGGGAGATCCAAAAGAGAAGTCAGGCAGGCCGAGCTCACAGGAACAGAATAGGAGTGAATACAATAGAATAATCGACAAGCCGGGTCACAACAGAATAATAGCACAATCCAGGAGAGAAGTCAGGGAAGCCGGGTCAGAACCAAAATAGGAGCTATGGAACAGTAAATAACGCAGGAGACAGGGAACCTGATACTCTGGCACACTAATGGTGCCAGAGCAGTGTTTAAATAGAGGCAGGAAGGCAGGGTTAGGAAGAGGAACAAAGGGGCGGTCAGACACACTGGCCGCCAAACGGAAGCGTCCCATTGCTAGGCAATGGAACGAGTCAGAGGGCACATACCCGCCAGAGCGAGGACGGCCGGGGACGCTGCGTGCCTGTTGCTTAGCAGCAGGATGCCCCCAGCCGAGTCTATCAGGCGGCCATCCCAGAGGAATAGTGGGGATGGTGCCTGACAGTACCCCCTCCCCTTCTCTCTCACAAAGAAGGGTTGGTCCTCTCTCGAAACACTGCAAGGAGATGAGGAACGTGAAGATCAGCTTCATGTACCCAAGATCTCTCCTCTGGACCGTAGCCCCTCCAATGTATCAGGTACTGGATCTTGCCATGGAGAGAGCGAACCTCCAAGATTCTCTCCACTTCATACTCGTCTCCAAGAGATGTTTTGATGGGCGAGGAGTAGCTGGTTCCTTGAAGAGGTCCAGTGGTTTTAACAAACAGATGTGGAAAGCATTATGGATCTTGAGGTAAGGAGAGTTTGTAGGAGACCGGATTAATAGCTTGAGAAATGGGAAAGGGTCCAATAAAACGAGGAGCTAATTTCATTGAGGGGACACAGAGAATGAGATTATGAGTGGCTAACCCTACTCGATCTCCAACTTTCAGGACAGGCAAGTTCCTGCGATGGCTATCAGTAGCGCCCTCATACCGCAGAGCAGCCTCCAAAAGTCTTGCTTGAGTCTTGGTCCAGATTTGCCAGAGATCGTGAGTAAAAGTATCAGCAGCAGGAACAGACGATACAGGAGCCTCTAGCAAGAAGGGAGGAGTAGGATTTTTGCCATAGACCGTGAAGAAGGGAGAGCAACCCGAGGAAGAATGTAAATGATTATTGTGTGCAAACTCCGCCCAACAGAGAATATCACTCCAGGAGGATTGATGTTCAGAAGAAAAACATCGCAAAAAACATTCCAAATCTTGATTAACCCGCTCGGTCTGCCCATTCATCTGGGGGTGATAGCCGAAGGTAAATTTAAGCTTGATTTGGAGATTCCCACAGAAAACTCTCCAGAATTTTGCAACAAATTAGACTCCACAATAGGAGATCTCCTGGGGACAGCCGTGAAGTCGGAAAACATTCTTTAGGAACAATCGTGCAAGTTCAGAGGGTGAAGGTAAACCTTTACAAGGGGTAAAATGGGCCATCTTTGAAAATTGGTCTACCACAACCCAGATAGTGTTGTAGCCATGACTCAGAGTTAAATCGGTAATAAAGTCCATGGTGTTGCTGGTCCAGGGAGAGTCTGGGATCAGAAGTGGGAGAAGAAGACCAGAAGGACTTTGTCTGGGAACCTTGTGGCGTGCACATACACTGCAAGCCTGTACAAATTTTCACCAAGGGAGGGCCACCAATAATATCTGGAGATGAACGCCTTAGTCCTCTTGTAGCCAGCATGACCTGCAAATTTGGACTCGTGAGCCCAGCTTAACAATTTGGGGCGGAGATGAAGATTCGCAAAAGAGCGTACAGGAGGAGGAGAAATCGTAGCCGAGTTAGTTAGAGCCACGACTCGGACGGGATTGAGAATGGGTTTACAATTCGGGAGCACCAGGGAGTCAGAATTGTCAAAAGGACTTGATAAGGCATCTGCTTTGAGAATTCTGGAACCGGGGCGAATGGTGAGTATCAGTTGGAAAAGGAAAAAGAAAAGTGACCAGCGAGCCTGGCGAGGATTGAGACATTGTGAATCCTGAAGATAGGTTAAACTCTTGTGGTCAGTCATCACCGTCACGGGATGTTGGGTGCCCTCCAAAAGATAACGCCACTCCTCCAAGGCAATCTTGATAGCTAGGAGCTCCTTATCCCCAATTCCCTAGTTCCTCTCACAGAATTTTTTAGAGAAGAATCCACATGTTTCAAATGAACCAGAAGACTTTTGAGACAGGACAGCCCATATTTCTACGGAGGAGGCGTCTACCTCTAGAAAAAAGGGGTTCTTGTTAAGGTTGCTTGAGAATAGGAGCATAAGTGAAGGCCTCCTTAAGGAATTTAAAGGCAGCTATCGCATCCTGAGGCCAGATCTTGCAACAGGCTCCATTAAGTGTCAAGTCTATAATGGGAGCGATGAGGGATGAGAACCCCTTGATAAATTGGTGGTAGTAGTTGGCGAACCTGATGAACCGCTGGGTGGCTTTAAGGCCACACGGTTGTGGCCAGTTGATGATTGAATCCATCTTTAAGGGGTCCATTTGGAGACCAGTTCTGGAGACTAGGTAGCCAAGGAAGGGAACTTGAGGACGTTCAAAGAGACATTTGTCAAGCTTACAATACAGGGAGTGATCCCAGTGACAGGAGAGGACCACTCTAACATGACCGCAATTGGAAAAAGCAAGTCAAGAGAAAACCAAATACTTGTAATGCCCATCCCGAGTGTTAAAGGCTGTCTTCTACTCATCCCCTTTACGAATGCGTACCAGGTCTGAGGTCAAGCTTGGTGAAGACTTGAGCACTGCGGATGCGGTCGAATAATTCTGGAATGCGGGGAAGTGGATAACGATTCTTGACAGTTATGGCATTCAGGCGGTGGTAGTCAATGTAAGGTCTTAAGGAACCGTCCTTCTTTTTGACGAAGTAGAATCCGGCCCTTACCGGAGAAGAGGATTTTTGAATGAAGCCCCGCTGGAGGTTCTCTGAAATGTACTGGGACATGGCTCCATTCTCCGGTAAAGATAGAGGGTATACCCTATCCTTAGGGATTGTCTTACCAGGAACAAGCTCAAGGGTACAGTCCCATGTACATTGCGGAGGCAGTTTCTCAGAAGCTGACTTGCTAAAAATATTAAGGAAGCCCAAGTATGGTTCAGGAAGTGTTGTTTGGGAGGAGAGCGAAAGACAAGGCAGCTGAGCCAGCGGACAAACTTTAGAAAGACAGCCTTGAAAGCAGGAAGGACCCCAGGAGGAAACCTGGGCATGATGCCAATCAAATTGTGGAGAATGTGTTCTCAGCCAGGGCAAACCCAGAATGATGTAATTTGCGGATTGTGGAATAACCAGGAACTTGATCCACTTGTGAGGAAGAACCCCTGTGTCATGTGCAAGCTAACTTTTAGGCATAAATCTGCAAATATATGTTTGTGAATTACTTCCTAGAAATAGTGTGACATGGTTCTCTTAGAAGCTGTTAGATTAATGGGTTTTGTGTATGTTAAACTACCCAGAGGGGGCTGGTAGATAAGGGTAGCACCTTATACCATTTATGGCAGGACGCAAATGTGAAAGCCTTTGAGGATATCTCTTGCAAGACAATGAAATCTAACACATGTTTGGGAGGCCCCAGACATGCCGACTGCAGAGACAGGGTTGTATGGTAATGACAGATTCATGCTGAATAGGGTCACAGGAAAATATCATATCATTTTCTCCAATATCATACATACCAGAGGCATGTGTGGTATGCAGATGAAGGGAAACTTATGACCTGTTGTGTGGAGGTAAAATAAGGTTTGTAAGTCATATGGGTGAGAAGTTAGGATAGAGTGACAAAAACCTGTCTCTACAGCATAATCATAAAACCCTAATTTGCATTCTACAGTCCTGTTGGTTCTGACCTCACAGGAAGGGGGGCTGTGGGTCCTGTAGCTTGGTTTTAAAACTGTAGTGAATATGTAACTCGTGGTTCTCTCTGAGGGAGTCATTTGATTGAAGAGATCCCATTTTTTCTGCTTCTCCCAGCACCAGAAACTTGATTCTAAGTGAGGTATCAATTCTGTGTTTTATCCTTTTTATTTTATAAGAAACAATTGCTTTATATTTGTATGCCTTTTATTATATTTTTATCTTAAGCACTGTGGATGTATTTTCCATATTAAATTACACTTAATAAGTTCAAGTCTCTGTGTTCTTACGAATTCACACGACAGTTTGGTCAAGACGCTACCTAATTGAAACAAGGAGAACATTGAGGTTTTATGTGAACTCTGATTAAAGTAAATTGTGTTAGATTAATGCTAGGGAGAACCGAAGGCTTCCTAAATAAGAGTGTCAGCTCTTGTCAGAAAAAAACCTTGGTGGTGGCATAATTAGTACCGCAAAGCTAGTGTGTGGCATAGATAGGGAAGGATTTAATCATTTTAGACAGACCAGGTGGTTGTGTTTTGGTTAACCCTGTGTCACACATGCATCACGAAGACTCAAGTAGTGCTGTTCGTGACACCCTGCAACCAGACCGGACTGGTGATGCAGGTGATGGAACCGTTGCTGACACGATTGCCATCCACTGCAGTTAGTACCAATGGTTGTGGCAATAGATGGAAGGGAATATGGAGTCTGGACACGAGAGTAGTGGTGTGACAGGATGGACCGCCCATGCCACCCTGTCTGTTGTTGCTGGGAACCGGCTGGGCTTTCTTTGCCACCGTTCTCTTTTGTTATCCCAAATGCACCCTCTTGCCAAAGTAAAAGGGGCTTATAATGCTGCCACCACTGAGCTCCTTCTATGGCACTCAGAACCACGTTCCTTCTGGGTCACTGACGCTGCTAGTGTACCTCGTTGCTGGTGTACACGGGCTGGTAACTCCGGAACTCTTACTATCGATCCTGGTTCCTGTGAATGAATCCCCCTTGACCTATCACACTAACCACGGCTGCATGGGTAGCAGGCAGAGCGGTGGTACTGGAAAAGCTTGGGTCCAAACCTCAGACACAGCCGGAGAACGGTTTAGATTTGTTTCTAATCTGTAGATCACAGGAATACAGCGATATTGAAGATGTTTCCAAGCAGCTCTTTGAAACAAGATGATTTATTATCTCTCATCCTAGTTGAAGGTACCAGGGTGATCAGGTCAGATGAAGTCAGAAGAATGATACATTACAGGCTCACACAGCTTATCTTCTATACAGTTCTGACATAGACTATTTTTAGAATCAGGATGTAACCCTGTTTACCAAAACATTGATCTACATACATTGCAAAGCCACTAATATTTATACTTAGCTATGAAATTCTTAAAAACCTTGCTGTGATTTCCTGGAGCTTATTTCAGAGACAGGAGACTCAATAGCAAGTCAAAAGTTCTGACTGGCATGAATACTTCAGACAGTCGCCAAATACTTCTATATAATCTTATAATATACACAATATCAAAAAATAAGTGCAAATGCAATTATATAAATAAGTGCCCTGCGCTATTTGCTTTAAATACATTTTTACCAAAAGTTATTTAATAGTGATCCAGTCACAACTCTCCCCCCCTTGTCCATGCAGCAACCAGGGTGCCATGTCCAACGATTTGGCTCCCGGTCCGCAGTATCCTAGGGTTACGGGAGGTGATCCGAAGGTTCTGGCTCTTCTTGCCGAGACAGTCCATCCGAATTGCTGTGAGTCTTTCCTTGCTTGTGAATTATGTTAAAGTCATAAATTTGAAGTGCAAGGCTCCAGAGCAACAAACGGCCATTTTTCCCTTAAGTGTGTTGTAGCCACTTTAAAGGATTATGATCAGTCGCTACAGTAAAATGTCGTCCATATCAATAAGGTTGTAGTTTTTTCACTGCCCAAACAATGGCCAAGCATTCCTGCTCCATTGTGGCATACCCCAACTCCAGGTTTAGCAGTTTTCTGCTCAAATAGACAACGGGGTGCTCCTGCCCATCAGGCCCCACCTGGCGAAGTACTGCTCCCAATCCATACTGTGACGCGTCAGTTTGCACAATAAAGACCTCGTCATAATTAGGCGCCAACAGTACTGGAGCACGAACCAGGGCTTCCTTTAGCGACTGAAATGCCAGCTCAAAAGCGGGTGTCCAGTCAACTACTTTGGGGAGTTTCTTCTTAGTGAGATCTGTCAGGGGTTTCGCTACAGTGCTAAAGTTTTAAACAAATCGTCTGTAGTAGCCTGAGGTCCCTAAGAAGGCCAGTACATGTTTTTGGGTTGTGGGCCGGGACCAGTCTCGGATTGCCTCTACCTTAGCTAGTTCTGGCTTAACCCTACCTCCCCCCACATGATGACCAAGATACTGCACCTCTGACATCCCCATTTGACACTTGTCTGCTCTGATGGTCAGACCTGCCCATTGAATTTTCTCCAACACTTGCTCTCCATGTCTCAGATGGTCCTCCCTTTACTGAAAATGGCAATGTCATCCAAGTACGCCTGAGAAAAGCCTTTACACTCTTCCAGTAGGTAATCAGCTACATGCTGGAAGGTGGCGGGCGCATTCATCATCCCAAATGGCATGGACTTAAACTCGAACAGGCCAAATGCGGTATTGAATGCCAATCATTCCTGAGCCTCGGGGGTTAGCGGTATCTGCCAATACCCCTTGCTGAAGTCAAAGATGGAAATATACTTTGCTCCAGCTAGCTCGTCAAACAGAGTGTCAATTCAGGGCAGGGGATAGGCATCAGACACGGTCACCTCGTTCAACAGGTGGTAGTCTACGCAAAACCGCATTTTTTTGTCCTTCTTGGGAACCAATAAAACGGAGGACGCCCATGGCCTATGTGATGGCTGGAAATATTGTTTATTTAAAGCTTGCAACATAACATAACCAATTACCACACATTGTGGCATCCAAAATTAAAAGAACATAAATATTAAGGGAAATGTCCCATAAAGTCCAGCATTAGTCCATAATAAAAACAGGATAAAAGCACAACATAAAAAAAGTAGGGTGTTCACATCAAATAAACAAAAACAAAACAAATATAATGCATTATTTAAAGCCACATCAAAAACCACCCAAAAGAAACAATTCAAACCACCCCCAACCAACAAAAACCACAACAAACCATCAAAATATTCTAAAGCAAAGAAGAAATAACTGACCGTTTAGATATATGTAGCTATATATAAAAATACCGGTAATTATTCACTGAAAATCTAAGGGAGGTGAAAAGATAGGCAGCCACAGATGGGAGGACATACCGGACTTTGGCCCCCCTACGGAGGCCTCAGACCCCGCCAGAGCCTGACCCAGTTTGCATTGGTCATCCGGCGCTTCTCCATATCCCTTAATTTCCACACCACGTGGAGAATGTCACCCACCACCACTTCACAGGGAAGGACCTTTTGTCTAATGGAAACCTGACACCTATCGTTTCAAGTGAAGTATCTAGTAACTAAACTAACTAAAAAAAGGGTGCCCAAATCAAAAACCCGCCACCTATCCTTGAAAGCACCGTAGACCAATTAAGGGTAACTGAGCCCCGAAAGGCAAGGGATGCCCAAAGACCTGGAAACTCTCCTGTAAATTTCTATGTTAAAGGGGCACTCAAGCAAAAAGTGGTCCATAGACTCCTCCTTCCCCTGACACTCCTCCCGTGGACAACCACGATCATCGGCACTTCTATACTTCAGATTCCCTCTCACATAGAGTCTCCCATGGAAAGAGAGTCAGGCAATGTCCCAAAACTTCAGAGGAACTCTCCCGGAATTAACCAGGGAAAGACCTTCTGAGCATACATCATCTGGGCAGTCTCTCAGTGACAGCTGAGCCCAAAAGTGAGAGTGTAGGACTCTCCTCTCCAACTCCCTTCTAGAGAAGTTCCTGACTTCCCCCGCCTCCAGGCCCCAACGCCTTGTCACTTTCAATCCCAGAGATGCATAGGTCGGGAGATACCCATGACGGACCCGGAAGGTCCTCACCCTGCCACCTTCCATCTAAACATTAAGGAAGGGGTGCACCCAGACTCTAAAGCCACCTACCCATTGAGGAGGAGTCTCAAGAAAGAGACTACTGAGTTGCAACTTTAAAAAAGTTGTTAGAAAGAACAGCACTGGGTTAACCATACCCAGGCCACCAACCCTCCTCGATCTGTAGGTCACAGTTCGCTTGATCAGGTTCAACCTATTCCCCCAAAGTAAAAGGAAGAAAACTGCGTAAACCCTAGACCATAAAGACTGTGGCAAAATTCACACGTAGCTAATGTACAGAAATTTGGGGATCAGGTAGGTCTTCACAAGGTCTACTCTTTCCCTAAGAGAAAGCTTCCACCTCCTCCAGCTCTCCACTTTCCGAGAAGCTTCTTCCAGTTTTATCCCCCAGTTTTGTTTGACGTAATCACCAGGTCCGAATTGAATTCCTAAAATTTTGATCTTGCTACTGGCCCGGGGAAGGCTGTCCGGAAGGTCGAACTGACCACCTTCCTCCCCCATCCAGAAAACTTCACTCTTTTCCTGGTTTACTTTTGAGCCACTGGCCTCGGAGTACCTGCAGACCAGAGTTGCTACCTCCTTTGCTTTCGCAGGACTCGACAAGACGACAGTGACATCGTCCGCGTAGGCCACCACCTTCAAAGGACACTCCGGACACAACAGCACCCCTCCTATCGAGCTGCCTTCAATCCTTAGAATAAAAGGATCTATTGCAAACACATACAAGAGGGGGCTCAGGGGCAACCCTGCCTTACTCCAGAGTTGACCACAAAGGATGGACCTACCCAACCATTCACAAGAGGGAAGCTCTCGGCCTGCTTGTAAATAGTACGAAGCCAATTCACCACCCGCACTGGAAGACCATACCTCAGAAGTAGAGCCCACAGGTACTCGTGATCCACCCTGTCAAAGGCCTTCGACTGATCCAGAGCCAAAAGATACTTTCCCCACTTCCCAGCCCGACACCGCTCAATGGCCTCCCGGACCCCCAGGACAGCACTGAAGGTACTTCGGCCTTTCACAGTGCAATGCTGTGAGGGGGAAAGCATTTGACCGGAGATCTGCATCAGTCTATTAAAAAGTACCTTTGCCAAAATCTTTCTGTCGGTATTGAGAAGGGCTATGGGGCGCCAGTTCTCAATACGCGACTGATCTTTCCCTTTGGACAGCAAAATAAGTGCGGAAACCCTCATGGAGGGAGGTAATAAACCTCTCTCCAGGCTCTCATTAAAAACCTCCACAAGGCGTGGAGCCAGAATGTCCACAAAGATCTTAAAGAACTCGGAGGTTAAGCCATCCGTGCCTGGAGACTTCTTTTTAGACAACTCGTCTATGGCCATTCTGACTGCATCCACCGTTATCTCGCTGCCCAAAGACTCAAGCGAACTACTGAGATCCTCAAGACCAGGTGTCTCCCTCAGAAAATGGTCCATCTTCTCTCTGTCTAATGATTTCTCAGACAAGAGATCAGAGTAGAGAGACTGCACAACACCAAGGATGCACTCCCGGTTTTCTCTGAGGACACCCCCAGCATCAAACAGGCCCCTCACCTCTTTCATATCTACCGATTTTCTGCAGTTAAGGTAAGGGCGAGTGGTACTTCCCGTAATCCCTCTCCAGAACCAAGGAAGCAAACCGGTCATATTGCTCCTCTCTCATCTGAGCCTTCACTCGGGAGATTTCCCCACCATCTCCCTTTTCAGAGATCAGGAATCCAAGTTTTCTTCTTAATGCTTAATAGGTATTTTCTCTTAGCAAGTTGTTTCTAGCTACCAGGTCACGGAAGAAACCCCGGGTCTTCTTTTTAAATATCTCCCACCACTCTGACCTACTCCAACCTGCCTCCAAAAGCGTCTCTTGCGATTCAAAGAAGTCTCTAAAGGACTGTCTTATCACCTCTTCCTCTAGGAGCTTAGAGTTCAGGTGCCAAAGGCCCCTACCTTTCTGAAGAGTCTGTGAGGCATTCAAGGATACACTAAAGGTAAACGTGATCAGAGAACTCTACCAGCTTTAGCTCTGGAGCCAAAGTTTTCGAGCTCTCCTTAACAAAAAACCTATCTATCCTAGACCTCCAGCTACCTCTATAATAAGTGAAACCTGTGAGAGCTGGGAAATGGCAAACATGCACATCCACCAGACCCGCCTGCCTCGTCATACTAACTAGAAAAATGGAATCATAGCCCAGAGAAGACCTTGAACCTTCCCTGTGTAATGGGCACTAGGAGTCTTTACCCAGGTATCACCAGATGATGGACTTACCAGAGCAGTATAGTTGGTAATATGATACTCTGGTAGCGGGGTGATCACGGAACAGGAGACAGCAGATGGTAAGAGAATGCTCGAGGAAAGTCTATGACTAGCAGCACTGGTAATAGGTAGATAACTGTACACGAGGAACTGGATGGACAAGGAAACGTGAGGGTAGTCAGTGGTCTGCGTATAGCAAGTTGTACCACTGCTATAGTGAGGAGGAATGTCCAGAAGTAACGAGGAGGTGATGAGAGTCAGCGGTCTGCGTATAGCAAGTTGTACCGCTGTCTGGGTGAAGGAATGGAATCCAGGTGAAGGTATCCGGGGAGTCAGTGGTCTGCGTTAGCAAGTTGTACCACTGCTATGTGAAAGGATACTGGAAACTGGTGACTCAGGAAACAGGGAACAGTGGTCTGCCTCTAGCAAGTTGTACCACTGATATATATGTGTGAGGAGGAGCACGAGGAGATGAATACAATGCAGAGTATACACGGGCACACTGAACTTGATCCCACGATGATTTGCACAAAATAATAATAATAACTGAGCAACACTGCACAAATATACAAAGTCATAAGAACTATCCAGGCTAAAAGGAAACACAGTCAAATGATAGCAATAGTCTCAGTGGATAGGAAACTCCGGAGGAGAACAACTCAGTCCAGCTAGATATGCAATACACCAGCACAGTCAATGAGAAGTATGCATACCGTGGTTCAGGAGAGCAGGCTGTCAGAGAGAGGTGCAGGAATACCTGAGCGGCTGGAGGCCGGCAGGATGAGAAGTCCCAGGAGGGTGGAAGCGGTAACCAAGAAGGTGCAGCGCACGGTAGGTAGACCAGCAAGGATATCAACAATACTCAGGAAGCAGTAGTATATAGAACTGGACACCTGGAGAACATGGGAGAGTTGAGGCGGTCTAGCTGAGGTGAAAGCAGCGGAGCGTTGACCCGATGCAGACAGGCGAGTTGACACAAGCAGGAACACTGTAGAAGCACGGAGGCAGCGGGTCGACTGGCTGCAGACACGATGAGCACTGGAGAATTGCGATGAGCAGAATACTGTAGAAGCACGGAGGCAGCGGATAGGAATCAGCTGGTACAGTCACGATGAAACACGGGAGAGTTGAGGTGAGCAGGATACTGTAGAAGCAGGGAGGCAGCGGATAGGAATCAGCTGGTGCAGTCACGATGAAACACGGGAGAGTTGAGGTGAGCAGGATACTGTAGAAGCACGGAGGCAGCGGATAGGAATCAGTTGGTGCAGTCACGATGAACACAGGGGAGTTGAAGTGGTTTAAACACTGTAGAAGCACGGAGGCAGCGGATAGGAATCAGCTGGTGCAGTCACGATGAACACAGGAGAGTTGAAGTGGTCTGGAAACCACAAACGAACAATAGGAATCAGCAGGAGCTGAATACACGAGGAAACACAGGAACACCTTCAGAGGCTCATGGGGAATGAGACTCCAAGATCAGGCAACGAGGTATTGACCTCAGGTGCTTTAAATAGGGAGTGTTGCCTGATCAGCCAATTAACTAAAAGGAACATGTACTGAAGGTTTGAAAGGGCTGCACATGCGCAGACCCTCAGGATGGTGGACGGCCACGGTTCCTAAACACACAGTCCGGTGAGTGACAGTACCTCCCCTTTTAAAGGTGGGCACAGAACACCTGGAACCGGGTTTGTCCGGATACTTGGAATAAAACTTCTTAAGAAGAGCTGGAGCGTTGAGATCTTCAGCTTTGATCCAAGAGCGCTCCTCAGGACCAAAGCCCTTCCAATGAACGAGGAAATGAAGAACTCCTCGCGAAATTTTTGCATCCAATATATGAGTAATCTCAAAGTCTTCTCCCTGATGAATTTGAACTGGCCGAGGTGCTGAAGGAGGGACCGAGAAACGGTTGATGATGAGAGGTTTGAGCAAGGACACATGGAAGGCATTGAAAATATAAAGATTCTTAGGAAGTAGAAGTTTGAAACAAACTGGATTTATGACTTGAATGATCCTATATGGACCAATAAAACGAGGAGCAAATTTCATAGATGGAACCTTCAAACGAATATTTTTGGTAGATAACCAAACACGATCTCCGATTTTCAGTGGTGGAATAGCCCGTCTCTTTTTATCTGCAAAAGACTTATATCTGGCAGATGTCTTCTTTAAACAGGTTTTGACCTGAGACCAAATATTTTTGAAGGTTTGACAAACAGTCTCTACAGCAGGAACTTGGGTGGGAGCGAGGGCAGGAAATTCCGGAAAAGACGGATGGTGACCGTAAACCACAAAGAATGGAGTTTTAGTAAGATGACTCATGGTACATGTTGTTATGAGCGAATTCAGCCCAAGGAAGCAATTCTACCCAGTTGTCTTGATTGGCTGACGAGAACATCCTTATAAACGTCTCAAGATCTTGATTGACCCTTTCAGTTTGTCCGTTTGATTGAGGATGGTAGGAAGATGAGAGTGATAATCGTATGCCCAAGGTCTTACAAAGGGCCCGCCAGAATCTGGAAACTAATTGAACTCCTCTATCTGACACAATCTCGGACGGACATCCATGAATACGGAAGATTTCTTTGATGAAATACTCAGCCGGAGTAGAAGAAGAAGGCAAACCAGTCAAGGGAATGAAATGCGCCATCTTCAAAAATCTGTCCACTACTACCCAAATAGTATTGCAGTTTTTACTAGGAGGAAGATCAGTAACAAAGTCCATACTAATATGGGTCCATGGCTTGAACGGAATGGGTAGTGGTTGAAGCAAACCCGCTGGAGTTCTGCGGGGGGTCTTAAACTGGGAACACAATTCACAAGCAGCCACAAAATCTTTGACATCTCTCCTCATAGAAGGCCACCAGTAACTTCGAGAGAGGATCTCAAAAGTCTTGCGTTCACCAGAGTGTCCAGAAAAACAAGAAGAGTGAAACCACGAAAGGATTTTCTTCCTAAGAGCAGGAGGCACGAGGGTTTTCCCAAATGGTAGCACCTTAGTGGAAGAAGCAGCCAGAGAAACACATTTGGGGTCTAATATAGAGTGGTTGGAAACCTCTTCAACGTCTGAGGACGTCACAAAGGCTCGAGATAGAGCGTCTGCTTTCTTATTCTTTGCAGCTGGTTTGAAGGTTATGATTAACTCAAAACGAGAAAACAAAAGAGACCATCTTGCTTGACGAGGATTCAAACATTGAGCAGACTGTAGATATGAGAAATTCTTATGATCAGTAAAAATTGTCACAGGATGACGAGCTCCCTCCAACAAGTATCTCCACTCCTCTAATGCTACTTTAATAGCCAGCAACTCCTTGTCCCCGATGGTGTAATTCTTTTCCGAAGGCAGAAGACCCCGAGAGTAAAAGGCACAAGGGTGGAATTTTTGTTGCTCCGATCTTTGGGAGAGAATGGCTCCTAAACCAACATTAGAGGCATCTACCTCTAGGAAGAAGGAAAGCGTCACATCAGGCTGTCGAAGAATGGGAGCAGAGGAGAAGGACTCTTTAAGAAACTGAAAGGCTTGAAGAGCCTCAGATGACCATTGCTTAGTATTGGCCCCTTTACGAGTCAGGGCCACAATAGGAGATGCAATCGAAGATAAATCTTGAATGAAGCGTCTATAGTAATTGGCAAAACCTAAAAAACGCTGAATGGCACGAAGAGTAGTTGGCTGAGGCCAATGTAACACAGCATTCACCTTTTCTGGATCCATTTGCAGACCAACTCCGGAGACAATATATCCCAAAAATGGAATCTGAGGCAACTCGAATGAACATTTTTCTAATTTGCAGAATAATGAATTTCTCCGGAGTCTGGAAAGGACTTCTGCCACATGTTGGTGATGAGAAGGCAGGTCCTGTGAAAAGATCAATATGTCGTCCAGATAAATGACGACACATACATATAACAAGTCCCGGAAGATCTCATTAATGAAGCCCTGGAAAACAGCGGGGGCATTACATAACCCGAAGGGCATTACTAAGTATTCATAATGCCCATCTCTGGTGTTAAAAGCTGTTTTCCATTCGTCACCGGACCTGATCCTAATTAAATTGTAGGCACCACAAAGATCCAACTTGGAAAAGATCCGAGCTCCCTTAATCCGATCAAATAGCTCAGTAATCAGTGGAATGGGATACCGATTTTTGATAGTAATGGCGTTAAGTCCACGAAAATCTATACAGGGGCGTAATGATCCATCCTTCTTTTTTACAAAGAAGAACCCGGCTCCAGCGGGAGAAGTAGAAGGTCGAATAAATCCTCGCTGGAGATTCTCTTGGATGTATTCAGATGTAGCTTGAGTCTCAGGTAATGAAAGTGGATACACACGACCCCTAGGAGGAGTCTTGCCAGGTAGAAGATCAATCGGACAATCCCATGAACGATGAGGAGGAAGAGGTTCAGACTGAGTTTTATCAAATACATCGGCAAACGAAGCATACTGAGGAGGGAGTCCCGGTGAGGAAGGTGAAATGGAGGATTGCTGTATTTTAAGAGGAACGACTTGGGAGAGACAACGATGATGACATTCAGCTCCCCAAGACGTAACTTGAGGAGTGTGCCAGTCAATCTGGGGAGAGTGACATTGAAGCCATGGAAGGCCTAGAACAATCGGACTTGTAGTAACAGGAAGAATTAAAAACGAAATTTCTTCTTGGTGTAGCACACCAATCTGAAGGGTTACTGGAGACGTACTCTGGGTGATAAGACCATTAATAATGCGTGATCCATCAATAGCAGTCACAGTAATAGGTGTCTTCAGGGTAATCACTGGTAGGGACCATTGATTCACGAGGGATTTAGAAATAAAATTTCCCGCAGCTCCAGAATCAATAAGAGCTTGGGACTTAAAGGATTTGGTAGCAAAGGAAACTGTGACATCAAAAGCGCAGACTTTTAATTTCGTAGAACATGGAGAGGACTCCAGGGACCCTAACTTCACCTCTCCAGAACTAGTTAGGGCCTGGCATTTCCCGATTATTTAGGGCATGAATTGAGCATATGGGTGGAATCAGCACAATAGATACAAAGTCTATTCTTTACTCTTCGGTTTCTCTCCTCAGAGGTTAATTTGGAGCGTCCTATCTCCATGGGTATCACAGGAGATGAAGCTGGACGAAGTTGAGAAGTTGAGCGAAGAGGTGCTTTAACTGAAGTTGTTTTTTCAGACTCCCTTTCACGAAATCTCATGTCTACACGATGGCAAAGAGAAATCAATTCTTCTAAAGAAGTGGGTAGTTCTTGAGTAGTCAGTGCATCTTTAATTTTATCAGAGAGCCCCTGCCAGAAGGCGGCAATTAACGCTTCAGTGTTCCACTGAAGTTCAGAGGCTAATATCCTAAATTGAATGACGTACTGGCCTACTGTACGAGAACCCTGACGTAGACTGAGGATGCTGGATGCAGCGGAGATGACACGACCTGGTTCATCAAATACACTTCGGAACTTGGAAATAAATTTGGCACTATCCTGTAATAATGGATCGTTTCTTTCCCACAGAGGGGAAGCCCATGCGAGAGCTTGTCCAGAAAACAATGAAATGAGATAGCCCACTCTGGAACGATGCGTAGAGAAATTTTGAGGTTGGAGCTCAAAATGAACTGAGCATTGATTGAGAAAACCCCTACAAGTTTTGGGGTCTCCATCATACTTTGACGGAGTAGGCAGGTGAAGCGTGGAAGCTGTAGACACCTGGGATGGCACTGGGGAAATGGAGGAAAGCACAGGAGCATCAACATTAGCTGTGATATTTTGCCCAGATGTTCCTTGGGAGGCTAACGCCTGGTAACATTCCAGCAACAGCTGTTGGCGAGCATCCTGTTGCTCCATACGGGTAACCAGATGCTGCAGCATCTCTTTAGCTGTAGGTTCCGAATCTGGGTCTGTCATGGCCTGATCTTACTGTCACAGGCACTAGGAGTCTTTACCCAGGTATCACCAGATGATGGACTTACCAGAGCAGTATAGTTGGTAATATGATACTCTGGTAGCGGGGTGATCACGGAACAGGAGACAGCAGATGGTAAGAGAATGCTCAAGGAAAGTCTATGACTAGCAGCACTGGTAATAGGTAGATAACTGTACATGAGGAACTGGATGGACAAGGAAACGTGAGGGTAGTCAGTGGTCTGCGTATAGCAAGTTGTACCACTGCTATAGTGAGGAGGAATGTCCAGAAGTAACGAGGAGGTGATGAGAGTCAGCGGTCTGCGTATAGAAAGTTGTACCGCTGTCTGGGTGAAGGAATGGAATCCAGGTGAAGGTATCCGGGGAGTCAGTGGTCTGCGTTAGCAAGTTGTACCACTGCTATGTGAAAGGATACTGGAAACTGGTGACTCAGGAAACAGGGAACAGTGGTCTGCCTCTAGCAAGTTGTACCACTGATATATATGTGTGAGGAGGAGCACGAGGAGATGAATACAATGCAGAGTATACACGGGCACACTGAACTTGATCCCACGATGATTTGCACAAAATAATAATAATAACTGAGCAGCACTGCACAAATATACAAAGTCATAAGAACTATCCAGGCTAAAAGGAAACACAGTCAAATGATAGCAATAGTCTCAGTGGATAGGAAACTCCGGAGGAGAACAACTCAGTCCAGCTAGATATGCAATACACCAGCACAGTCAATGAGAAGTATGCATACCGTGGTTCAGGAGAGCAGGCTGTCAGAGAGAGGTGCAGGAATACCTGAGCGGCTGGAGGCCGGCAGATTGAGAAGTCCCAGGAGGGTGGAAGCGGTAACCAAGTAGGTGCAGCGCACGGTAGGTAGACCAGCAAGGATATCAACAATACTCAGGAAGCAGTAGTATATAGAACTGGACACCTGGAGAACACGGGAGAGTTGAGGCGGTCTAGCTGAGGTGAAAGCAGCGGAGCGTTGACCCGATGCAGACAGGCGAGTTGACACAAGCAGAAACACTGTAGAAGCACGGAGGCAGCGGGTCGACTGGCTGCAGACACGATGAGCACTGGAGAATTGCGATGAGCAGGATACTGTAGAAGCACGAAGGCAGCGGATAGGAATCAGCTGGTGCAGTCACGATGAAACACAGGAGAGTTGAGGTGAGCAGGATACTGTAGAAGCACGGAGGCAGCGGATAGGAATCAGTTGGTGCAGTCACGATGAACACAGGGGAGTTGAAGTGGTTTAAACACTGTAGAAGCACGGAGGCAGCGGATAGGAATCAGCTGGTGCAGTCACGATGAACACAGGAGAGTTGAAGTGGTTTAAACACTGTAGAAGCACGGAGGCAGCGGATAGGAATCAGCTGGTGCAGTCACGATGAACACAGGAGAGTTGAAGTGGTCTGGAAACCACAAACGAACAACAGGAATCAGCAGGAGCTGAATACACGAGGAAACACAGGAACACCTTCAGAGGCTCATGGGGAATGAGACTCCAAGATCAGGCAACAAGGTATTGACCTCAGGTGCTTTAAATAGGGAGTGTTGCCTGATCAGCCAATTAACTAAAAGGAACATGTACTGAAGGTTTGAAAGGGCTGCACATGCGCAGACCCTCAGGAAGGTGGACGGCCACGGTTCCTAAACACACGAGAAGTAGCACTCACAGTCCGATGAGTGACACCCTGTCTTTGGTCCTAATAATAGTGTTAAAGTCACCACCAAAGACTATCTGCCGGGCCGAAAAAAGATATGGCTTTATCTCCCTGAAAAGACACTTCCTTTTCCATTTGGTTTGTGGACCATAGATGTTGATCAATCTCAGGTCGTGTCCTCTCAGGTTGACATCCAAAATCATACATCTACCTACTTGGAGTTCTATAACTCGTTGGACAGTTATCATGTCGGTAAAAAGGACCGCCACCTCACCGTACGGCTCGGCCGCAAGAGACCAATATGAGGGCCCACCTTTCCACTCCCTCTTGGCTTTGTGTAGGTCGGCAAGCCGGCCTATTCTGGTCTCCTGCAAAAATATAAAATCAGCCTCAACCGTGCTGAAAAAAATCAAAGGCCATGTAACGAGTTCGTTCGGACAGAATGGATGCCACATTAATGGTGGCAAACCTTATGGGCTGGGAAGCCATCCTTCAGAGTTATACAAGTAGGATCCTGATTACTTCTTCTTTACTTGTTTCACAGAATCTTCATCAGAAGATCCCCACCTTTTAAAACTGACCCCCACTGGCAATGTGTCACCTTCCTGGAGAACTATCTCTTCCCCTACTGGGACCACCCCACCAGACCTAACCAAAGAAGACTCACCACCCACCATCTTATCTACACTATCAACAGGACCCAAAATGTCATCCACCAAGGGTTCCAATACCACCCTCTGTGGGTCAGGGGGTCTCCCTGGGACTGAGAAACCTGATTTGATGATAACAGGGGGGGTGAGAAGACGAGAGTCTGACTATTCACTTTCAGGTTAGACCCCTTACCCTCCAGATCAGAGGGACCCGGAGAAAGAGGAACCGGAGCCAACTCCTCCACAGTAAAGGACTAAGGGAGAGAAATGACTGGCTGCTTTAGAAACTCTTTTTTAGATGTCTTAATTAACAATATTTTACCCTGTACATCAGACTTATCCTTAGGTTTTCTATATTCAGAGGCCCCAATCTTCTTGCGTTTTCTAGTCACTTTTGGTCTGAAACTCAGTTCACCTTCCCCTGACCTAATCACCTCCCCTTCCATTTCCTCATCACTCGAAAAAACTAAAAACCTATTTGATAACACTAGACCATCACTGCCTTTTTCCTTAGCCTGATTTCTTTTCCCCCTTCTACCTTGCACAACAAAAGGTTGCTCTTTAGTCACCTTAGAGAGAGCAGAAGCTGAAATACTTGGCTGTTCCTGAACTAATGAAAGGGCAGGATTAGCGGGAACAATCTTCAAAGCAGAACACCCCTCTACCAACACCACTTCCCTTGCCTCTATGTCCTCTACTACTCTAACCAACTCTGCATCAGGGATATACCCACTGTTATTATGTGATGCATGAGGGCATCTGCTAAACGGATGCCCCATTTCCCCACGCAAATTACAGCGTATTCTTACACAACCTCTAGCCTCATGCCCCACTTCACCACAGTGACCACACTTTTGGGAGGGGCAGTTGGCACTGAGGTGGCGGAAATCCCCACAACGGTGGCACATCCTCGACTGACCTGGATAAAAGCATTGTATTTTGTCACACCCTATGAACGCAGCCGATGGTATATGCACCAGCCCAGCCTCCGTGCACCGTAGATCAACCATGGCTTACCATCCGCCACCCCAGACACCATAGCTAGGATCAGGTACCTTGACTAAAGGAGAAACCAGAGTTGCATATCTCTTTAACCAAAATGTGAGGTCAGATGGGGGTAAAGATTCATTCCTCACCAAAATCGTTATTTTCACACGTTCCTGTTTTGTAACAGGAATAGCTCTAAATTTTGACCACGGATCTGTTCCCCTGCATCCCGCCCAACGGGTCCAAAAACCCTGCAAACCACCATAAGAATAAAAACTGACATCATACTCTGGTGACCCGACTGGCTGGATACAGGCAAACAGATCCGCAGCCACAAATCCAAAAGCAGAAAGAAACATTTTTAAAAAATCTGCTCTATTTGGGGGATCATTTCCTACAAATTTTAATTGAACTACGTTACGTCTCTTGGGAGTCTGTCCCCCAGGAGATATTACTGTTATGTGCGTATTGTTGCTAACCAATAACGATTGTCGAACCTCGATTTGTGTTTCCAAAGCACAAAGATTTATTCGTAATAAGTAGAATAATATGCTCAAGCGAAGTAATAGTAAATACAGCCGTTACTTATCGCAGGCGCTCTGGATCCAGTGCAGTCATTCAATCCTAAAGTCTGGGGACAAGATGCCTGCAATCTGGATCACAAGCTGCTGCTTATATACACAATCAAATACAGTAATACAATGAAGATGGTATAGCTTGCATCTATTGGTCCAGGTCTCAGGAATGTCCAAGGGGTTGTCAATCATTGGCTGGTTCATCCTAAGGAATCCAAAGGAGGGGGTCATCTCTGCAGGGGGTATGCTCTGCTCTTCCCGCCAGGATTCCTCAGTCTTAAGTAGTTCATAATTCCCTATCATTCATAACTTGTGTATGCACTCTGCGATTCCCTCGCAGAGTGAACCAAACAGTAGGATATGTAACAAGGTTCATTATGATACCATTCATGATGTTATTCCTTCAACCCGTTCCGTGTATTTCACTAATATGCATGTAACTCTGATATAATATATAAATACTACTATATTTCGACATAACTGACTATGTGTTGCAACTACCATTAATGTGTACTATTTTATAAGTATGCGTGTTTGTGCGAATGTATGGTAAAAGACAAATTACTGTTGCTGCCACGTGTAGTGGATGTGTACGCTCTTTCACGCCGTAGCGTGCCCTTGTACGCCGTAGCGTACCGTGCGCATCTTTTCAGACAAAGACAACCAAGTTTGCTAGACTTTAATTGAAATGACTTTATCCAATTTGCTGACTTCGACAGCTCCACCCTGATAGTGTAATAAACTATCACCCAATCACCGTTTCAAGTTCAGGATTATACAATACTTCTTCACAGACCATGATCTCGGTATCTGGTACCACCCTTTCAGTTTCTTTCTCAGTGTTACTCCTATGAGACCGTTTTCCACACTTCAACACAGTAGGAACACATTTGACAACTAAACCAATTGCTAAGATGACACCCAGTATAAGGAGAAGGAGCTTACCTACACTAGCAACCATTTCCTGTACCCACTCCCCCAGACCGGAGAACCATTTCACAGGGTTCAACCATGAGAACCAACCCGCCACCTTTTCCCCGACCTCATACAACGAAGAATTATGGCTCTTTCGAAATTCCCATTTCAGCTGTAAAATTTCATCCATCTTCCGGTCTATAACCTCTTTAGGGTCATCCGTATTATTAGTAATGTACGTGCAACATTTGACACCGAACTGGGTGGCCAGTGTCACACAGTACCCACCAGTAATAGAGGTGAGATAATTTAGTACCAGTCTATGTTGCACCAACTCCTTCTTGTACGCTTGTAGCTCCCTTCCAGTATACCTGAAAGTGTCATCATACATCTCGGTGATATTATCTATTAATTTAGCTAGGTCTTGGATATATTTAAAGTTTAATGTTCCCCGAGCGGTCCTGGTGAGATCTAGAGCAACCATAACTTGGAAACCAGCAGTTTCACTAATTAATTTTGTAGCTATGGGTTCCTCACCAGGAATCATATTTCTCTTGCCACGGTGTTCATACTGTGTGTGTATGTATGGTGGTGATGTAGTCTTGTGAATACCAACCATTTCTTCATGAGTAATAGTCATGATTTCAGGAACCAGTTTAGCTAAGAAACACAAGCCTATGGAACTCGGAGTCACCCAGGAATAAGCTTTCGTCCCACAAACAAAATACACATCATCAGGTAGAACATAAGGAGCAGTATGCCCATGAATTATATCACACAGAGTTTTGATAAAACTACCCATGCCTAGTGTCTCCATTTGTTCTAGACACGTGTCGGCATTAATGACATTTTTACATTTATATGTAGAGACTTTTCCAATGGATACCTTCTTGTGTTTGGTTATACGCCCTAATTTGTGACCTCCATCAACATTTCTGCCTAGTGGTGACCTTGTTAGTCTCCCTCTAAAATGAGTGTGGCGAGCCATTGTCTGATCTGATAGGTCAGCCTCCCAATTCTCCAGGCGCTTTGCATGAGATATGTTTAAGCACAGCAAAGATCTGCCTATGGAGTATTGTCGAAGCGTCAGACTAGGGGACCTAGTGTTATTGTACCTCCCTTCTATGGGCCTCCCACCCCTCAATTCGAGTACTTCAGATATGTTTAGAGGGAATGGCACTAGTCCTATATTATGCTGCCCTTGAGGCACGTGAGAGCACACCCAACACTCGGTTTAGTTTAGTACCTTACCCACCAGGGAGTGATAATCCTCCAAAGGATGCCCGCCTATATTCAGAGTACTGGGGGACTGGCATCGTTGGATGCATCTCTCTTTAACTAGAGAGTTACAGAACTTGCAGATACAATACTCATCAGACAATAGCCCCTCACACTGCCTCCGAGTTCCTGAGCTAGCAGACCTTTTCATAACCCCTGGACCAAGTTTGATAATGGGCTGCTCTGAGTATCCTATTAACTTTTCTTCGGCTTCCATTTCATCCGTATCACTCCCAGAACTCTTCTCCGTCCTCCATCCTCCTTCACAAAAATAGAATGTCCTAGAAAGAGTAAAAACAAGGAAAATACTGGAACAAAAGAAAAACAAAAACCGCCACTCCATCGCTGGAAAGATAGTTCTGAGGCAACGTCTCTGGTTCAGGTGTCTCGACTGCAGGCTTTAGGTCTCCCGGAACAGGCTCACAAGTGACAGCTCTTTGTCGTCGGTCTTAGTTTTATCTTGCACTTTCTCTGGATTATGGACTCTCCTGCAGTGGGTGGAATGGACCCAAGTGTCTCTCTCTGCAACCTTCAGTGATGTAGTACTGGTCAGCAGCACTTGGTACGGGCCTTCCCAACGGTCTGTTAAACAACCTGAACGTAAGAAATTGCGGGTCATAACATAGTCTCCAGGTTCAACATCATGACAGTTCGTCTCTGGCATACCAGGTGACAGCATTTTTAGTTTTTGTTGTTGTTGTTTTAGCTGTCTACTCATTCTTATAAGATATTGTACAGTCACTTCATTATTACACTTCAAGTCGTCTTGTGGACTCACGATCAAATGAGGTTGTCGTCCGAACAGTATCTCAAAGGGGGACAGATTAAGAGGAGGTCTAGGAGTGGTTCGAATGCTATGGAGGACCAACGGCAAAGCCTCAGGCCATGCCAACCCAGTTTCAGCCATTGTCTTACCCAGCTTGTTCTTTATAGTACCGTTTACTCTCTCCACCTTACCACTGGCTTGTGTTCGGTAAGGGGTGTGAAGTCTGCTATCGATTCCCATGAGTTTACACATATTTTGGAAGATATCACCAGTAAAATGGGTACCCCTATCACTTTCAATGATTCTAGGGATACCGAACCTACACACAAAGTCTTGTACAATTTTCTTTGCAGTGAACACAGCAGTATTAGTGGCTGCCGGATATGCTTCTACCCAACCGGAAAACATATCAATACATACTAACACATACTTTAGATTCCTGCACGGTGGTAATTGGATATAGTCAATTTGTATTACCTGGAAAGGTCCGTCTGTAGGAGGGATGTGGGATGGCTCAGTTGGAATAGTTTTCTTAACATTTTTCCTCAAACAAGTAAGACATGACATTGCTTTCTTACCAGCCTGAGAGGAAAATCCGGGAGCACACCAGTATGCTCTCACCAGTTTGCACATACCTTCTTTACCCAGATGAGTCAGGCCGTGTGCTGCTTCAGCCAGGCTTGGATAGTATGTTCGGGGAGCTACAGGCTTACCTTGTCCATCCCTCCAGAGTCCTGAGGACTCTTGACCACATCCCTTCGCCTTCCAGACCGCCTTTTCCTGCAGGGAACACAAATCTTGCATTTCAATTAATTTCTGCGTGTCTAATGTCTGAAAAACCATCATAGTATCGGTCGATACAGTCATAGGTTGCCCTGCTGCCCATTTAGCAGCTTTGTCTGCCCTGTTGTTGCCCAATGACACTGGGTCTTCTTCAAAGGTATGGGCTTTGCACTTTATGACGGCTACTGTTCTGGGTAACTGTATTGCTGTCAGAAGTCCTTTTATGTGTTGTGAGTGTGCCACTGGTGTACCTGCTGCTGTCGTAAAGTTTCTAAGACGCCAAAGGGCCCCAAAATCGTGCACTACCCCGAAGGCGTACCTAGAGTCAGTATATATATTGGCTGATTTACCCTCTGCCAATTCACACGCTCTCCCTAGTGCTACTAGTTCCGCCACCTGGGCTGAGTGAGGTGGACCAAGGGGTTCAGCTTCTACCACATCCTGATCGTCTACAACAGCGTAACCAGTACATAACTCTCCTGTCTCTGTCTGTCTATGGCAACTTCCGTCTGCATAAAACGTAAAATCTACATTTTCTAAGGGGGTGTCACGTATGTCGGGCCTTGCAGTAAAGGTCTGATTCAGGTGTTCCATACAATCATGCGTGCCAGTATTCTTGCCTAACTTATCATCAACCAGGGTCTCCTCACCTCCCACCCTTTGTGTCTCTAGAGACACATACGGAAGGTATGTAGCTGGATTTAAGGTGCTACATCATTTGATGGTGATGTTTGAGGGTGCCATCAGGGCTAGTTCCCACTTTGTGAATCTAGCTGAAGAAACATGTCTGGTTTGGGCTGAATTTAACAGAGCTGATACAACATGGGGTGTATAGATAGTTGAAATATGTCCTAATACTACGTCCTCGCTCTTACTCACCTGAAGAGCCGTTGCTGCTACACTTCTGAGACATGTTGGGAGTGATCTTGCCACATTGTCTAATTGTGCACTGTAGTATGCTACCGGTCTGCTAGCGTCACTATGTTTCTGTGCGAGGACACCTGCTGCACAACCATCAGCTTCTGTATAAAATAGCTCAAATGGCTTTTCATAATCAGGTATTCCCAATGCAGGTGCTCTCGTCAGACTATCTTTAAGATTAAAGAACGCTTGCTCTGACTCTTCTGTGTGTACAACACGTTCTGGTTTTGAGGAAGAGACTAGCTCCTGCAATGGTAATGCCAGAATAGAAAAACCTGGGATCCAGGATCTACAGTATCCACACATCCCCAAGAAAGTACGAATCTGCTTCTGGCTTTGCGGCAGAGCCATGTGTTGTATGGCCTCAATTCTGTCGGTTGTCAGGTGTCTTAGCCCCTTAGTGAGGCAGTGTCCTAAGTATTTGACCTTAGTCTGACATGGCTGTAATTTATCCTTTGCCACCTTGTGCCCTGTTTGTGAAAGATGAAGCAACAACAATTTAGTATCATGTAAACATGACATAAAAGAATCAGAGCACAACAACAAATCGTCCACATATTGAATTAGAACAGACCCAGTGTGGGGTTGAAAGGACTGCAAACAGTCATGTAAGGCTTGGGAGAAAATACTGGGGCTGTCAATGAACCCCTGGGGTAGTCTGGTCCATGTGTATTGCACTCCCCTGTAGGAGAATGCAAAAAGGTATTGGCAGTCAGGGTGAAGAGGGACTGAGAAGAAAGCAGAACATAGATCAATGAAAGTAAAATGACTGGCAGACGGTGGAATCTGCATGAGGATGACAGCTGGATTCGGCACTACGGGGAATTGGCTCTCAACAACTTTATGAATTCCCCTTAAGTCCTGGACTAATCTATAGCCCCTCCCCCCATACTTCTTCACAGGGAAAATGGGACTATTTGCTGTATTGGCTGTACGAATTAAAATCCCTTGATGAAACAGTCTCTCAATAACAGGATATAGCCCTAGTTCCACCTCCGGTTTTAATGGATACTGTGGGATTTTTGGAGCTATCCTACCACTTTTTAGATTGACCATGACAGGGGCTACGTTTGCCATCAGTCCAGTGTCCTGTCCATCTCTGGTCCATAGGGAACCTGGTATTTCCAGCAACATCCCCTTTACTTGAGATGGACTTTGTTCTATAACAGGAGAGTGTAACATTAACCTTTGAGGGGTGTCCAATATATCCTGTACCTCATGTGCGACCTTCTCCGGTATATCTAAGAACACACCATCAGAAGTACAGTATATGACACATCCCATTTTACATAACAGGTCTCTCCCTAGCAAGTAAGTAGGAGCCGCTGCAGCCAAGAGAAACGAATGCATAGTATGCAGAGGCCCGATAGTAACTTCAGCGGGTTTAGTTAGAGGATAATGTAACACTTTTCCCGTTACCCCCATAGCTTGAATAGTTTTACTGGTCATCTGTAGATTGAAAGGAGAGGTTATCACAGATCGGGCCACCCCTGTATCTACAAGAAAAGTTTGTTTCCTACCACGTATGTCAACTATCATTTTTGGTTCTTCACTCTGACTCTCAGTTAACCTCACTGGCTGTAGACTACAGGTATGACCTGACCCCTAGCGCTGACCATTCCCGCGCAGCATTTGCTGCTGTAATAAGCGCGGGTAAATGTGAGTCTTCTAGTCTATGTGAATCTCTCCTTGGAGGATATCTATGTGACCCTTCATTAGGATTATACCTTCCCTTTGTACAATCTTTTCTCATATGTCCTTCTTCTTTGCAATTGTAACATCTGAGCATTCTGCGTTTCCCGTTATGTGGGTTATATGCTCGTGGTCGTGTATGCATTTCCCCTAATGCCTGTATACTCACCGTCATCAACTTGTCACTCTTTTCTTCCCTTTTCCTAAAGATATTTTTGTCGTGTTCCACAGCAACTTCTCTAAGAGAATCTACCGTGCTACCTCTCCAACCAGGGGTTGAGGTTTGTACTCTTGTTTTTAGATTTTCCTTTAGACCATCCATCAGTACTGTTACCGCTACTTCCCTATGATGTGGGTTCTCCCTTATATCTGATATCCCCGTAAACGGTGTTATTGATGTAATTGCTCTACCAAAATAATCTGCTGCAGTTTCACTGTCTTTCAGTTTTATGGTGAAAATCTTACTCCAATTCACCACTACTGAAAAATATATAGCTAAGTGTTTGACAATTCTTTCTATATTCTTTTGGTTAATCTCATCAGTCAAGGTGTTATCTTCCTCCAACAAACAATCTTCAATAGATTTTTGTAGGTTAGTATTGGGAGGAAGACACGCCCTCAACACTACACGCCAATCCTTATTGGTTGGTTCGTGGGCATTTCCTAAGTCTTTAACAAATTTCTGACATTTAGCTAACTCCTTTCTAGGATCTGGGAATTCAGTCATAATGGAACGTAATTCTGATCTAGTCCAGGGACAATGCATTGTAACATTTCTTAAAGGAACTACACCATCCTTATCCGGTTTCCCATTGGGAACTGATATTGTGTGTACTGGGAACGCACCCTCTGGTACACTGACTTCAGGGGACACTACAGGATTTGCTGGTTCTAAATTTAGAACGCTTTCACTCCTAGTGATCACGCTACTCTCACCTATCTCAGCCATTTTCTCATACTTGCGCTGAGCCTCTAGTACACTAACGGCATGGGCAATGGCCGTAATCACAGTGGGTTCATCTTCATTTTCAGATACACTTGATTTAAACTGGCTTAAAACAGGATACAACTTAGCAAATTTTCTATTTTCAGTTTTAACTTCGGCTGTACTTACCCCTCCCGCCACATAGGGTGGCGGGGGCGCGCTTGCGCTGAGTTCGCCACGCTTCCCGATGGTTACTTCCGTTGTGCGCGCGCTTTTAGCCACGCCTACTTCCGCTTTGCATTCGCTACTCTGCCACGTGTTACCTTCCATTTGCCACAATTTTAAACAATCATTATGTTTATTCCTCACTTTCGTTGAGGTAATCAACCATACTTTATCTTTTACAGTATTTGGTACCTCTGCATGAAAACTCCCTATTGTTGGGAAAGGCCTATCACAACCTTTGGTCATCTTGACCCACGTATCGCAATACGCAGTTGCGTATGCACCATATTTCTTACACATGAGAAATCTCGCTGAACCAATAGGACCTTCCTTAGGCAGTACCTTGGCCTTCTCTAGCGTTTGCTTAGCACCCATATTGAACAATAGGGTCCCAGAAATATCACAATATCCTGCCACAAAATAGGGTTCCAGAAATAACACAATATTCAGCCACTAATTTTCAACACTACCGCTAGAGATATTTTACCAGCCTGTGGACGTATTTGCTACAAGCCGCGTCCACTCGCTTCCTCTTGTATTAAACAAGGACCCCTAATACAGAAATATCAATGCGGACTAAAGGGTTATCAGCTTCCTGATCACCCCTGACTCTCCAACAAAAATCTGTTGAGTTTATTACAACTGGTAACATCCGGTAAAGTCAATTACCAGCCTTACCAACGTAATTCCTCCTCGTTACTTCCAAGTCACAATCACGGCTTTCCTTGCCGTGCGGTGCAATCGCAACGCTTAAAGCTAATCCGTAAGCGATGCGATTACCCTTGGGTGCACGTCGCGAAAACTTATTCAGTTTCTGCCCCCCGGTATACCTGCCTTGTATACCGTACACCAGTTGGGCACCTGCCTCGTCAAACACCAACTGACACTCTATTTTGCAATAGATAAAACCTTCGTGTATTTAAAGTCAACAAATCACACGACATACACCTTTTCTGCTCAGAAAATAAAAGAATTCCCAACAATAGTAATAATGTCCCAGAGGTTTTCACAAGTAATTATATTATGCACATATAATAACTATCAAGACGCTTGTTTAACCACGTGGCAAATCTACCGGAAGTTCGCGTACGCACAGCAGGAAATACACATACGCTAAGCAATGCAATACAGTTAAAACGCACAATGACAGAAAAAAGAAACAGTTTTCTCTTTTTTCCCTAGGTTCTAGTTAGCGTGCCCTAGATAATGCAAAACGGACATTCGGTTTCACAACACAGAGTAAAATTCAGGTTTTGAACACCATGCGTTCTTACCCGTTTATGACGCGTCTCCACCCTTTGTTGCGGAACCGAAATCCGTTGGTCTTGCGTATCATCGGCAACGAAACCTCCAAAGCTCACGAGCCCCCAAATTGTTATGTGCGTATGTGTCGCTAACCAATAACGATTGTCGAACCTCGATTTGTGTTTCCAAAGCACAAAGATTTATTCGTAATAAGTAGAATAATATGCTCAAGCGAAGTAATAGTAAATACAGCCGTTACTTATTGCAGGCGCTCTGGATCCAGTGCAGTCATTCAATCCTGAAGTCTGGGGACAGGATGTCTGCAATCTGGATCACAAGCTGCTGCTCATATACACAATCAAATACAATAATACAATGAAGATGGTATAGCTTGCATCTATTGGTCCAGGTCTCAGGAATGTCAGGGGTCGTCAATCATTGGCTGGTTCATCCTAAGTAATCCAAAGGAGGGGGTCATCTCTGCAGGGGGTATGCTTTGCTCTTCCCGCCAGGATTCCTTAGTCTTAAGTAGTTCATAATTCCCTATCATTCATAACTTGTGTATGCACTCTGCGATTCCCTCGCAGAGTGAACCAAACAGTAGGATATGTAACAAGGTTCATTATGATACCACTCATGATGTTATTCCTTCAACCCGTTCCGTGTATTTCACTAATATGCATGTAACTCTGATATAACATATAAACACTACTATATTTCGACATAACTGACTATGTGTTGCAACTACCATTAATGTGTACTATTTTATAAGTATGCGTGTTTGTGCGAATGTATGGTAAAAGACCAATTACTGTTGCTGCCACGTGTAGTGGATGCGTACGCCCTTTCACGCCGTAGCGTGCCCTTGTACGCCATAGCGTACCGTGCGCATCTTTTCAGACAAAGACAACCAAGTTTGCTAGACTTTAATTGAAATGACTTTATCCAATTTGCTGACATCGACATTACTGATGCACCTTGCTTTCCCCCCCCAGACACAACTCCTGCATAGGACACTTTACCAGGCATAGGAATAGGGGCTGGATGGGGATTGTTTACTGGACAGGTAATGGTTACAGTAGGACCATCGTTCACAATAGCCTGATTTGAAGCAGAAAGTACATTTGTTACATTAACCCTTTGGGCTCCCAAGACACTCTCTTTAGGAGCTGAAACCTGATTTGTATAAACATTCTGTTTGCTAGAACAACCTGCTTCAGGCATCATATTTGGCATTTCTTCTATTGCATTTTCAATTAACTTCAAAGCCCCTTTTGTTCTATCTAACATTTTCAATGGACCAAAAATTGTCTCAATTACTTTTTTCTGAACATCACTAGTTTCAACATTACAAACTGCAGACACAGAAATATTATCAGTAGATTTTACATTAGGCAACATATTCTGTACCACGGAAGCTTTGGACATGCCTCCTTTACTCCTGGAGACAATACCACTGGTTTCAACATTATTAATATCGGATAGAGTAAGCTTGTCAATAGATTTTCATTTAACAAAATATTCTGTACCTTCTGAGTTTTGGCCACGCCCCCATTGCCAATGGAGACGACACCACTAGTTTCAACATTGCTGGCAACAGACACAGTATGCTTATCAATATGTTTAACATTAGATGATACACTCTGTACCTCCGATGCCTCAGCCACACCCCTTTCGCTCCCGGAGGCAACCTCTGCTTTAAGCTGTAAACAAGGGGACTCACCATCTGCAGGCAAATGCTGGGCCAAAGGATCTGACAGGCTCACACAAGGAGGACTCAGAACGGCATTATCTGCCATAGCCGCGCTCAGGATATCGGTACCGTGACTTCCAGTTTTTGCCGGAAGTGACATGGGGATAGTGAACGCTGGGTCAGCCACAGTAACTGTGGTCACACCTACGCTCTCCCCCACACCACCTGCAGTCCCCACCGGTTCCTTCATTGGCGGTTCTCCCTCCAAGACCCTGATATTATCATACAGAGACACCGAGTTTGTAACAGTCTCTGAGGCTGTCAAATTGTCAGGCAAGGGTACTGAGGAGTCCTCTCTTTCAGACATAGGTTCCTCGGATGCCACAGTTTGCATACTTGAAAATAAAGTTTGTAGCCGCTGTTCTTTCCTTTTGAGGGTTGCATCCATGTCTTCAATCTCTAGGGAGATAGCAGCTCGGTCTCTACTATAAGCATTATTCCTCTTTCTCTTTTTCTGCAGGATTTGCCTTTTTAGCTTTAATATTTCAGATTCCAGTTTTTGTATTTGTTTGTTTACTGTTGCCTCATCAACACCGCTGGTCTCTGACTCTGGAAGACAGACATCTGAAGCACTTAGTTTAATATTATTCACAACTGCCGCAGCATCACACTCTGCATTGGAAAAGGATTCCCTGTCAGTACTGGATTGCTTTTTGTCAGATAAGGCTTGCACAGCTTCACTTTGTCCAGAATCTGGTAATTCGACTTTTGCAGTGACCCCTTCATGGTGAGTAGCCAATGTCTGCCACTCCTGCCACAGAGGCTGCCTCAGGAGCCTGGAGAATTTCCATAACTGACATAGTACATGATGCAGAGGGAGTGCAGCGGGTATAACCTTCATTACACACAGGCTGACTGGTTAACCCCTCATCAGCCATATCACTGTTAAACACTGCAGACTGAGTTTTACTAACAAGCTGCTTTTCACTGTCCATTGTTTCTTCCACTTTGCTCAAAGGCAACACAGATGATGAAGGGGACACACAGTCTCATCAGTGTCTCATGCTCTTTTCAGCCCCTAATTTTCCCTTAGCAGGATCTTTATCTTCCACATTCAAACGACAACAATTCCCCTGCTTTACATACATTGAAATCCCAGCATGATCTTGTTTTGCTGCATTCAAACTTTGCATAGGCTGTAAAGACAGGGTGGATTTACCTGATTTTGTAGCAGATTTAGTAACTACTTCTCCACTCAAATCTTTATCCGGAGGTACTTTATCTTCCACAGGCTGAGTATCAGATGTTTCCTGCATTCTCCCGGCTAAAAATCCAGCATTATTATTATTAGTATTATTAATTTTTATTTATAGGGTGCCACAAAGTATCCGTGGCGCCGTACAAGGACAAACAATGGCACAGTACAAGGTGAAACAGCACAGTACAAGTAACAGTAAGCACTATAACTCTGGGGGCTCAGGCACAGCATGAAAGAGAGGGAGGGAGGGGAAAAGTGAGTATAGGCAGGTAACTATGGCCCAAGAGGGTGGGGACGGATGACAGGTTGAGAGTCACTGAGGGGAGCGGAGAGAAGCGAGAGGAGACAGAGGGCAGAGGGACTGAGAAGAGGTGAGCTGAGTAGCTGGAGAGCGCAGTTAAAAGTGATGGAAACAGAAGGTAGGAGAGCCCTGCTCAAAGGAGCGAACAATCTAAAGGGAGGGGAAGACAGACAGACACATGGATGAGACGGAGAGACGGGAGAAATGGAGACGGAGTCGAGGAAGGGGGAGAAGGGAAGAAGGGATGAGAAAGAGAGGTAGCTGACCGGTGGGAGTTTAGGCATGAGACTGGAAGGCTTTAAGGAAAAGGTGGGTTTTTAATGTACGTTTGAAAGAGGACAGATTAGGGGAAGTTCTGATGGAGCGGGGGAGCTTGTTCCAATGGAGGGGAGCGGCGCGGGAGAAGTCTTGGATACGTGCGTGAGAGGAGGTAATCAGAGGGGAAGAGAGGCGAGCATGATCTTGCTTTGCTGGGCTTGGGCCTGGACAAGGCCTCAAAGCCTGGGGAGTCTCCTCCACTCCTTCCCCAGGATCCTCCATCCTCTCTGGGCTTGCTCCCAGAGTCCACACTGGTTCTCAGACAGCCTAAGACACACCTCCTTCCACCACAGCTGCTGAATCCAGAATAAGGCTGTATCAACCCTAGCGCAAGCATTTCTTGTACCTCCTTGTATATACTTTCTTTGGCCACTGGTGAGACCCGATAAGCAGGTTGCCTAACTGGCCTATGCTCACCAGTGTCCACATGGTGCATCACCAAGGAAGTCCGACCGGGCTTCCTACTGAACTGAGTCGCAAAGGGCCACAGCACTGCTTCAAGCTGCTCCCTCTTGTGGGCACTCAACTGCTCATCCCAGCCTACTTCCTCTACACCACCTTCCTCTCTGGCATCCGCAAGGAGGTCAGGTAGTGGGTCACTTCCTGGTGTCACGACTGATAATGGGTACCTGCTGTTGTTGGCGCAACTCAGAGGAAGGCGCGGAGTCTAACGTGCCCCTGGTATTCACCAGGAACCCCCGCAAGGAAGTATGGACTCCGCTGCAGGGACACGCAGGTCGCGGTCCTTCCTAGAGTCCACAGAGAGATACAAGGAGGTGACAGACAGGCTGGGTCAGCATTGTTCAGGTAGAAGAGGTACAAAGGGAAATCCAGAAGAATAGTGAGGCAAGCCGGGTCGGTAACTTTCAGGAAGAACAGTACAAAGGCAGAATCCAAATAGAGGTGGTCAAACGGTCCGGGTCAAAAGGTCACAAGCAGCACGAGGATAGTCAGGAACGAATACAGCAACTGGTATACACAAACGCTGGAGGCAGGAAGACCTGATACTCTGGCACTGGTGAGAGGGCTGGAAGAGGTTTAAATACAGTGGTAATCCAATCAGAATCAGCGCTGCAGCACTGTCATACCTGCCGCCGGGAATCCTGTTCATAGCGTCCTGTTGCCTAGCAACGGGGCGCGTCATCACACCCAGAGGTCGGACGGCAGGGGGATCCAGAAGTGATGCGTCTGGTTGCTAGGCAACCAGACGCGCTGTCAGCAGACAGGCGGCCGTACGTAACGGCGCCTGACAGTATACCCTCCTCTTCTTCATCCTGTTTGAAGGAACCTTTTAAGAATTCTAGGAGCGTGAAGGTCCTGCTTGTCCACCCATGATCTTTCCTCTGGGCCAAATCCTTTCCAATGGACAAGATATTGCTGTTTGCCATGAAAAATGCGAGAGGCCAAGATCCGATTGACCTCGAATTTTGTTCCAGAGGAGGTTTGTATAGGTGGGGGACGACAGGGAGGTCGATAGAATTTATTGAGTACCACTGGTCGTAGTAATGAGACATGAAAAGTATTATGACATCTCAGAGAAGGAGGAAGTTTCAATTTAAAGCATACAGGATTAATTACTTGCATGATGGTGTACGGGCCAATAAATCGGGGGGCCATCTTCATAGAAGGAACTTTTAGTCTTAGGTCCCGGGTGGATAGCCATACTTGGTCTCCCACCTTTAAGAGAGGAGTGGCCCTCCGATGACGATCTGCAAAGATTTTGTGATGCTGAGTAGCTTTGAGTAAAGCCATCTTAGTCTTAGCCCAAATGAGAGAATACTCCCGATAAAGAGTATCTACGGCTGGAACCGGTGAAGAGGACACTGGAAAAGGATCCGGAAACACAGGATGACTTCCATATACAATAAAGAATGGGGAGAATCCGGTAGACTCATGAATGTGTTGGTTATGGGAGAACTCCGTCCAAGGAAGAAATTGAGACCATTTATTCTGATTGTCAGAGGTAAAACAGCGAAGAAATGTTTCGAGGTCCTGATTGATTCGCTCCATCTGTCCATTGGTTTGGGGATGATATCCCGAAGAGAATTTCAATTCTATGTTCAATCTCCTACAAAAGGTTCTCCAAAAACGGGATGTGAATTGGACTCCACGGTCCGAAATGATCTCCTTCGGGCAACCATGTAATCTGAATATCTCCTTGATAAAGATATCTGCCAGACGACTGGCCGTGGGCAGTCCAGTTAGAGGAATAAAATGTGCCATCTTCGAAAATCGATCAATAACCACCCAGATAGTGGTAAACCCTGCACTGAGGGGTAGATCTGTGATAAAATCCATGGCCACACTTTCCCAAGGAGCATCAGGGATAGGGAGTGGACGAAGAAGGCCTGCCGGGACTCTTCTACAAGTCTTGTGTTGAGCGCAAGTAGTGCAGGAAGCAATAAATTTACAAATATCGGCACGTTCAGTAGGCCACCAGAAGCGACGGCAAAGCAACGATGTTGTCTTCTTTATTCCAGCATGGCCGGCAATGCGGGATGAATGAGCCCACTGTAGGGTCTTGAGCCGGAGATGAGGTTCCACAAATGATCGGCCTGGAGTAGGAGAGGACGTTTTGGTCCTAGTGAGGGCTACAATATTAGAAGGATCAATAATATGCTGAGGAACCAACGGTCTTAAGCGATCGGAATCGTCAAATGAGCGAGATAATGCATCTGCACGTCCGTTCTTGGCTCCAGGGCAGAATGTGAGCTTCATGTTAAATCGAGCAAAGAAGGATGCCCAGCGGGCTTGCCGAGGATTAAGGCAACGAGCCTCTTGAATGAACACTAGGTTCCGATGGTCGGTAAACACAGTAACAGGAAATATAGCCCCCTCCAACAGATGTCGCCATTCCTCCAGAGCCGCCTTGATGACCAGTAACTCCTTGTCCCCTATTCCATAATTACATTCACTTGGAAGAAATCGTCTGGAGAAAAACCCACACGGATTGTGTGAGCCAGCATGAGACTCTTGAAAAAGCACCGCCCCAATGCCTACAGAGGATGCATCTACCTCTAAGAAGAAGGGTCGTTTTTGATCTGGCTGGGACAGAACTGGAGCTGCAGAAAATGCTTTCTTTAACGTTATGAAGGCAGACATGGCCTCCGAGGACCAAACCCTGGGGTTGGCAGTCTTCCTGGTTAAAGCTGTAATGGGAGCTATAATGGTGGAGAATCCCTGAATAAATTGGCGATAATAGTTTGCAAAGCCAATGAACCTTTGAATCGCTTTAAGGCCTTGTGGCTGAGGCCAGTTCAGAATAGCTGACACCTTGGTGGGATCCATACAAAGACCTTGACCCGACACAATGAAACCAAGAAAAGGTACCTGGCTAATCTCAAACACACATTTTTCCAGCTTGCAGTAGAGGTGATGTTTCCGGAGTCTACGTAAGACCTCCTTTACTTGTTCCCGATGAGTTTTCAGATCTTTAGAAAATATTAATATATTGTCTAAATACACTACCACAGAAGTGTATAACAGGTCATGAAAGATATCGTTAACAAAGGTTTGGAAGATGGCTGGTTCGTTGCAGAGGCCGAAGGGCATCACCAGGTACTCGAAATGTCTATCTCTGGTGTTAAAGGCCGTCTTCCATTCGTCCCCCTTCTTGATGCGAATCAAATTATAGGCCCCACGGAGATCTAATTTGGAAAAAATTTGAGATCCACTGAGCTTGTCAAAGAGGTCAGAGATGAGAGGTAGTGGATATCGATTTTTGACAGTGATGCGGTTGAGAGGACGATAATCAATACAAGGCCGAAGAGACCCATCCTTCTTCTTAACGAAAAAAAAACCTGCACCCGCTGGGGAAGTGGATTTGCGGATAAATCCCCGTTTCAGGTTTTCCGTAATATATTGAGACATGGCTGACGTTTCTGGACGAGATAAAGGATAGGTCCGCCCTTTGGGGATGGGTTGGTCAAGAGACAAAACAATAGCGCAATCCCAGGGACGATGAGGAGGCAAGATCTCCGCTTCAACCTTACTGAATACATCTTGAAATTCCATATAGGCCTCAGGAAGATGGGTTAGCTCGGAATGAGCTATCACTTGACATTTTGAAGGCAAAACTCTGGACAGACATTTAAAGCGACATCCTGAACCCCACGACATAACTTGAGCGTGGTCCCAATCCATCTGAGGAGAATGCTTTCTCAACCACGGTAGCCCCAAGATGAGGGGGTTAATGGACCTCGGCAAAACCAAAAGTTGGATCATCTCGCTATGAAGTACTCCTACCATCAACCGAACAGGAGAAGTCACGGAGGAGATGGAGCCGTGGGTAACACGACTACCGTCGACTGCCGTCAGAGATAACGGTTGAGGCAATGGGTTTAAAGGTATTTGGAGCTGCGAAGCTAGATCCGCCGAAATGAAGTTCCCGGAGGAGCCGGAGTCCACAAAGGCCGTGATGGAAAAGGTACCCTTAGGGGTGCTCAGGATGACAGTCATCTGAAATTCTGGGGAATTTTCTTTGGAATAGGGAGCAACTGTGGACTCTCCTAAAACGGCCTCCCCGCCACCGTTTAGGAGGAAGAGTTTCCCGGTTTCTTGGGGCAAACTCTTAGCAGGTGTCCCGGATCTCCACAATACAGACACAGGCGTTGTTTGAAGCGTCTCTCCATCTCTTCAAGGGATAATTTAGAGCATCCTACTTGCATTGGTTCGTCCACTGGCAGGATGGGATTTTGGAACTGAGGTGCTAGCCGTGATATGAACCGTTTGCCAGGAGAGCGTTCCTGCGTGCGCTCTTGGTAGCGCAAATCCACCTTTATGCACATGGAGATGAGGGGATCTAGCTCGGCCGGGAGTTCTCTGGAAATTATCTCATCCTTAATCCGGTCAACCAGACCTTGCCAAAAGGTTGCCACCAGTGCTTCGTTATTCCATTTTAACTCGGAAGCCAGGGTCCGTAATTGAACTGCGTATTGCCCCACGGACAGGTCACCTTGGCGGAGGTTTAACAAGCTAGTAGCTGCAGAAGCAACTCTTCCGGGATCGTCGAAGACTTTTCTAAAAGCTTCAATGAAGGAGTTGGAGCTATTAAGAAGTGGATCCCCTCGTTCCCATAAAGGTGAGGCCCATTGGTTCAGAAAGCCCCTGCACTTCTTGGGATCACCGTCAAACTTTTCGGATGTCGGGATGCGTAAACCGGAGGCCGCTGTAGAGACCGTAACCACACTGGATGCTGTGGATGCAGAAGAGGTTATGGCTGGTGTAGCGGGTGAAGCACTCTGAAATGTATCGAAACGGGTTGCAATCCCTTGGACACATTGTAGGAGATGCGCTTAGGCTGCTTCTTGTTGCTCCACTCGCTGAGCCAGATGCATGAGTAGGTCTCGAGCAGATGGTTCACCAGACCCCTCCGTTGTCATGGCCAGAGTATACTGTCACGACTGATAATGGGTACCTGGTGTTGTTGGCGCAACTCAGAGGAAGGCGCGGAGTCTAACGTGCCCCTGGTATTCACCAGGAACCCCCGCAAGGAAGTATGGACTCCGCTGCAGGGACACGCAGGTCGCAGTCCTTCCTAGAGTCCACAGCGAGATACAAGGAGGTGTCAGACAGGCTGGGTCAGCAACGTTCAGGTAGAAGAGGTACAAAGGGAAATCCAGAAGAATGGTGAGGCAAGACGGGTCGGTAACTTTCAGGAAGAACAGTACAAAGGCAGAATCCAAATAGAGGTGGTCAAACGGTCCGGGTCAAAAGGTCACAAGCAGCACGAGGATAGTCAGGAACGAATACAGCAACTGGTATACACAAACGCTGGAGGCAGGAAGACCTGATACTCTGGCACTGGTGAGAGGGCTGGAAGAGGTTTAAATACAGTGGTAACCCAATCAGAATCAGCGCTGCAGCGCTGTCATACCTGCCGCCGGGAATCCTGTTCATAGCGTCCCGTTGCCTAGCAACGGGGCGCGTCATCACACCCAGAGGTCGGACGGCAGGGGGATCCAGAAGTGATGCATCTGGTTGCTAGGCAACCAGACGCGCTGTCAGCAGACAGTACGGAACAGCGCCTGACACCTGGTTCCTCAGTTGGTAAGCAGCAAACCGCTGCTACCGACTCCACATGCTCGTGGTATGCCTTCAACATATTTATGTGGTAGGTCCGCTGCTGCCTACCATCGCTATCAAATGACACCACATAAGTGATGTCACTCAGGCGTTTTGAGACCATGTACACTCCAGCCCAGGCAACCTGGAGCTTGCTCTGGCACGTGGGCATCAGTACAAGGATCTTCAGCCATACTTCAAACACTCTGGCACGCGCACCCTGATCATACCAAGTCTTCTGTTTTGCTTGTGCTTCCGCTAGGTTAGCCTGAGATAGCACCATGAGATTCTCTAACTGATCTCTAAGCTTCAACACATACTCCACCACAGAGACATCCTGGGTGGGTAGCTCCCCTTCCCAAGACTCCCAGAACAGGTCAAGAGGCCCATGGACTCTGCAGCCATATAGTAGTTCAAAGGGGGAGAAACTGGTAGACTCCTGTGGCACCTCCCAATAGGCAAATAGGAGGTACGGCAGGTAGCGTTCCCAGTCCCCCCCTCCGAAGTTACAAATGCCCGTAGCATGTGCTTCAGAGTGCCATTGAACCGCTCGCACAGTCCGTTAGTCTGGGGATGGTAGGGGGCAGTACGGAGTTGCCGCACTACACACTTTGCCCAGAGACACTGGACCAGTTCACTCATGAACTGTGTCCCCTGATCGGTTAGAATCTCACTAGGGAACCCTATTCTGCTGAATACTCCTAGCAGTGCATCTGCTACCTTTTTCGCAGTTATAGAGGACACAGCTACAGCTTTTGGATACCGGGTAGCATACTCCACCACGGTGAGGATGTATCTCTTCCCCGATCTACTGGGCATAGGCAGAGGACCACAGCCATTTCACAGGCAGAGGTCCACAGCCATTTGCTGAAAAGGTTCCCCAATTAAGGGCAAGGACCTGAGGGGAGCACAAGCACTGGGGCGCCCTAGACGCTGACACACATCACAGGACTTACAGTAGGCCCAGACATCATCCGACATTCCAGGCCAGAAAAAGTTTTGTGTCAGGTGCTTCAGTGTTCGGACTCTGCCCTGGTGCCCTGCCATAGGGATTTCATGGGCAACTGACATTAGTTGTGCGCGAAAGCCCTGTGGTACCACCAGCTGAACTTGTTCCCGGACTGGTCTATCCCCATCTACCTTCCTAGCTACACGGTACATCATCCCTTTACGCCAGGTCACACTCCCTACCACCATCGCTGGAAGGTTGCCGCCAGCCTGGCGCCTCATGCCTTCCAGGGAGGGATCAGAGAGCTCCCTTGCCCTGAACTTTTCCCTGCGGCCCTCACTATCATCTAAGTCAGGATACGCTGCAGGGAATCTATGTTTGAGTGACTAGGGTCAGTCAAAGTGGGGTCAGCCAAAGGGGGGGTTCACTGTGATCAGCTGTACTCACTGCTGGAGCTGGCATACTGCTAGGGACAGGAGCATCACCGGGCACCCCTACAAGATCAGGTTGGCAAGAGACAACATCTTCTGCATTGCTAGGGGATGTAGTCTTTCCAGAGGCAAAGGGCTGGCTGTTTCCTGAATAAATAGCAGATGTGGTCTTTTGATCTGGGCTGGCTGAAGTTGTGGTTGCAGGTGATGGCTGTGTTGTAGCGGCTGTGGTCTTGTCCTCTGTGCTGGGTTGTGCAGGTGTAGATCCGGAAGACTGTAGCTTAGCAGCTTGGCTCCAGGTAAGAGAGTTCAGAAACGCGGTCACAATTCCACCCCCAACATCGTTGCCCAAAATCACATCAATTGGGAGGCCATCCAAAACGGCAACATCTCGCAACTCCTGGCCATCTCCCCAGTCTATAAACACTCTTGCTACAGGCACTACCTTCTTTAGTCCATCTGCCACAGTAACTTTGGCAGTGCGAGTCTGCAATACTGCAGCAGGATCAATAAGATGGGGGCTCACTACAGTAATTGAGGCCCCTGAGTCTCTCAGTCCTTCACCCTGCCGGGGTCTTAATTGGACCGGCTGCAGGTTTCTCCACATGTTTTTAGGGGGTCTTTTGGACACACAGGTGACTCTCTCCGCTGAGTCACCTTCAGACACACCACACTTAATTGGGCTGGCTGGGGTGGAAACAGTCTCTAATGGCTCACCTTCACCAGTTAAGCAAGGTAGCTGGGCCCCAGGACTCGGATTAGGGGCACGAGTCTCGGGTGCTGGGGCTGTGGGACAGTCCATCCTTAAATGACTGATTTTCCAGTAGCTGTAGCACTTTTTCTCCAGCCTGGGCTCCGGTGGCCTCTGATAACTCCCAGGGACAGGACAGGGCGGTGGCTGGCGAATGGTATTTGAAGGGTTAGGTACTTGCTTTTGGGGGTGAGTAGAAGAGGGGTGTCCCCTTGATTGTACAGTCCTTTGGGGTTGGCTGTTAGCCTGGCGCTTCTGCCAGTGTGACCTCACTGCCACATATTGATCCGCTAGCTGTGCGGCTGCTTCCAGGGTGCCTGGCTTACTGTCCAGCACCCATTCTTTTACCTCAGCTGCGCACCGTCGGTGTAACTGCATGGTGTCCGTAGACTGAACAGTGGCCTGCTCATATTTAAGTTAAGTGGTGTCCTTTGCCTCTATTGTTGCTGTCTGGGCTTCTGTATCCACTGTACAGACATATTCTGTTGGATGGACTTCAGTGAACACATCCTCCAAATCGATCAGTGTCTTCAGTACTTCCATGCTCAAGTACTACCTCGACAAACAGTCTTCTTATCTTAGCTGATGACGGAGAGGACAAATAATTAATTAATTTCCATTCATTAATTATGAATGGAAATTTGTGGCAGGACATGTTATAACATTACAGGTTTCATGGTAGTATGTACTAATTTTAATATTTTACACAGATGAAACTGGGGAACCAGATGATTGTTCATGTCCAATGACTTCCCTGTTTTCTTCTGAGTCATGAACAGACTCCTCAATGATCCTTGAAGTTGGTGTATTTGAAATTATAACATTTTTAGTTTGCATGGTATTTAATTAACAGCTTACACTTAAATAATAATTAAGGTACAATTACCTGTTGAGGTACCAGTGGACTTCTTCCTCAGGCTCCTGCTGCAGACCCTTGCCTTTGCTTTTTGGACTGTGATAAATTAAAGAAGCAAAATATTATTAATTGGGGGAAAACAATTGGGAGTACTGTGTTAAAGGTTGACAAACGTGCTCAGGTGAACGGCATGTCTAAATTTACCACAATAAATAATATTGTTTGACATGAACTGCTTTTGAAATAATAATCACACTAACCAGGATTTAGCAAGAAAAATAAGGCCCAACTTGAGAATTCCATTAGCAGATTTACAAAAGTAGGTTACATTTTCTGTATTAAGTTTCTTCAACAGGTGAATATGGATTATATGTGTGGGAAAGGTATGTCCTAGATGTACTGTAACTCTAAATGTAAGAATATAATAAAAAATGTTTTTTGGTGCTATAAGAAAATATATAGAAGAAATCAAATTAGAAATAAAATACATAGGCAGTGAAATAATAGTATTTAAGGCTTATTTGTAAGGCTTTATTGTAACGTCATTTTATTGGCGTTTAAAGGATATAGAACTATTGTGACGGAATTGACATAACTAAGCTTGTTATTTCCCAGCAGTCAATCTGAAGTATAGGATTGAGTGGTCAGCTATTGTTTTTAAACAAGGCTAGGTGTGATTTTTTATTCTGGGCCAGTCACTTCCAGTAACGACACTAAGGATAGGAAGATGGGAGTAGCTGGAGCCCCACTGCCATCACAAATGCCTATAAGGGGTTAAAACAGGGAGTGACTGGCTATCACCCACCATCACCAAGGGATTAATGACATCAATATCCCATTGTTCTCCCCTAGGACTGACTCAGACATTGAGGCATGAAAGCAATGGGGGGGACGGGGGACGGGGACTCAATTGGCTCTGAAACATGACTACTCTCCTGTACAGCCCCTCTTTGAACTCCACCAATCAGGGCAGACTTTTTTCCTAAGACTTGTGGATAACCCTGCATGGAAGGGTTCCCAACATGGGAAATTTTGCTGGGTCTTTAAAAAAGACCTGCAGGAGAGGCTTATGTGTCACTATTGTTTTAAAAAGCTACTGATGTTGGGGCTACCAGTGTGAAGAGGATTTTGCCTAGGAGTTTTGTGATTACTGGACTACAAACTTTTCTGGGACTTGCTGGCTCTGCTGAATAGTAGCTCCATAACACTTCATCCAATCACAAATGAATTGGTTGTACATTACTTAAGGACAGTGTGGGAAAGATCTGGGAAGTCTAGAGGTAAACTGGTGTTTATTGGAGCCTGGTTTATATATTTTTATGTTGCATCTTTTTTCTGAGTTAGAGAACTTGTATTAGGCAACTCTTTAATAAAGATATTGTTGTATGTTTACCTGTCTCCTGTCTGCGTGACTTGACCCAGAAGTTGCAGGATTTCCTGTGTGAGTTTAGGCTCTAATACCCTGCGACTTCACAACCATAATTTGCATTTACAGTGTACATGGATAGTAAGCTATAATGAAAGTAAACCGATGTGAGCAGGGCCGGACTGGGACTAAAAATCAGCCCTGGCATTTAAAGCACACAGGCCCACCTCTTGTGGGCTCCATGCACTATATTGTTGCACACTGATGCTGGCGCAGTGTGCGTTGCTGGTGCATTACAACATGATGTAGTATGAGTGTGTGTGGGGGGGGGTATTTATATCTCCTAATGACCCTCAACATTACATTGATAGCACCCATATTACATCAATAAATACCATGACATTACATTATTAGTACCCAAATTACAGTAATAAATAACCGCTCACACACACTCCTACTACATAGATACCCACCCACATCACAGCAACCGGCATTACTCCCCCTTCCCCACATTACAGCAACCAGCATCACCCCCACATTACAGCAATCAGCATCATCCCCCACATTACAGTATCCAGCATCACCCCCTTCCCCCACACACACACACATTACAGCAACCAGCATCACCCCCACATTCCAGCAACCAGCATCACCCCCCACATTATAGCAACTGACATCATCCTCACATTACAGCAATACCCTATCATACTTATTAGCAATACTAAGCCCCAAACACACTACAACATTGCCACCACCACGCCACCCCATACTACAGCAATACCACCAATTATACAGGCGCCACTGTAGGAAACCAATGTTTTGCTTTTTTCAAATCTCCCACAAAATAGCAACAACAGAATACTTACACACATATAGGTAACAGGTATCCTTTTCCCTCAATTAAATAGTAATGGCAGAATTTTCATGAATCATTCCACATGAAATAAAACTCTAACAAATATATCAGAAAAAACATAACTATTGAATGATCATTTGAACCCACGCGGCCGCATTAAAAGTATTTCCAACTACAGAAAAATGTCAGAGAAAAATATTTTTTTATACTACTGTAACTGGTTATGCGTCCTTACTATTCATTTTAAATAACACAGTATATTAATTAAGGGGGATAGAGGAGGTGGATGAGAGATAATTGGATGTGATCCATCAGTTTGATTAGATAGGAAACATTTAGATTATTTACCTGGAGACATCTACCCCCTTGACTCACAGGCAGGGCTGAAAAGAGGAATTTTGGGACCCAGTACAGCAACTTCTTTGGGCCCCCATCATATTCAACAATGAGAGACTTGCCTTTGGCAGAAGTTCATATTATGCCACACCGTAGTGGCCCCAGGTCAAATTATTCCACATTATATTACACTCAATTCATATTTAGCCATGCAGTAGTGCCCACAAATCATATACCATACAGTATTATGCCACAATAGTGCCCCCAAATAACATTATGCCATGCAGTAGTGCCCCCAAATAACATTATGCCATACAGTAGTGCCCCCAAATAACATTATGCCATACAGTAGTGCCCCCAAATAACATTATGCCATACAGTATTGCCCAGACAAAAAACTCATTCACAAATAAAAATTGGTACAGCATATCAGATACTAGAGTGTGAGTCCCAGGAGCAGCTTAATACACCATTTACAATGCAAACAAAAATAGATATATTGACACAATCACAGATAAAATTTATGACAAGCAGTGTTTTTTCCTCTTAATTAAAAGTCTCTGTACAGATAAATATGCAAGAAAATTACAGAGCAATAATGAGCAATGCATAGTGTTTTAAACATCATTGGATACACAGTAGTGCCTCCAGTTCAACAAAGGATGGTTAAAAACACATTGCACATGAGAAAATATATGAACTTACCTGATTATGGCATCCTGTGTTCTGTATTCCTACTGGGCACGCTGGGCAATGAGGGATCTGCAGCTGTCAGCTCACACAGCCAGTCGGGAGCAGGGACCGAGGGCAGTGGTCAAAGTGGAAATTTAGAAGTGGGGGTATGGAAAATATAAGTGAATGGCTTGATTTTTTATTTTCTTTTAACACTTGTCCCCTCTGTGCATTCCCATTCTTCATTACTACTTGTGTTTTATGATGGCTGCGTGCCTGACATTCCCATTCTTAAGATGTCTCTCCCTTTACACTTTCTTTTACCTATGCCCCTGTACCATCTTCTCCTTTGTCCCTCTCACTTTACTCCCTGCACCCCCTTCCCCCTGGCTATCACTCCTCTTCCTGCACCCCCTTCCCCCCTGGCTCTCTCACCCCTATTCCAGTACCCCCTTCCCTCCTGGCTCTCTCACCCCTCTTCCAGCACCCCCTTCCCCCCTGGCTCTCTCACCCCTCTTCCAGCACCCCCTTCCCTTCTAGCTCTCATCCCTCTTCCAACACTTCCTTCCCCCCTGGCTCTCACCCTCTTCCAGCACCCCCTTCCTCCATGGTTCTCACCCTCTTCCCTCCCCCCTTGCTCTCACCCTCTTCCAGCACCCCTTCCTCCATGGTTCTCACCCTCTTCCTTCCCCCCTGGCTCTCACCCTCTTCCAGCACCCCCTTCCTCCATGGTTCTCACCCTCTTCCTTCCCCCCTTGCTCTCATCCTCTTCCAGGACCCCCTTCCTTCATGGTTCTCACCCTCTTCCAGCACCAGCCCCCCCCCCGCTCTCCCACACTGGTGAAAACCCTGCCCCCCCTGCATACCCCCTGCGCACAAAAATCTGCATACCCCCTGCGAAAGTCACGGCACCCCCGTGACTCCCGTGTGAAAATTCACACACCTCCCTCCCGTGAAAATCACTGAACCCCCCCCCCCCCACGATCCCCTCGATCCCCTCCCTAGTCAGAAAAAAAAATAAAAACTGTAAAAACTGTGTCTACATTGCAGGGCACAGTGCACAAGATAAGGGGGAGGGAGCAGAGAAGCCCTCGTCCATCGCACAGCAGAAGTGTCGGCCGGCCCATCTAGCCATTGGCCCTTCTGGCATTTGCCAGAAGAGCCAGATGGCCAGTCCGGCCCTGGATGTGAGCGTTAATACTGAGGTGAGTTAAAGTGTAGATTTTTAAAGGAAATTTTGTAAATTAAACCTGACTGTTTCTATTAGCATTGACAATGGTTGTGTGTGTGTGTGGGGGGGGGGGGAGGAGGGGGTTAGTGGAATAAAGAAAAATGTCAATTTCTTACCTGGGAAACCAAAATTTTATTTTCAGCCTCGCTAAACTGTGCACCACGATTTGATGTGCTGGTCCCCTCGTCAACATCATCGTCCTCAGTTGAATCCTGGTCACCCATGTCCTGTTCCTCTTCTGTCTCAGGAATGGTGGATGTTGATGGAGCTGGAACGGGTTTGGGCCTCAGGACCACTGCTCCCTCTTCACCGAAGTCTTGAACTTGTCTCTTTTCCTCGGCCTTGTCTTGTGATGAAACACACCTCCAACGCTCCCTAGACATACTGTGTGATAACAAAAGAATAAAAAAAAGGTTGTGCTTTGAAAAAAACAGTTTTTTTTTTAATTTGAAAAGAAAAGATGTAAGTTACAAACTTGTCACACAACATGATTATACAATTCATAAGCCACTTAATATAATACCTAAAGTATAATTTGATTTCAATACATAATCAATATATCATATCTGTTCTATCTTAAATACAGCTTTCATACAACTTCCAGGTGCAGTTATTTTAACTAAATAGATTCTATACCTGCTCCAAAGAGCCTTCATTCAACATAGATCCCACTTAGTTTAATATTTGAATGGGAGGGTTATTTAAAATTATTCTTTTCTCATACCAGCTCATAAATTTAAAGCATGAGAAAATCTGTGATTTTAATGTACTAGGTAATGAATAAATAAAACTTTCCCATATTTCAAAAAAAGAGCTTACTCTATTCTCCTTATGCAAAGAGGTCTCAAGCCAATTCTCAATGCAGAAAACAGTTTTGCATGAAATATATCTAAAGATGGCAGTTGTTCCTGTGTCCACATTTGCAGAATATTCTTTCTTGCGGCAGTGGAAATAATTATGGGTAGTTTACTGCTTCCCCTCGTTATACAAGAAGACACCGTCACAATTCCCAATACAGCCTATTCAAGGGACAGCGGAATATAATTCAAGAGATATGTAGATGCATATTGATAGACCTGTCGCTAAAAACGCCTAATGTAGGGGCATTCTCATATTCCCACATATAATGAAAAAACATACAATAAATTTTATTCAGATAACCCCACAGGATAACGACGATACGGGGACAAATAGCCCCTATGAAAGATCTTATAGAACATTTCCCTATACGTACTCGTGGGTAAAGTCTTAATAGAGATTAAAATTGTTTTAAAGATCATATCCAAACACACCATGAGGAAAAAGATCGGTCCAATAAGACAGTCTCAAACAAGTTTTCATAAACTCAAACATTGTTTGTAAAAGATTATAATGGACAGCATATATAGCCCCTCGACCTAACAATGGCTTGGAAATTACTGTATCTAATTCATTAGTCCAATCTTTACCTGAAATATGTTTAATAACCAAAGAGACATAGTGTTGAGCCTGTTTTACTACAAAAATATGAGTATAGGGCAAATCAAATTTCGTAATAATCTGAGCTACAATGTTTTTCTAGCTTGCTGTTTCACCAATAATCCAACATTGAGAATTCCCCTCTTTTGCCATGTATTAAATGAATATACAGCTTTCCCCTCTTGAAAGTCTGGATTTTTAAAAATGGCAAATAAAGTGAATAAGTACAATTAAGATCATATTTTATTCGAGTTGCACGACAAACTTTCCATGCAGTAAATAATAAGGCTGACATAAACATTTCGGGCATTAAACCACTCGCAATCCTACCTAAGGATCCCACCACGGTTATATAACTTCAGATTTGGAAAGTTAATTCCCCCTCTCGATATAGGCTGTTGCAACTCGAGCAAGCCAATTCTAGACCTCTTAGCAGTTTTTTGTTAACCGGAATTCAGTCGCGAATTAACCGCTATACAAACGGATTTTCTGCAGCACTGAAAAATGATTTCAGGAACCTGGAACCGGGTCAACAAAGCCAGATCCACCACAACAACCAGCAAGGTTGTTAGAATCGTAGAAATGGCAGCGTGTATATTTGCGCCAAAGATTTTTATAGTAAGGGTTCTGAGGCACAAAATGTATCAATTTTATGTTAATCATTTTCATCTGATAGGATGGCATTAAGATATTTATTGTGATTATTTCTGTGATGTCATTAGTGTATTAGGACTACAAGTATCTGTTCATTTATTTGAAAAAGTGTGACTTTATTGAAAAGACAATTTTAATGGTGTTTTTCATTAATAACTGTGTTTTTAAGCCAGTAAATAAAAATGAAGTTAACTGAAAAAATGAACTTTATAGTATTGATATAGGAAAAAACTGGGCGCGAAGTTTATTTATTTATTTTTTATTTGCACTTATTGGCATACTCTTCAAACATTTACGTATGTAGGCATTTAATATTTTGCTATATTCTATATGTCATTTTTAATGTCTGCATTATGTTTGTTGATATGTATGTATGTCATGTTAATACATATTTTGGTATTTGTGTAGTCATTTTTGTGTGGTAAGAATTAGCTGTGTCACTATTTCTATTAGTAGGTATTATGGTGTTTTCGTACTTATTTTTGTAAGTATGTTTTGTGTAGGTGTTTTACATATGTAGTGGTTAAATGTGTCGTAATTTTCATTGTAGACATTTTTAACTGTCAGTGTTTTAATAGTGTTTTAATTGACGGGGTTGAGTAATCAATTGCGTCTAAATGTTACTGATCAATATTTTCTGAATAATCAGTGTCGCAATTGGGACTATCACCGATTTCATTTGATAATGGGACAGCATGGTGGCTAAGTGTTTAGCACTTCTGCCTTACATCATGGGGGTCATTAGTTCAATTCCCAACCATAGCCTTATCTGTGAGGTGTGTCAAGATTCATGGCAGGGAATATGGTTTCTGGGTTTGTCATGCAGAAATACAGGTAGGGGGACTCAGTGAGCAGAGATCTTGTAAATAGTCACACTGCACAGCAGGTTGAGATGCTGGAAAGGATGGTAGGCTCTGTGAGCTGATATCCTGGCCTGACTAGAGCTGAAACAGACATGCAGGAACCGGTAGGAAAGCTCTGAGAGCTAAGATCTGTAGGTTAGACACACTGAACTGCAGAGATGAGATGCTGGAAAGGGTGGTAAAGACTGTGAGCTGATATCCAGGCATGAGCAGGGCTCAGTCAGTCATGCAGAGATACAGGAACAGGTAAGCTGGAGCCAGGGAGCCAAGTCTTCACACAATCAGGGTAGTCAAACAAAGAACAGGCAACTGTGTGTTGGCCCAGGTGTCTTAAATAGTGAGGTGATAGGCTGGACAAATGGGAGCAGAGAGGAGGAGTTCTATCTGACAGGATGGGACTGCGCATGTGCAGACCCTGAATCAAGATGGCCGCAGCGCCGGCAGGGATCCCCACATTTTGGCAGGTGAGAGTATCGTACCCCTTGTGTTGGGGCAATATGTGATAAGGAGTTTGTATGTTCTCCCTGTGTTTCTGTGGGTTTAACCCTACACTCCAAAAACATACTGGTAGATTAAATGGCTACTAACAAATTGATCCTAGTGTGTTTTAGGAAATTTAGACTGTAAGCCCCAATGGTGCAGGGACTGATGTACGGAATCAGTGGTGCTATATAAATAATTGATGATGATGTGCAGTATTCTCTCATTATGTAATGGAGCTAAAAAGGAAGACATTTATACAGTTTTTTTGCATACTGTACTTGGCAGCTTTGTCTGAACCATGTGAGTCATAAAGAGTTATATCTCACAATAGAATTCTGTCATTGGTCAATTTACTTTACAGACAGCTGAGCTTAACACATTAAACAATTGAAACATGGTGATATACAAATATGACAGTACTCTAGTGCAGAGTATGGAAATCTGAAGATAGAAATATCTAAATATATGTAGGCTATACCAGAATTGTTTTAATCTGAGTCATATTACTACAGTGACCTTTGAAGTCAGAAAGCTCATTGTTAATAAGACATGCCAACTTCACCTTCCTCACTAACTTAAGTGTATCACATAGCTGCTCAGAATCTTAGTAATTTTAAAGGCCCTTGTTGCCCTTGAGAATGAGAGCTGTATATGTCTATGACCAGGCCATAATAAACAGGCATACCCACTGGCACTCTCGATCATTGTGCAGCGTATTACATGGCTGTTTCATACTTAGTCATTCTAATGCATTAAATCACTTCAAAGTAGAAATTCAGATTTTGCGCATTTCTAGGCTAATAAGAAGTGCTTGTGCTGTATTGCCTATTCATATTGGATGACAACCATGAGAAATGAGGCCATTTGGTGTCCACTATTTCCAGTTCAAGTCACGATCTCTATCTGCCTTAAAAACTGAATTAGGGTGTCCATTTACAATTGAAAATGACAGCACATTTTGGTCTGTAATTCATTCTAAAACAAAATTTTCAGCATTTTTTTTTGTTTTTTAGATGTGAAGTATTTTCACATTCTCTTAAAACACTAGGTGACTCGGGAGACTAAAGCCTGGTCTTTGGACAAAAGTTGATGGCAGCAGTGCAGGTTCAAATTCCTACTTGGCTTTTTTTTTTTGTGCTTTGAATGCTGTTGCCACATACCACCTTACTGTCCTGATTGGTTGACCTTAAAGGGGGTGGGGCTTAAGTAACCATGGTTTCAGCTTCAAACCAGTGTGTGGGCAGGGCTAAGTCTCTGTTTTTTTTTTTATAAACCTATGTATTTTGCATGCAGTAGATTGATGCAATATATGGGAAAAGTTCTTACAGTTCTATCATATAACATGATGGCTAAGTGGACTAATAATCTGCCATTGTGGGTTTAGTTGTCTGTTGTTGTGCAGGTTCAAATCCCCCTCACAGACTTTTTTTTTTTTAAAAGTGGTACCTAGAACATTGCTGTGACATACCTCCCCACTCTCCTGATTGGTTGACCCTTAAAAGGGAAGGTGCTTAAGCAACCTTGGGTTCAGATAACACCAGTTTGTGCGGGGCTTATTTTGCCCTTATTTTGTAAACCTGTGTATAGGGAGGTATGCAGTAGATTGATGCAAGGCATAGGAAAAGTTAGTTAGCTAGTAGCAAAGTGCCAGTTGACAAAGCAGATTAATTGTTTGCCCCTGTGGGAATAGTTGACTGCTGTAGTACAGGTTCAAATCCCCTAACATGCTTTTTTTTTTTCAAGTGGGGCCATGAATTCTGCTGTGACATACCATCCTACTGTACTGATTGGCTGACCTTAAAAAAGGGAGTGGTTTAAGCAACCATGGGTTCAACTTCTAACAAGTGTGTTGTCAAGGCTTATTTACCCCTATTTTACAAGCCTTCATAATGGAAAGTATGCAGTAAGTTCATTGAAGAAATAGAAAACGGTCCAGGGCTTGTATCAATCAATGTGTGACTCAGAAGCCTAGCAGTCAGGCATTTTGAGAGTATTATATGGTGTGTTCAAGATTCAAATCATTATCGAGATCTTTTTTTTAAGGCGAGCTCAGGGAGGACAAAAACCTCCCGTGGAGCAGAAGGGCACGATATACCTCCCGACTGTCCTGATTGGTTGACCTTAAAAGGGTAGGAACTTACACGACCATAGGATCAGATTCATCCAGTGTGTGACAGGGATTATTTCCCCCTATTTTACTTTTGGGAAGTATGCAGTAGGCTGGTGTAAGACATAGAAAAAAGGTGAAGCGCTTGAACCAATCAATGAGTGGCTCACCAGACTAATAGTCAATCACTGTGAGAGTAGTATATAGTTGAAGTTCAAATTTTTTTGAAGATTTTTTTTAGTTATTGGAGCCTTTAAAAAGGCTGTGATATACCTCCCGACTCTCCTGATTGGTTGACCTTAAAAAGGGAGGGGTTTAAGCAGCCATGGTTTCAGCTTCAAACAAGTGTGTGAGCGGGGCTTATTCCCCCTTATTTAGTAAACCTATGTATTCTGAAGTATGCAGTAGATTGATGCAATACATAGTAGCATTCCTCCATGTGGCCAAGTGGTGTAATAGCATGGTCTCGTGAGAGTAGCTGACTACTGTGGAGCAGGTTCAAATCCCCCAATAGGTTGTTTTTTTTTCCCCCAACTGTACTGATGTTTTTTTGACATTAGCAAGGGAGGGGCTTAAGCATTGATTGTTTCAGCTTCACACCAGTGTATTCCCCCTTATTTTGTAAATAGATGTATTGGGAAGTATGCAGTAGATGGATGAAAGATATAGGAAAAGTTCTTGAAATGTGTCAAATCACAAGTTGGCTCATTGGAGTAATAGCATTGTCATGTGATGGAAGTTGACTACTATCTCACAAGTTCAAATCACCTTGCAGGCATTTTTTTGAAAGTGGTGTCTTGAATGCTGCACTCGCGTACCTCCCAACTGTCCTGATTGGTTGACCTTAAAAGGGGAAGGGCCTAAGTGACTATGGGTTCAACTTCACACCGGTGTGTGGGCAGGGCTTAATCCAACCTATCTTTTAAACACATGTATTGAAAGTATGCAGTAGAATAATGCAAGACATAGGAAAAGTTATTAAAATTACATAAAAGCAGTAGGTGGCTAAGTAGAATAATAGCTTGGCCCTGTGGGAGTTGTTGACTGCTGTGGTGCAGTTTCAAACCTCATTACATTTTTTTTTTTTTTTTAAAGTGGTTTCTTGAATGCTTCTGTGACACACCTCCTGACTCTTCTGATTGGTTGAATTAAAAGTGGGAGGGTGCTTAAGCAACCCTATTGATCAGATTCATACCAGTGTGTGAGCGGGGCTTATTTCACCCTTATTTTCTAAACCTATATATTTGGGAGTATGCAGTAGATTGATGTAAAACATAGGAAAAGTTCATACGCTAATATCAAATCATATCCAAGGAAAAGGTAAAGGGGCGGGAAAAGGGGAAACCGCTCCGCACCAGGTAATAACCAACCTATCAAAATAAATGAATTATGATTAGTGTGAGGGGGTGTTTATGTCAACACCAATTGTCATATAGTCGAAAAAGAAGTTGACCAAAATAGCACTCCAGGTATGGACAATTAGCTGTAAGATGTATTTAATACATTAAACTTTATTAGTATTTCATTAAAAACAAATATACAAATATTCAACCAAAAGGAAGGGAAGAGCGAAATATTAAAATCAAATGTTAAATAAAGAAAGATATTCAAAATATTAAAAATATGTAGTAGAACCCTGTAGTGGAACTGATCCTACATAAGTGCTGCCTCTAATGTTAAACCTACTAATAGTTTACCTCTTTAAGATATGTAGACAAGACTGTGTCTTATACCACATATCAAGGTGGTGATATATAAATTAAAAAAAAGTTGCCTGCAGATAGTCCGTATCTTATTTGTATCCTTATAGAAATTGTATATCATATAAGTGTCCTTATTGTGTACTAGTTGCAGATATGTTGTGCAATAGCAACAATCTTGCTCTAGTAGATTGGACAAAGAATATATAAGTCTTATAATTCTATTGTATTCTATCATGCAGCTTTAGCTTTTGCATGATATCCCTACTCTGCAGTACTATAGAGACCCAAAACTAATTGTTCGATACACACGTCATAAAATTTACAGCATATTGATTGGCTGCAAGCGGCATAAAACTGACCCTCCATTAGCAGCCCAGTAATTCCCATGATTAAGCCTTAGAGCGAAAGGTACCCAGGGCCGACGTCACACTAGGTGACGTCAGACCCGGAAGTAGGTGGAACTGATCGCAGCTTTTGGCCGCGAGACACTGTTTGACTTAACCATGTGTCTCAGATTAGAGTAGTAATATCTTTTCCAGTAATTTCCAGTGAGGGACCCGAAAGCTGAGCTACCCCAACCTCTTTCTTGTGGCCCTTTCTATCATCTAAGTCGGGACACTTTGCAGTGTCGAATCTAATCAGTCAGTTTACCAGTTTATGAGCTCATCAGCAGGAAAAAATCAGAGACACTGCAAGTTCTGAGTGTTCAATATTCTCTGCTATATTGTTTACAAATTTACATTCTTATAGCACTCTGATTATACAGAATCACATACTTCAGCAAACTATGCCCCTGTCTTAACCACTCATAGTGCATGATTCCTTTACACAAACTTTCCTACACCCTCACAGGAATACTCCCAAGGTGGGGTTGGTTTATCTCCTGTCTGCCATAGCCAAGGTATTGGGCGCACTTTTGTGCAAACCATAAGATAATAATGAATAACTTCTACAAACTAGCTGTATTTAAGCAGTCTTTAAGCTATATAAGGATAAAATGGCTGACTGGTAACAAGATGGTGTAAGCTTAGCACAATCAAATTTCTCATTTCCCATCTTTTTAATCATTATTTGCCCTAATATTACCTATCAGAGATCACATTCTTGCTGTCGCTTTCAATGGGTACTTATACACAGACACCCTTCTAACAGAACATATGCATAGGGATGCATACAACTGGATACATAGAGCAACCCATCCCCCACCAAATAGCAAGTCCATGATCCCTTTCATAGGTGATATTAATAGATAGTCAATGAGTCGACAACCGTATTGCACCTGCTGCATGTCCTCTTCTCTGTTGGTTTCAATAGTTTCTCACAGATGGTACACCTAGGTGGCCCTGCTGATAGCTGCAGCATCCAGAATTCACTAATTTGTCCTGATGTCAGATCTTCACATAGATCAGTGAGCATGTCTCATAACTATGGATTTCATGGGGAAGGAAAAAAAGGAAAGGGAGGGAGAAAATACACAGTGCGCTCGGCAAGTGTTATATGTCACATTTCTCAATAGGAGGGATTGTCCATTGTGCTGTATATCTTCATAAGGACAGGCATCCGTAATGAGCATGTGGATTCCAAGGAAAACGTTCTCGCTTTCTGCACTGATCACAGATGGCAGTAGTACTGAAAGTTCCACAAGGTTCACACTCATTAGATGGGGTGTACAGTACAGCTGTTAAGACAGGCGTGGTAACTTTATATATATATATATATATATATATATATATATATATATATATAAATTAGTAACAGTCCTTGAAATACAACATATATCAGACCTGATAGCCATCCCCCTTTACCCTTGAACCAAATGGCCAGGTACAGCCATGAAAGCTATTCTTGTAGATAAGCATCTCCAGTGTGCTCATGTCATATTGCTTGTAAGTGTTCATCTCTTATTTTCTGTGGATCATCTGTGTCATTAATGAAAAAGGTGCAACACTGGAATCCAAATTGAGTATTTAGGGTCAGGCATTACCCTTCAGACTGAGCTATCAGATTGTCCAATATTAACCTATTGTCTTGTGTAAATGTAATAATGTGTTGGGCTCTGACACCATCTGATACACCTTTCTTCAGAAGGATGTCCACAATACTCACAAATACATTTCTGTATTGGCAGGGCTGCCAAGAGGAATTCAGGGCCCGGTACAACAAATTCATGGGGCCCCCCTTATAGTTGAACAAGCAAAAAAAAAATTGCGCCACCTATTGGCGGCGCAAAATTTTTCAGGGGTGTGCTCACAAGATTGGGGGTGTGGCAATGCACCATTGGGGGCGTGGCTAGCACATCAAAATCACTAGATCCTGAGTTCACCGGAGCGTGACATTTGTCCAAGCACTCCTGACTTTCAGGACATCTAGCACCACTGTGTAGTATAGAAAGAATAGCGTGTGTACAGAAAGAGTTAGTCTTGGCCTGCGCCTTACATTGGCTCACCAAACACACACCAAACATTGGCATTGTCCCTACTAGAATCACAACATTTCACACACTATGCTGCTCTGTCCTACCTGTTCTTCTAATTTTCACCACCTGTGGCTGCTGCTTTCTTTAGTTGTGGCTTGTCCGGATCCTGGAATGTTGGAGGACCTATTTGGAAAATAAAATGGCTACATTTAGAAAATTACAGCCAGCCCCGCCGTTAAATCAATAGCACCCATGATTGATAATTAGGCCTTCCTCCAGCCCCAACATTAAAATAATATTCCCATTACCCCGCAAACAAAATTGCAACCATTAATTAGCCCCCATCTACCTCACACACACTACATTGCCAAAAGCTCCCTGTGCCATCACACACACAATACCTTTATCACCACTATGCTATGCCCCCTTATGATCACACTGCGCCCTCCATGCTGCCTTTGCCCCTTTCTTCATCCCCCTGTGCTATGCTGCCTTGGTCCCTCTTTTCTTTATCCCCCTGTGCCATGCTGCCTTTGTCCCTCTTTTCTTTATCCCTCTGTGCCATGTTGCCTTTATCCCTCTCTTCTTCATCCCCTGTGCTCTGCTGCCTTTGCCCCCTCCTTTAATCATCCCCCTTTGCCATGCTACCTATGATCCTCTTTTCTTTATCCCCCTGTGCCATGTTGCCTTTGCCCTCTCCTTTCATCATCCTCCTGTTACATGCTGCCTTTGTCCCTCTTTTCTTTATCCCCCTGTGCCATACTACCTTTGATCCTCTTTTCTTTAACCCCCTGTTCCATGCTGCCTTTGTCCCTCTTTTTCTTTAACCCCCTGTGCCATGCTGCCTTTGTCCCTCTTTTCTTTATCCCCCTGAGCCATACTACCTTTGATCCTCTTTTCTTTAACCCCCTGTGCCATGCTGCCTTTGCCCTCTCCTTTCATTATCCCCCTGTTCCATGCTGCCTTTGTCCCTCTTTTTTATCCCCCTGTGCCATGCTGCCTTTGTCCCTCTTTTCTTTATCCCACTGTGCCATGTTGCCTTTATCCCTCTCTTCTTCATCCCCCTGTGCTCTGCTGCCTTTGCCCCCTCCTTTCTGCCAAGAGGAATTCAGGGCCCGGTACAACAAATTCATGGGGCCCCCCTTATAGTTGAACAAGCAAAAAAAAAATTGCGCCACCTATTGGCGGCGCAAAATTTTTCAGGGGTGTGCTCACAAGATTGGGGGTGTGGCAATGCACCATTGGGGGCGTGGCTAGCACATCAAAATCACTAGGTCCTGAGTTCACCGGAGCGTGACATTTGTCCAAGCACTCCTGACTTTCAGGACATCTAGCACCACTGTGTAGTATAGAAAGAATAGCGTGTGTACAGAAAGAGTTCAGTCTTGGCCTGCGCCTTACATTGGCTCACCAAACACACACCAAACATTGGCATTGTCCCTACTAGAATCACAACATTTCACACACTATGCTGCTCTGTCCTACCTGTTCTTCTAATTTTCACCACCTGTGGCTGCTGCTTTCTTTAGTTGTGGCTTGTCCGGATCCTGGAATGTTGGAGGACCTATTTGGAAAATAAAATGGCTACATTTAGAAAATTACAGCCAGCCCCGCCGTTAAATCAATAGCACCCATGATTGATAATTAGGCCTTCCTCCAGCCCCAACATTAAAATAATATTCCCATTACCCCGCAAACAAAATTGCAACCATTAATTAGCCCCCATCTACCTCACACACACTACATTGCCAAAAGCTCCCTGTGCCATCACACACACAATACCTTTATCACCACTATGCTATGCCCCCTTATGATCACACTGCGCCCTCCATGCTGCCTTTGCCCCTTTCTTCATCCCCCTGTGCTATGCTGCCTTGGTCCCTCTTTTCTTTATCCCCCTGTGCCATGCTGCCTTTGCCCTCTCCTTTCATTATCCCCCTGTTCCATGCTGCCTTTGTCCCTCTTTTTTATCCCCCTGTGCCATGCTGCCTTTGTCCCTCTTTTCTTTATCCCACTGTGCCATGTTGCCTTTATCCCTCTCTTCTTCATCCCCCTGTGCTATGCTGCCTTGGTCCCTCTTTTCTTTAACCCCCTGTGCCATGCTGCCTTTGCCCTCTCTTTTCATTATCCCCCTGTTCCATGCTGCCTTTGTCCCTCTTTTTTATCCCCCTGTGCCATGCTGCCTTTGTCCCTCTTTTCTTTATCCCACTGTGCCATGTTGCCTTTATCCCTCTCTTCTTCATCCCCCTGTGCTCTGCTGCCTTTGCCCCCTCCTTTCATCATCCCCCTTTGCCATGCTACCTATGATCCTCTTTTCTTTATCTCCCTGTGCCATGTTGCCTTTGCCCTCTCCTTTCATCATCCCCCTGTTCCATGCTGCCTTTGTCCCTCTTTTTTTTTTTATCCCCCTGTGCCATACTACCTTTGATCCTCTTTTCTTTAACCCCCTGTGCCATGCTGCCTTTGTCCCCCTTTCTTTAACCCCCTGTGCCATGCTGCCTTTGTCCCCCTTTCTTTAACCCCCTGTGCCTCTCTGCGTTTCTCCTCTTTCACTTACCTCTGTATTGCTTTCTTTCATCTTTATTTTCTTTTCTTCTCTCTTCTGTCTTCTTCTGTGCTCGGCTCTTCACTGAATGTCGGGCGTGACGTGACGACGTCACGCCCGACATTCATTGCAAACAGAGAGGGGGAAGAGGGATGCCGACACCGCGATCATGTGAGTATTTCTATACACACATGATTGTGGCACCGCCGCCACCGCCCCCCCCTCTGGAAAAAAATAAATACATTAGAAAAAAAAAAGTAAAAAAAATCCAGAATGAGGGCCTGGGTCGGTCCCCCTGGCGGGCCTGGGCCCGGGTAATTAGTACCTGCTCCACCCCTCTCAGCAGCCCTGTGTATTGGGTGTAAACCCCTACAGTCATGGGTTGCTCTTTTCTTTATTTGGTTGAGTTAAACTTTCATATTGGAATTTTTCTCATTATGTATAATGATTTCTACATTACTATTGGCTTGAGTCTGGTTATTTTTATTAAATTATTTATAAGGCGCCACAAGGTTTCTGCAGTGCCGAACACAGTACAAACAATGGACAGTACAGGGAATAACAGTACAGAACAATAAACGAGAAGTACCAAGACTTCAGATGCTCCAGGGAGAGCAAAAATATTGAAGTTGGAGCAGAAGAGAAGGTAGAGAGACAGGAGGGAGAATGGCCCAGCTCATAAGAGCTTACATCCTAAAGGGAGGGCAAACAGATGACCGGCACAAAGGGAGTCAGACGAGGGGAGCAAGTACCCTCTTCAAAGGAGGAGCCAGGATATGAGAGCGAGCATGAAAAGAGGGTTAAGTGGAAGGTTGGTAGGCTTTGAGAAAGAGATGAGTTTTGAGTGCCCGTTTGAAGGAACACAAGTTAGGGGACAAACGGATGGAACGTGGGAGGTCATTCCAGTGCAGGGGGGCAGCTCGGGAGAAGTCTTGAATTCTGTCTTTCCTTTCTAGACTGGTAAAAATCTACAGCCTATAACAAAGGAAAATAACTTGCAATCAATAAACCTCCTGCTCATATAATTGAACACACCACTCTCTGGTGTCCCTTGGACCTTTAAGTAACTTGTAAAATGCATTTTATTCAGACTCCCCTTGTCTTAAGATCTTGCAGTGCGAAGCGTGTACCCAGGAGTCGTTTCCTTGTACTTTTCCTGCCATGGGAGTTGTCCGTGGGTACCTGTATCAAAATTAGGGTCTGGAATGGAAAAGAACACTTGACCATGTATTTCAGTTAGTTGTTTCTGTAATAAGGCAACATAGGTCAACAAATCACCATGTACATGCTGTAGTCAGGGCCTGATTAAGGGTTCTGGCTGCCCTAGGCTAATACGGCCGCAGCGCCCCCCCCTTCTCCTCCGAATATATAGGTGTATAGGAACACTCCTGAATATGAATGTTCAGGTGTATTCTCCAGCATTCAAATTTAGACAGATTGTGCCATTGTCTCTTACCTGTTCTTGCTCTTCTCTCGCTGGCTTCTGGAAAGTTGGCGTCCTGTTTTGAAAATGCAAAAATGTATTATAATGCAAACCCTGAATGATTAGGCCCTTTAGTTAAAACAAAACACTCCATTATGGCCAGCTAAAAGTACCCCATTGGACAGGCATATATAAGCAATATCTGAATATTTGTTGTCAATCAAATACAAACCTCTACCAGCCCCATCTCACTAATATTTAGTATTCTAGTGATTGCTGAGAACACCCATGTGACCACCACACAATCATGAGATTCTCCCCCCCAAAGCTGCTCTATTTTTTAAATACCCCCTGCAGTCATTTTCCTTAACCACAACCCCCCACAGCCATTTTCCTTAACCCCTGCTGCAGCCATTTTCTTTACCTCCCACCCTGCATCCATCCCCCTTGCAGCTATTTTCCTTACCTCCACTCTGTAGCTATCCCCCCCGTCACAACAAAACTCCCCCAGTCACATATATCAGCCCCCCTCCTCTGCCCTCCTTCATACATATCAACCTCTCTCCCTCCCTATAGATTTTCATGGCAGCCCCCCCTCCCACCCTATAGATTTGTATGACAGTCCCCCTCTCCCTCCTTATACATATGCATGACAGTCCCCTCTCTCCCTCCCTATAGATATGCAGGGTAGTCCCACCTTCCCTATAGATATGCAGGGTAGTTCCCCCCCTCCCTATAGATATGCAGTGTAGTCCCCCCCCTCCCTATAGATATGCAGTGTAGTCCCCCCCCTCCCTATAGATATGCAGGGCAGTTCCCCCCCCCTCCCTATAGATATGCCCCCCCTCCTATAGATATGCAGGGCAGTTCACCCCTTCCTATAGATATGCAGGGCAGTTCCCCCCCCCCTTCCTATAGATATGCAGGGCAGTTCCCCCCCTTCCTATAGATATGCAGGGCAGTCCCCCCCCCTTTCCTATAGATATGCAGGGCAGTTCCCCCCCCCCTTTCCTATAGATATGCAGGGCAGTTCCCCCCCTTTCCTATAGATATGCAGGGCAGTTCCCCCCCCCTTCCTATAGATATGCAGGGCAGCTCCCCCCCTTCCTATAGATATGCAGTGCAGTTCCCCCCCTTCCTATAGATATGCAGGGCAGTTCCCCCCCCTTCCTATAGATATGCAGGGCAGTTCCCCCCCCTTCCTATAGATATGCAGGGCAGTTCCCCCCTTCACTTACCTGTAGTTGTGCCAGCGTCGCTCCTCTCCTCAGATCAGCAGATAGGAAGTGAAGACGTCCTGCTTCCTGTCTGCTGCATAGCAACAGGCAGCCTGGCGATTGGCTGTGTGTTGCTAACCACTGACCACCAATGCTTTTGATCGTCGAGCCCTCCACCCCCCCCCCCCGCGGCGACCCCCCTCCCCCACCCTGAAAAAGAAAAAAAGAATGAAAAAAAAAAAAAAATACCCGCAGCGCCACGCCCCCCCGGGACCCATCGCCCCAGGCTGCAGCCTGGTCAGCCTAGTGGTTGATCAGGCCCTGGCTGTAGTTGTGGAAAATAACAGCATGTTCTGTGTGCTGTGCCAGACAGAATCTCATATGGTATGAGCCCTTTATTCTTCCTGGGTATATTTCTTGCTGAGTGCAGGGCCATGGGTAGGCATGCAATCCATAATCAAATTCAGAGTACCAGTAAGGTGCTCCACATATCCCAAACTTTGGGGTCTGTAGGGGCAGATATGATTCCCATAACAAACAAAAAAATCAAATGCGCTCAACCTGAAACAATATATATAAATATCAATAGATATAAATGTATAAAAATATATAAAGTGATCCTACCACTGTTGCATCCCCATTTGAGGATGTCAACCTCATATTAAAAGGATAGAGAATAACATGATGAGGTGCGCCAAGAGGTGGATCATAAAAGAAATGTGTATATACATAGGGTGGCGGACCTTGTTAAAAATATTTATTATAAAGTAAAAAAAAATCAACACAAGACATATAGCAATAAATCACAAATACGAAGACACTCATGTGTCTATAATAAATGAAAAAATGAAAATGCACTTGGAATACAAATATAGCTGTCCTCATATAAAAATAAAAGTGTCTAGCCAGTAAACATAGATTAAATAGTCTAATATCTTAGTATCAATATGCAGCAAATAGATGGTTTCTTAATCCACAACTATGTGGAATAGCAGAATAATAAATAATATATTGTTTATAGTCTCACCCAGTGGTAAGTTCTTATAACCGATCTCGATGTGCACCTTATTGGACGATATTTGCAAAAGGTCAGAGGAAAGAAAAACTTGATATGACCCAAGCTCCAAAATGTAGAATATAGAGAAATGAACATGCAAGCTGTTAGGGAACAGTTTCCCCATAGATAATTGCAGCCAGGTGTGGCTCTTCAGAGTGCCGGATCTCTAATTATGTTCATTCTGACACGCTGTTCTTCTCAGTGGTGAAGAATGGGGTACTATGTCCCCCATTGTTGAGACTCCTATTGACGATCTTAGAATGCACCCTAGTGAAAAATACTTGTAAAGGATCAGATGAAATAATGGTGACACTAAGTATCCCAAACTTCAAGGTGCTGTTGTAAATGAGAAGACGTCCAGGCTGTTGGGGAACGGATCCCCTGTGGATATTTTACAGCCAGGTATGTTCAGTCTCCAAAATGCCAAATATTCGGCTGATTGAGATTTAACTTGTATATCCTTACTAGGAAGTAGGCCACTTTATTCACTTGTAGAAAAATGTGAAATGAAAATCCATCCAAAGAGTATATTGTCCAAGTGAAAATTCAAGACTGTAAAGCATATCACTGACGTGTTTCGTCAGCACAGAAGCTATCTTTTTCAAAGATGGTGAGATAGCACTCCCTTCAGTCTTTTTAAAGCTCTGTTCGAATGCTAATTGCATTGATTTGTGGTTTCCAATTAAATAACAGCTGTTGAACTTAATTGAAGTAGCTTGTTTCAGCATGTTAAAATCTTGCTTTGCAGTTATAAATATCTTACTATTTCTAGAATGTCTATTAGAGGTTACATTAAACTTAAAAAAAAAATAAAAGACAATATTTAATTAGGGCAAAGAGAGAGAAAGAAAACTTTTCTTATAAATATATATATCTTAAATATTGTACAAAAAACAAGCCAAAATGGTTGAAAAGGAGAGAGAAACCCAAAAAATAATAACTAATTATCTAAAGTGTATTCATCTGTTATCTCCGGCATTTACCTAAAATGTTCTTATAAAGGGATAATAAAAAAGTAAATTTAAGCCTAACAAAAAAAATATTTTTTAAAAGTCAGTCAGTATCAGGGATCAAACTCCATTCAGTATATTGCTGTGACAGGGTGTAATTCTACAAAGCCATAACTCCTTCTGATGTCTCAGAGAGAGAAAAACATAATATGGAACGAGACCAATAGAGAAATGATGTTCAAAACACTATTAAAAGATTTAAAAATTGCTACACCCATAGAATATGAAAAAAAGAAAAAGATAACCAACAAAACGAATACCAACTAAATAGATATCAAGGGAATAGAATTTAATATGTGGGGAATGAGGTAATTACATTATTTACCCCTAAAATGTGAAAATATAAAAACATCTCAAATTATCTAGAGTTAAATTCCAAATGTTCCAATAGTAAAAGGAATAAATTAAAACCTAACAAAGAATTATTTTAGAAATCAGTCAATATCGTCGATCAAACCCTATTCAATATATTGCTGTGACTAGCTGTAATTCTGCTGAGCCACAGCTCCTTCTAGTATTCCATACAGAGAAAAAGTATAATATAGAAAAAAATTAATAGAAAATGAGGTTCAAAACACAGAGCATCCATAGAATATAAAAAAGAGAGATAGGATAACCAGCCATAGAGAGTACAAACTGAGTAGATATCTAGGGAATAATATTTAATATGTGAAGGATGAGATGATGACCTTCTGTACCCCTAAAATGTAAATGCATATAAACCTTTCAAATTATCTGTAGTTAAAATCCAAATGTTCATTTAACCCTTCTGGTGTTAAAGTTCGTAATTTAAAAATCCAAAAAATCTATCCCCACCTCTAAAGCTGGGTACACACTACAGAAATTTCGACCAACTTTTTATGCCGAGCAATTTTACATGCGATCGATGGTCTGATCGCTCGGTCCATGGACTGCATACACACTAGCCTTGTTTAGGACGATAAAGGGAAGAGCGGACGTCCCTTTAGCGACTTTTTACAGCCATGTTGTCGTGGGCAATGATTTTAATTCCGTACACACTGCAGCGGGGAAATGTACGAGAAACCGGAGACATTAGCATAAAGGGGCGGACCCTGCATGATAGTTAACGCCCAAAACAGCTTAAAAACAGAAGGCTACACTGTCCCTTCATTCATTCCCATTTGTAAATGTACAATGGCTACAAAACAAGAACAAGCAGCCGCCCTTCTCATGCTTACTGTGGCAAGAAGAATGATGGTACGGAACCGACGAGAAAGAAGGAGAAAGAATAGATCTTGTTGGAGCAAAGAGTGGTTCAAGAGGAGAGACACGTTCTGCCATATGCCCCTGCTGCAGGAGATACGGGATAACAACCCCGATGATTTCAAGAATTTTCTTCGTATGAATGATTCAACTTTTCAGGAACTGCTCCAACTAGTAACCCCTCTCATCCAGAGGGAGAACACCCATTTAAGGAGACCCATACCGCCAGAGCAAAGACTGGTGGCAACCCTACGTTTTTTGGCAACAGGGAGAACACTGGTAGATCTGAAATACAGCACGGCTATTTCACCTCAAGCTCTTGGCATGATAATTCCTGACACCTGTGATGCTATCATTGAAGTTCTCAGTGACCAGTATATGAAGGTTTGTACAAAGCAACACTATTTATTTATTTATTTTAAAAATATCGTTTTACAAATTTACATATTTAACGTAGTAAAAATACATTTAACTTGGAATGTTCAAATCAAAGATTGTTAGGACCAGCGCAACAGTTTATAGATGTTGGTAGTGCCAAATTTCGCTTGTGTCCACACCAGGTGTGTCCCCAACGTAATGTGGCATCCTTACTGATGGTAATGGCGTGGATGTCATACAAGGTTGAGACATGCCGCTTTGTCCATCCATGACCTGAAATGTGTATGCTTGTTGGTGTCTATGGTTAGTTGAGGAAAGGCATGTGTCCGGCCACAAATCTTCAGTGGAAGCCCTACACATGACGTCGCACAGCAGCCGTTCCATTTAAGTTGGTATGCGCTTGCTACTACTTCTCATTTTGCTAGCTAGTGTTGCTGCGAGTAAATCAAATGTGTCCTCTTCCTTTCTTGGTTTTCGCAGACTGTTAGCGCAATCAAGCATCCTTTCTGCTAGTGCATCACTTTCTGGTATTTCATGTATTCTGCGTCTCTTTCGCTTCTGATTTATTTTTGCTGGTGTATCACCTTGGGTCGCATCTTGCCTTTCTGCAGTTAGCCTGCTTTCACGTGGAGTGGGATAAATAGTTGTAGCATCCGGGTCTTCAACTTCCAGCAGGAGAGGATCAGACAGTAGTGCAGGCTGCAAAAGAGTAAACGAATGAGGGGAGGCAATTGCATGCATGTTCAAATGTTAACTATGTACACATCTTTATGTTTCAGTTCCCATCGAGTGAAGCTGACTGGCAAGTGATAGCGGAGGACTTTGAGAGACTGTGGAATTTCCCAAATTGCGGTGGTGCTATTGATGGCAAACATGTCCGAATCATGCCACCATCAAACAGTGGATCTTTCTACTACAACTACAAATAGTTTTTCAGCATTATTTTAATGGCCATCGTGGATGCGAACTATGAATTCCTGTTTGTGGACATTGGGAAAAATGGAAGAGTCTCAGATGGTGGTGCATTGGAGCATAGTGCCTTCCATAACAAACTAAAAAACAAGGCCCTAAACCTCTCATTCGGAGCAGCACTAAATACGGATTTAATTTTGTCTTTGTGGCAGATGACGCCTTTGCATTGCATGGGAATGTATTAAAACCGTACCCGCAAAGAAATATGACCCATGAAAGGCGTATATTTAATTACAGACTGTCACGTGCTAGGCGTGTCATAGAAAATGCCTTTGGGATTTTAAGCAACAGGTTCAGAGTTTTTCACTCTATAATCAACTTGCGTTTGGACAAAATAGACAAAGTTGTGATGGCCTGTTGTGTTCTGCATAATTTTCTGCGGCGTCAAAGCATTAGTGGCCGTACCACCCAGGTCAATGTGGAAAGTAATGGCGAGGACATGGAGGTAGTGGGCTTAACAGCATTAGAGTGTGCCCACTCTAAAAACAGTTGTTCTGTGGCAAAATTAAATCAGGAGGCCTACCTTTCCTATTTCAACGGAGATGGTGCCGTGCCATGGCAAAATGATTGTATATGAATATTTATAAACATGTTATGCATTGTTATTGTGTTGTTGATTGTTTGAACATTATTAAATCTGTTACATAACAACATAATGATGTACTGTACTTACTGTGCCTCTTGCAGGTATATCATATGCTTGCTCTACCTCTGGGGATGAACTGCTGTCTGTGGGCAAGTTGCTAATGGACGTACGTGGTGTTTCCTGGTCCTTCACCAAGTGTAACATATCAAAGTACCATAGCTTTGGCACATACACGTCTTCAGCTGCAGCTCCTGATTTTTTGGATGCTTCAACTTTATTTAATTCTTTTTTATACACAATCCTAAGGTTCTGGATCTTGCTTTTTGCCCATTCAACAGTTGCTCCAGGGTGATATGGCAGACATGCTTTTACAAGCTCTTGCATCGCTATGTTTGCATCATTCTGTTAGAATATTCCTTGGATTTGGCTTTCCACAAACATGGGTGAGCCCTGTAGGTCTCAATGAAATCCTTCATTAGGTCAGCATTTCTTTCATATGTCATTATGATGATCTGTTTTGGTATAATAAAAAGAAACATAAGTCCCATCCGTGCTGTAAATATCAACAATGCAAGTACACATGTATGTATCAATCAGAAAGAACTTACCGTATATGTGAACCAATGTACAGCTCCGAAGAATCGTTAAATCCCTTCGTATGTAATGGTCATGAACTGGTTACAGTTATTGAAAAAAAAAAAGATACACAAGGTTTTTATACACGAATAGTCTTCAACCACAATGCTCCATTCTGTAAACAAACGCCCATGTCAGAGTGTATAAAATTATAGAGGAACCTGTCTGGCACCAAGGAACGTGAGAAGCTGGAGAATAAAGAGAAGGTGTTAGTGGGGGTGGAAGTAATGGAGACGGAGACGCGGGCCCAAATGGTTCCAGAAGGGTCAATAAATGTAGGAAAAGTTACAGAGGGGGGTGGAGATGCTCAAGAAGAATGTACTGCAGGTAAAAGAGCAAAGTCAATGAGCCCTAGAGAGATGGAGATGATGGTCAAAGTACTGGACCAGTATGACTACGACTGTCAAAAGCTAAAGTACAGAAAAGTGAATAATAGAAAGGAATTGATAATGCAAAAACTACTGCAATTACTGAAGGAAAAACTTGGAATTAACGGTGACAAGGCCACTGTAGATACCAGTGATGTAATTACACCTGTGATAAAAAGCGAAAAAGTAAATGTGCCCGAGGGACCGCAACATAAAGTTATCTCGAGCAGTGCGCAAGGTGAGCACATGTCAGGTCTTGGATTAAAACTTGTATTAACTTTAGTACAGATAGAAGCGAAATGGTAAAACCTTTGTATTTTCTTAATTCATAGATACCATCGTCATATCAGACGAAAGTTCGGAAGAGGGAAAAAATGTCGCCGAGCTCTACGATCATTTGCAAAAAATGAAAGACAATATTGCGAACATTAAGAGAAAAATCAAAATCCTTGATAATACTTTCGATGATATGTATATGCTGTTTGCAACTGTTGTGCCACAGACCAGTACCACCATTGCACTGTAATGCTACTTTTTTTTCACTTTTCAAATTGTACTGGAGAAGTTGAACGTTTCTATTGCTTTTACCAGCAATAAAAGTTTTGCATTCACACTGTGTGGTTTATTTTGAGTATTTCAGACATATTGGGGCATATCCATTATGTAATAAACGTTATTATGATTTTCATAACTTTCATAGTTTTAAAACTTTATAGAGGTGAAATGACAAATGAATGCCAACATACATCCAAAGGGTAATAACACACGTGCTTTCTACACGTGTAACAGTCTACTTCCAGACAGGTGCAAAACACATCGATACAAAACACAATGATGTGCGGATTCCGCACCACGTGGGACTGTGATTGACATAAAAAATGTACATACACACACCCCCCAGGGCGAGGAAGTATCGGAGGATTGTCGTGGATCCGTCGGAAGTTCATACACACTACACAGCGGAAACGAGATTGGAACGAAAATATTAAACGGTATGACCAACCAAATGAGGCGAGAATCGTCCATTTGGGCAGACTTTCGACCATCATGTAACTGTACACACTTACCAGACTTTTGAACAAGCGGTCGTATGTCGACAGTTTGAGACGATTATTGGACGAAAACAGTGTAGTGTGTACCCAGCTTAAGTGTTGGTTTTATAGACTCAAAGATAGCCACACTTAAGCCTGAAGGGTTAGCAGAATGTAGATTCTTAAAATGTCTAGATGTCTACTATGATTTTCCACTTAATTAATTATATTCCGTCTGTGCTCCATGAATATTATTCTTACACTCCTAGTTATTCTACCCATTTACTGCAGGTTACAAGGGCACTGCAGTATGTACATGGCAAAAATAGTGCTACAATTGTAAAAGCCACGTATAGTAAAGATTTCTTGTGAAGAATGAGACTTCACTTCTTTATTTTTATTTCTTATGTACTGACAAGTTCTACAGCGTGATTTTCCACATTTGTAGTTTCCTTTTAAATTACCCAAAAACCCAGAGTCTTCGGATTCTAATTCCTTATTCACTATTGGGTGGAAAAAAATAGGCGCTAGTAAATGTTTTAGATTTTTATTCTTTTTAAAAATAACAAAGGGATATTCTGAAATTACAGTACTTAAAATAGGATCTTGTTTCAATATATGGTAGTTCTTTTTAACAATTTGTTTTATCGCCATTGATTTAGTATTATATTTAAAAATGAATTTCAAATTACCAATTTTTTTAATTTTTTATCAATTTTTATATTTGTTATTACGTTTTTTTTTTTATAATTCTTTATTTTGAATGGTCAAGCAATACAAGGCATACAAGATACAAAATCAGAAGACATTTATATTGTAATGAAATCCAGGGAGGACATCGACAAAAAACTTGAGATGTAAACTGACCAGTTTTTTATGTTATTTCTTGCTTTACCTTACATAGATCAGACAACATCAAAATAGAACTAGGGGAGTGGGGGGGAGGTGTAAGAAAAAAGGGGTGGTAAGAAGGGGAAGGGAAGAAGGAAGACCACAGAAGATAGACAAGAATGCGGTCAAAGAGAAGGCAATGAATGTGTGTTAGAAGGTCGAGGGTTGGTAGAGCAGGAGCAAGGTCCCACTCGCCACACATGGGCCTTTGCAAGGAAATTAAGTGTCAGAGGGAAACGCGCTTGCTGCCATTTGCCATGGAGCCCAAACTTGGCTGAAAGCGTAACCTCTGTCATGTAGGTGGTAAGTAATCTCTTCCATTGCTGCCACATTCCAAATTTGTTTTTTAAGGGCCGAAAAAGATGGAGAAGAACTGCGCTTCCAGTTGAGGGCAATGAGAGATTTGGCGGCTGTGAGGATGTGCGCTGTCAATTTTTTTGAGAATTTATCAAGATCCGGGAGAGGGTAGCAAAGGAGAAAGATCCAAGGGTCCTTCGCAACAGGAGTCTCAAATAAAGTATTGATAAAGCCATGGATCGCGTCCCAGAAGGGAGCGATGATTGGACAAGTCCACCAGATATGTATCATAGAACCCCTGTGGCCACAGCCCCGCCAACAGTTAGGCGACGAGGAAGGGAACCTTGCATGAAGTCGAGTGGGGGTGTAATACCAGCGATAGTAAATTTTATAGGATGTTTCTTTTAGTCTGGTCGAAATAGAGCTTTTGGCTATCCCCAGTCTCATGTCCTCCCAGGCCTCCTCATCTGGCGGAGGGCCGAGATCTCTCTCCCATTCAACCTCATGGGGGAGCTGAGGGTGAAGAGTGGAATCAAGAAAGATACTATAGAGCTGTGATATCATGCCTGTGGATATGGGGTGGAGTTTGCATAGGTTCTCAAATGGAGTGAAAGGACGCAGTATAAATTTGGGTAGCAGGGATAGCAAAAAATGGCTGATTTGAAAGAACTCAAAGGGGCTAAGTGTCCACTCTAGGGAGTGGGACTGGAGCTCAGCCAGTGGGAGCCACTGGCCTCGTTTCGAGAAGTCTGATGGAAATTTAAGTCCAGCCTGAGTCCAGAGACGGTGTCTCAATCTAGAGAGGCCAGGAGGAAATATGGGATTAAACCAGATGGGGGTCAGGGGAGAGAGGGCAGATGTAATCCTGTTTGAAGGAGTAGGAATCCCAAATCTTAATGTCAAATTCAATGGTGGGAAGGAGTTTAGAAGGCGAGGGGCGATGTATAGGGGCAGGCCCCAGAGCGCGGTCAGGTCACGGAGGGCAGTATACACCGCCTCAAGGTCAAGCCATGACATAGAACCCGAGGGGGCATATGATGCAAAAATTTGGGAGAAGTGGGAGGCCAGGTAGTACATCTTAATATCGGGTAGGCCCCTACCACCACCGGGGATAGGTTTCTACAGGACAGCAACCGAAACCCGTGGAGGTCTATGATTCCAGATAAACCGAGTAAGAGCCTTCTGGATGTTGGATAGGAGGGTGGCAGGGACAGAGACTGGCAGGGTTTGGAAGAGGTACAGCCATTTGGGTATAATATTCATTTTTACTGCGATGATCCTGCCCAGCCACGAGATAATAAGGCGGTTCCAAGAAGCCAAATCAGATTTAGTTTTGGAGAAGAGAGGTGGGAAATTCTCCTGGTAGAGGAGATCGTATCGGGATGTGAGGTAGACTCCCAGATATTTTATTTTCCTAGTCTGCCATTTGAATTTGAAAGAGGACCGTAACACCTCTGCCTCCTGGGGGGGACATGGAGCAATAGGGCCTCTGACTTTGTATAATTTATTTTATAGCTAGATACGTCACCATAGGTCCTGGAGAACATTATACAGGTTAGGGAGGGAAATCGTTGGTTGGGAGAGTGAAAGCAGGACATCGTCCGCGAAAAGCGAAATTTTAGAGTTGATGTCCCCCACCTGCACACCAGAAATATTAGGGTTATGGTGAATTTGAGAGGCCACGTTATTATGTTTTTTTTAGGCTCTAAGAGAGAATTTCGATCCAGATTTTTGTTGTATTCATACTCTTCATCTAAGATTTTTCATGGATATCCCTTATCTTGAAAAGATCTCAACATACTCTTAGCCTGTTTATCAAATAAATTAAATGTGGAACAATTCCTTCTTATTCTGCTAAGTTGGCTTTTAGGAATGTTTTCTAACCATGGTTCATCATCATTTATTTATATAGCGCCACTAATTCCACAGCGCTGTACAGAGAACTCATTCACATCAGTCCCTGCCCCATTGGAGCTTACAGTCAAAATTCCCTACTATAGACACTCACACACAGACAGACTGAGAGGGAGAGACTAGGGTCAATTTTTGATTGCAACCAATTAACCTACCAGTATGTTTTTTGGAGTGTGGGAGGAAACCGGAGCACCCATAGGAAACCCACGCAAACACAGGGAGAACATACAAACTCCACACAGATAAGGCCATGGATGGGAATTGAACTCTTGACCCCAGTGCTGTGAGGCAGATGTGCTAACCACTAGGCCACTGTGCTGGTTTATTATAACCACTACTGAAATCTGCAGTCAGATCCATAAATATTGGGACATCGACACAATTCTCATATTTTGGGCTCTATACACCACCACAATGGATTTCAAATGAAACTAACAAGATGTGCTTTAACTGCAGACTTTCAGCATTAATTTGAGGGTATTTACATCCAAATCAGGTGAACGGTGTAGGAATTATAATGGTTTCTATATGTGCCTCCCACTTTTTAAGGGACCAAAAGTAATGGGACAATCGACTCCAAAGCTATTTCATGGACATGTGTGGGCTATTCCCTCGTTATTTTATCATGAATTAAGCAGGTAAAAGGTCTGGAGTTGATTCTAGGTGTGACATTTGCATTTGGAATCTGTTGCTGTTGACTCTCAATATGAGATCCAAAGAACTGTCACGATCAGTGAAGCAAGCCATCATTAGGCTGAAAAATCAAAACAAACCCATCAGAGAGATAGCAAAAACATTAGCTGTGGCCAAATGAACTGTTTGGAACATTCTTAAAAAGAAAGAACGCACCGGAGAGCTCAGCAACACCAAAAGACCTGGAAGACCACGGAAAACAACTGTGGTGGACGACAGAAGAATTTTTTCCCTGGTGAAGAAAAACCCCTTCACAACAGTTGGCCAAATCAAGAACACTCTCCAGGAGGTAGGTGTATATGTGTCAAAGTCAACAATCAAGAGAAGACTTCACAAGAGTGAATATAGAGTGTTCACCACAAGATGTAAACCATTTGTGAGCCACAAAAACAGGAAGGCCAGATTAGAGTTTGGCAAACAACATCTAAAAAAGCCATTACAGTTCTGGAACAACATCCTATGGACAGATGAGACAAATATCAACTTGTCCGTAGAAATAGGGTTCATTTATCTGATTCATTTAATTTAATCCTTGCCGATATTTGACCAATTATAATGACTGCAGGGAGGAGTCTTGAGAGAGTCTCTTCCCCATTGGCAGTTACATCTTTCACTCATATGATACCCCAACATGATTGGCTCCTTATGTGGTGATGCCAGCATGTTCACACAGAACTGACAGTATATAAGAACTGTCAGTTTATTCAGTCTGCTTGCCTTGATTAAGCAACAGCGAAACGCGTATCAGCTGGCCACACTTGATATTTGCACTAAGAGGAGTCTGATTATTTAACTACCCCTATAAGCCCAGAGTTAGAGGGGAAACATAGCAGGCAGTTAGCAATACACTCCCTATAACAGCATTCTGTGACAGCGCCTTTGAGTTATCCACCATATAGCGCTATTGAATATGCTGCAGGGTAGATTATACCACAACTGAATACAAATGGCAGGAATGAGTTGAAAGGGATAGCATACTAGCTACTACAATTTTCAAATAACGTTTCTGTTATACTTCACATGTTACGCTACTGAATATGCTGCAGGGTAGTTTCCATTTCAACTGATTGTTGATTTGCAGGATTGAGTCAGAAGGAATTACATACCAGCATTTGTGATTTATAAGAGGTAATTGGGATATTTTTGTTCCAACCTCTATCTGCCAGCTGGACATTATCAGCCTGTATAGCCTGTTATTTAACAGACATTATATTAGAGACATAACTGTTTATTATGGCGTATGTTTCTTTATTTACTATCTGACTCATTCATATTAATCACACTATTATACCTCTGTACCATATAATTTATAGTGGGATTATATAGGTACTATATTGAGTGTATCCAGCCTTTTATTTATATCCATGGGATTTTAATTGTTATATTTTAGTATATTTCGCTTTTAAGTTATTACTTAATAAAAGTTATGTTTTATAGGATGGTAATTATCGATATTATCTATCAGAAGATTTAGTGCACCTTATATTAGAAACTTCGCTTTTTTCTCCTTTTTGTTCAGATTATACTTGGAGTTTCAAGGTTGCACCCCATTTACCAATTAAGAGATCCTATTTAGGAGATATTTATAGGGATATGTGCATTACAATTGGGTAAAATCTTATAGTCAGTGCGGTGATCCAAACTTTACTCCATACAAATATCAACTTGTAACAGAGTGATGGGAAGAGAAGAGTATGGAGAAGGAAAGGAACTGCTTATGATCCAAAACATACCACCTCATCAGTGAAGCATGGTGGTGGTAGTGTCATGGTGTGGGCATGTATGGCGGCCAATTGAACTGGTTCCCTTGTATTTATTGATGATGTGAATGCTGACAAAAGCAGCAGGATGAATTCTGAAGTGTTTCGGGCAATATTTCTGCTCATATTCAGTTAAATGCTTCAGAACTCATTGGACAGTGCTTCACAGTGCAGATGGACAATGACCCGAAGCATACTGCAAAAGCAACCAAAGAGTTTTTTAAGGCTAACAAGTGGAATGTTATGCAATGGCCAAGTCAATAACCAAATTAAAGCTGAAAGTCTGCCGTTAAAGCACATCTTGTTTGTTTCATTTGAAATCCATTGTTGTGGTGTATAGAGCCCAAAATATGAGAATTGTGTCGATGTCCCAACTGTACCTTTTTTTAGATAAAAATAAGATCATCAATATAACGCCCATAGTACACAAGGTTTGCCCCATATGCTCCATTCCAAATATACCGGCATTCAAAATGGCCCATATAAATATTGGCATAACTGGGTGCGAACCTCGTGCCCATGGCCGTTCCAGTAGTTTGCAAATAATAATCAGAATTAAAAATAAATTATTTTGAGTTAAAATATATGTAATAGAATCTATAATAAAATTTTGCTGTCCTCCTTCCATCTTACTACCCCCTAGTATATCTTGAATAACCTTCACACCTTTTTTGTGTGGAATGTTCGTATATATGGCTGCAACATCAAGCGTAACAAAGTGATATGTAGATCTCCAAGGTAAATCTTTTAAAATTCTTAGTAAATGCATAGTATCTTTAATATACAATTTTAAAGACTTGGCAAAATCCTGTAAATAATAATCAACATAATGTGAAAGATTAGTGCTTAAAGATCCATTTCCAGAAACAATTAAACGTCCAGGTGGGGAAGTAAGAGATTTGTAAATTTTAGGTAAAAAGTAAAAAGTGGGTGTTATAGGGTATGGAACCCATAAATAATGGCAACAATCCCTATAAATAATCCCCTCATTCAGGGCTTTTTATTCAACAGATTTTTGAGAGCATCTTGATATTAATTTGTAGGATTTTTTTCCATTTTTAAATAAAAATTGGTATTATTTAACTGTCTATATGCTTCTTTCAAATAATCTGCTGTATCAAGTATAACTACGCCTCCCTGTTATGAGTCTCCCCAGAGGGCCGCCGCGACTCACTTCCGGCAGCCCCAGACGTTCAGGCCGTCTCTATGACGACCGGGGCGTCACTTCCGCCTCCTACGTCCCGGTTGCCTAGGCAACAACCGGGACGCTTCAACGCTGCTATCGCAGCGCCCGGCCAGCGCTCTTGCAGTCGGGCGCGTGCGCACTGAGGAGATGGCACTGAGGTGGGTTTCCCTGTGTGGGGAAGTGGCTCAGAAACAGTATTCGTGGAATATCTTGAGACAGAGTTGATCATGACTAGATACCAGTGTGCCTGCAGCAGTGAGTACTATTATTATTATGGTCACCGCCCCCCCCGGAAAAAAAAATAGAGCGAGAGAGAGCTGCTGTGCATGTGCAGCAGCTCCATTTCAGCGAGGCTGAATTCTACAGCAGCCGCGGCGCTGTCAAGAAGCATCCGCGGCAGTGCTGTATTATACTACAATACAGCACTGCCGCGGGCGCTTCTTTGACAGCGCCGCGGCTGCTGTACAGTATCGTTGGTTCCCGGAGGGGAGGGGTTTCTGGAGAACCAGAAACCCCCCTGTATGCGCCACTGAGCTCCCAGTGTAGCTAGGCTCCTGTTCCTTGTTTCCCTGCTCCTGTGCTGTATTCTAGTTTGGATTTCCCGTGTATGAACCCTGGCTTGTTTTTGGACCTTGTTGTATTGGCTGTGACCCCTGAGCCCAGCTCGTTATCTGGTATCACTGTCTGCTGTCGGCCCTTGACCTTTGCTTGGATCTCACGCTGCTGTGTACTACTTCACGCTACCCCTGGGATCTCCCCAGTCAGTGCACATTTCACGACCCTCCGTTCGTCTGCAGCCAAGTCTGTCCCCACCACTAGGGGTTCCAGCGAACACCAGACTTAAGAGCAGACTCCGGGTTTTGTCGTGCTGACTGAAGAAGTTCCTTAACATTATAACTGGCCCAAAATAAGACAAACCTATTTCCCACCAATGGAACTTAGTCTGGCTCAAGTCCTAGCAGGGCAGATCCAGGCCATTTCGCAAGTGGTCCAGGACCTTTCACTTAGACTTTCTGTTAAGGAAGAAGCCACCAAGGCCTCACAAGCAACTCTATCACCTGCCCCTGAGCCGAAGTTAAATCTTCCGGACCGTTTCTCGGGGACAGAACTCTGTTCCGGAATTTTAAAGAGAGCTGCAAGCTATATTTCCGCCTCAGGCCCCGTTCCTCAGGCTCGGAGCAACAGAGGGTCGGTATTATCATTGTAACAGATTCTGGATACTATATTACTAATCTTGATTAGCACTGGCTTACCTGAGGTGCGGAGTCTAACGATCTCCCCGGTGTTCACAAAGAACCGCCGCAAGGTGGGGTGGGCTTCGCTGCCAGGAGTCGCAGGTCGCGGTCCCCAGGTTCGTCTCAGGATGTAGTACAGCGGAGTGAAGCGGTGGTAGCGGAGTCAAACAAGCCGGTTCGGTACACAGGAATGGAGTCAGGCAGAATCAGAAGGCAATTCGGAGTCAACAAGCCAGGTTCGGTATACGGGTCACAAGAATAGGAGAATGGTCAGCAAGCCGGGTCGGTACACAGGGAACGGAGAGCCAGGGAAGTCAAACAGGCAGAGATCAGCACACAGGAAGACACTGGAAACTGGAAGACACTGCAATCCACGAAGAGCAGGAGCCAGGAACAGGTAAGTGATGCTCTGACACTCAGCGAGTGTCAGAGTGAGGTTTTTATACTGAAGGGGATTCAAAATCCCCGCCTCTAGGGTTGTGGTCATGTGACCGCCTCCGGGTGCGGTCACATGGTCCAAAATGCGGAAGTGCGGCTGGACGGAGCAGTGGGGATCAGGTAAGTCCGTGACAGTACCCCCTGCCATAAAGGTGGACTCCGAACACCTAATAGGGTTTCAAAGGAAATTTTTTATGGAAGGATTTAAGTAGACGGGGAGCATGTAGGTCAATGGCTCTTACCCATGAGCGCTCCTCAGGGCCGTAACCTTTCCAATCTACCAAGAACTGTATGGCACCTTGAACTTTACGAGAATCTAGGATAGTTTTAATCTCGTATTCGACTTGATCCAGATCCACAGCAGGAGGAGGAGTTCTGGATGAGGTGGAGAATCTGTTGGTTACCATCAGTTTTAACAAGGAGACATGGAAGACATTGGGTATACGTAAAGAGGGAGGCAGAATCAATCTAAAGGCTACGGGATTAATAATCTCAGATATAGCGAATGGGCCAATAAACTTGGGAGCAAATTTTTTACTGGGAGCCTTTAAACGAATGTTCTGGGTGGATAGCCATACCCTGTCACCAACTGCAAAACTTGGAGTCATTCTTCTCCTTTTATCGCAGAATTTTTTGGAACTAGTAGTTGCTTTCTTTAAATTTGTCTTGGTTTGTTCCCAAATATCAGAGAAGTTATGAAACAGAGAGTCCACTGCTGGAACTTCAGAAGATGAGACTTGAGAGAAGGTGGGTAGTCTAGGATGGCAGCCATACAGAACAAAAAAGGGGGAGTTAGAGATGGCCTCATGGAAATGGTTGTTATGGGCGAACTCGGCCCAAGGGAGAAGGTCCACCCAGTTGTCTTGGTTACTAGAGATAAATATTCTTAGAAACTTCTCTAATTCTTGGTTGGTTCTCTCAGTAGCCCCATTGGACTGGGGATGATATGCGGAAGAAAAGTCAAGCTTAATCCCGGATTTATTGCAAAAAGACCGCCAAAATTTTGATATAAATTGTGATCCCCTATCGGAGACAATATGTTGAGGACAGCCGTGGAGGCGAAATATTTCTTTAATAAAAATATTGGCTAAGGAGGAGGAAGAAGGAAGGCCTTTGAGAGCAATAAAGTGAGCTGTTTTCGAGAAGCGATCCGTGACCACAAGCACTACAGTACAGGATTTGGAAGGAGGAAGGTCCGTGATAAAATCCATGGAGATCTGTGACCATGGGTAATCAGGAATGGGTAATGGGAGCAAGCATCCATAAGGCTTCTTCCTAGAGGTCTTGTGTTGAGCACATTTGGAACAAGCAGCAACAAATCTCTTCACATCCCCCAGCAAGGAAGGCCACCAGTAGCTTCGGGACAATAAGTCCCAGGTCTTGCGAATGCCGGCATGCCCAGAGAAAAGTGAGTGATGAGCCCAGTGAAGGAGCCGGGTGCGTAGATGTGGCAAGATGAATGTTTTGCCCGGAGGACAACCCTTTTTCAGGTGTGTAGCTGCCAATACTTGACATGGATTTACAATGAATTTATTATCTTCCGAGGATTCCATGTCAGCTGGATCAAAAGAGCGAGATAAGGCGTCTGCCTTCGTATTCTTAGATCCCGAGTGAAAAGTGATGTTGAAATCAAAGCGTGAGAAGAATAAGGACCACCTTGCTTGTCGAGGGTTTAGACATCGAGCAGTGCGTAAGTAAAGCAAATTCTTATGGTCGGTATATATGGTGATAGGAAATTGCGCTCCTTCTAGTAAATGTCTCCAGAGAGAGCCAACTTGATGGCCAGGAGTTCTTTGTCGCCAATCCCATAATTCCTCTCAGCAGGTAAAAAGCGACGGGAAAAGAATCCGCAGGGATGAAGTTTTCCAGAAGGCCCTCGCTGTGATAGTACGGCTCCTGTGCCAACAGAAGAGGCATCTACCTCCAGGACAAAAGGACGAGAACAATCTGGCTGTTGAAGAATGGGTGCAGATGAAAAAAGAGACTTTAATAATATAAAGGCTTGGATAGCCTCAGTGGGCCAAATACCAGCATCAGCAGATTTGCGGGTCAATGATGTGATGGGAGCCACGAGAGAAGAGTACCCCTTGATAAATTGACGATAATAGTTGGAGAATCCTAGGAAGCGTTGAGTGGCCTTAAGGCCCGAAGGTTGGGGCCAGTCAAGTATTGCTTTCAATTTTGTGGGATCCATCTATAGACCGGTGCCCGAAATAATGTATCCCAGGAAGGGAATTTGTTTCTGCTCGAAGGTGCATTTCTCCAATTTGCAAAATAGCTGATTTTTTCGGATACGAGAGAGGACCTCCAATACATGAGTACGATGAGATGCTAGATCTTGAGAAAAGATGAGAATGTCGTCCAAGTAGATGACTACGGATTGGTACAAGAGGTCTTGAAACAGCTCATTCATAAAGCTCTGAAATATGGCTGGGGCATTGCATAGCCCGAAAGGCATGACCAGATATTCAAAGTGGCCGTCTCGGGTGTTGAACGCCGTCTTCCATTCATCCCCCTCCTTAATGCGTATAAGGTTATACGCTCCTCTGAGATCAAGTTTAGAAAAGATGGTGGCACCCTTAATCCGGTCAAATAATTCAGAAATCAGTGGCAGTGGATACCGATTTTTAACGGTAATTCTTCCCCCATCAATGGCCATCAGAGAGATGGGTTGTTCCAACGCTTGTGTGGGAATAGCGAATTGTTTAACTACAGTGGCAGAAATGAAATTTCCTGCGGCTCCGGAATCTAGAAGAGCCGACTGCGGGAAGGTCTTTTGTCCTAACTGGAGGGAAATGGGAATAGACAGGCAATCATTACTATTGGGAACTGACTGACACTGAGAAAAGAGGCCCAACGATACAGCTCCAGAACTCGTTAGGCCCTGTCGTTTCCCGAGCGTTTAGGACAAGAACTCAGAAGATGGCCGCTCTCTCCACAATATAAACACAACTTGTTCCGAAATCTCCTCTCCCTTTCTTCGGCTGATAGGCGAGTCCTCCCAAGTTGCATGGGCTCTTCAGGAGGGAGAACAGGGGTTTGGAAGTTGGGGGCCAAGCGAATCATACTACGCCGCGACTGTTCCTTCTCGGAATTACGTTCCTTGAAACGCAAATCAACTTTGACACAGAGGGAGATAATGTCGTCCAAAGACGTAGGGAGTTCCTGGGATACCAACTCGTCTTTGATTCGGTCTGAAAGGCCCTGCCAGAATGTAGCTACTAGGGCCTCATCGTTCCAGCGAAGTTCAGAGGCCATAGTTCTGAAGTGGACCGCATACTGCCCCACAGACTGGTTTCCCTGGCGGAGACGTAGTAAGCCGGAAGCGGCATTGGACACCCTTCCTGGCTCATCAAATATTTTCTTGAAGGTGGACAAGAAGAGGTTGAAGTTATGTAGAATGGGGTCGTCCCTCTCCCATAAGAAGGAAGCCCATGCTAAGGCTTGACCGGACAATAACGAAATCACATAGGCCACTTTCGTTTTTTCGGAAGGGAAGTTCCCAGGTAGAAGCTCGAATTGTATGGAGCATTGATTTAAGAATCCTCTGCAATATTTAGGGTCTCCATCGAACTTGGGTGGGTTAGGTAACCGTAACTGCGAGGAAGAAGCTGCTGCTGCGGCCTGAGGTACAGGAGCCACTGCCGGCCCAGGTGATCCACCAGCCACAAGGGTGTTCTGGACAACATCCAACCGAGTGGATAGACTATTGAGGAGTTTTAAAAGTTGCTCTTGGTTAGCTTCTTGCTTATCCATCCTTCCTACTAAATGCTCCAACAGATCTTTAGCTGTGGTATCCATGGTCAGAGCAAACTGTAACAGATTCTGGATACTATATTACTAATCTTGATTAGCACTGGCTTACCTGAGGTGCGGAGTCTAACGATCTCCCCGGTGTTCACAAAGAACCGCCGCAAGGCGGGGTGGGCTTCGCTGCCAGGAGTCGCAGGTCACGGTCCCCAGGTTCGCCTCAAGATGTAGTACAGCGGAGTGAAGCGGTGGTAGCGGAGTCAATCAAGCCGGTTTGGTACACAGGAATGGAGTCAGGCAGAATCAGAAGGCAACTCGGAGTCAACAAGCCAGGTTCGGTACACGGGTCACAAGAATAGGAGAATGGTCAGCAAGCCGGGTCGGTACACAGGGAACGGAGAGCCAGGGAAGTCAAACAGGCAGAGATCAGCACACAGGAAGACACTGGAAACTGGAAGACACTGCAATCCACGAAGAGCAGGAGCCAGGAACAAGTAAGTGATGCTCTGACACTCAGCGAGTGTCAGAGTGAGGTTTTTATACTAAAGGGGATTCAAAATCCCCGCCTCTAGGGTTGTGGTCATGTGACCGCCTCCGGGTGCGGTCACATGGTCCTGAATGTGGAAGTGCGGCTGGACGGAGCGGCGGGGATCAGGTAAGTCCGTGACAATCATCTCCTTACTTCAAGGCGATCCCCAATCCTGGGCGTTAATTCTGACTCCTGTTAATCCAGCTTTGCAATCCGTAGACGCCTTCTTTAACGCCCTTGGTCTTTTATATGATGATGCAGGCAGGATGGCCTCTGCCGAGTCACACCTAAGAGCGCTAAGACAAGGGCGGCGGACAGCGGAAGAGTATTGTGCCGAGTTCCGCCGTTGGTCGGTCGACAGTCAGTGGAATGACCCTGCACTACGGAGTCAGTTCCAGCTTGGGCTCTTGGAGCAGATAAAGAACTCCTTAGTCCAGTATCCTTCATCACCTTCCCTGGAGGCCCTAATGCAATTAGTTATTAAAATTGACTGCAGGATCAAGGAAAGGAGGTCCGAGAGGGAGGCCGCTTCACCATCCTGGTCCCCTTTAGCCGTCTACCCGGTTCCTCAGGACTTGCCAGAGCCCATGCAGTTAGGGGCTTATCGCCTGTCCCCTGAGGAAAGATCCAGGCGGCGGTCACAGGGGCTATGTCTCTACTGTGGCAATAAGGGCCATCTTTTGCGAAATTGCCCTAACAAGGCGGCCACGCCTAGGAGTAAAGGAAGAGGTACGCCTAGGTCTCCAAATGGTCTCTTCCAAGAATTCCATCCTAATCCCTGCTCGGATCACGTATGGTAATAGATCCGTTTCCATCTCTGCTTTTCTAGACAGTGGTGCAGCTGGAAACTTTTTGGATGTAAACTTTGCCAAAACACTTGGTATTTCTTCCGTAAACCTGGACTCGGAAATCACGGTCTGCGGACTGGATGGTAGACCTTTGACTGATGGAAGGATCTCATATCAAACTCCTCCTCTGCATCTTACCGTGGGAGCTCTCCATTCTGAAGTCCTCTCGTTCTTCTTGATTCCCTGTTCCTCCGTACCATTGATCCTGGGGCATCCTTGGCTCCAACTTCACAATCCTCACATCGTTTGGGCACAGGGGAAATCATGCGATGGAGTAAGGCTTGTTCCTCAACCTGTCTTGTTCTTCCTCTTCGGGTTGTTCAGCCTTGTCCTGAATCTCTTCCTTTGCCTTACCATGAGTTCACAACGTGTTTTCTAAGAAGGAAGCAGACTCTCTGCCCCCACATTGTAGCTACGATTGCTCCATCGATCTGGTTCCGGATGCCAAGCTTCCTAAGGGAAGGTTATATGCCCTGTCCATTCCTGAGACTAAGGCTATGGATGACTATGTGGAGGAAAACCTACGTAAGGGATTTATTCGACCATCTAAATCACCCGTAGGAGCGGGTTTCTTCTTCATAGCAAAGAAAGATGGGAGCCTCCGCCCGTGCATAGACTATCAGAGTCTGAATGGGATTACCGTTAAGAATACTTACCCGTTGCCACTTGTCTCTGTGCTCTTTGATCAGCTCAAGTTAGCCACGATCTTCTCCAAGATTGCTCTGCGGGGGGCATATAATTTGGTCCGGATCAAGAAGGGGGATGAGTGGAAGACAGCCTTCAACACTCATTCAGGCCATTATGAAGGGTCATGCCCTTCAGCCTATGTAATGCCCCCGCTGTGTTCCAAGATTTTATTAATGATGTTCTATGAGAATTTCTGGGAAAATTCGTTGTGGTATACCTTGACGACATATTGATCTATTCCCAGTCACTGGAGCAGCACCGTATTCATGTCAGAAAGGTCCTCCTCAAACTCCGCCAGCACTGCCTTTTTGCTAAACTCGAGAAATGCGAGTTTGAAGTCACTCTGTTCACGTTTCTCGGATATGTCATCTCTCCTTGTGGCTTCTCCATGGATCCCAGTAAAGTACAGGCAATTCTCGATTGGATCCAGCCAAGCAATCTAAAAGCCATTAAGAGGTTTTTAGGATTCGCTAATTACTACAGGCGAACACCAGACTTCGGAGCAGACTCCGGGTTTTGTCGTGCTGACTGAAGGAGTTCCTAACACTCCCCCTTTGTCTGCAGGTTTTATAATAATATTTGAATCAGACTGAAGTTTTTTAAGAGCAAACCATTCTTCTTTAGACAAATTTCTATTTTTCATGTTATGTCCGTAGGTATTTCCTTGGATACATCTTTTTTACATAGATCTTGAAAATCTGTTAACATAGATTTATAAAAACATTGAATAACTCTGCTCTTTTGTTTAATAGGATAGAAATTTGATTTTAACTTAAACTCATTTTTCATGGGACTTTTAGCTTTTTCACTAATTTCTATAGCTTGAGTATAAGTATTAAGATCATATGTCGGAATAATAGATACATTATCATCTAATGTATTATTTTCAGACCAGAGATCTTCCAAAATATCCAGCGGTGCTGAATCTTTCACATCTGACAACACAGGTGAATAGTTATTTAAGCCAATTCTTTATAATTTTTTATAAGCAAAGAATCTTTGTCTACTTAAATCTCTGGTATAATGGTTAAGTTCTACAAAAAGATCAAAGAGATTGGGATCAGTACTTGGGGCAAATTTTAAACCTTTACCCAGGACATGTATTTCAGTAGAATCTAAGGTCCTGGTTGAAAGGTTGAAAATGCCTTTTGAACTTGTACTTATGGTATTTTCTATCTGTAATTTTCTCCCCCCCCCCTCCTTCCTCTCTTTCTCTCCTTCTTTTCTGAGTCCTTTTCATCAAAGGTTCGCAAAAATTGGTAAGGGAGATGGGTTCTTTCATCCTTATCTCCTGTTCTAAAAAAGATGAATGGGTGTGTAATTTAGGTCTGGTTCCTTGTCTCAACTGTTGATACAAATCTTCTCTCTTATCTTTATGTTGGATATCCCTTGTTACGAAAGATCCTTTCTCTCTTATTTCATGATTCCTAGTTCTATTCAAATCAATTCTTGATCTAAAATTGTATCTTTTACTATTGGAACATTTGGAATTTAACTGTAGATAATTTGAGTTGTTTTTATATTTTCACATTTTAGGGGTACATAAGGTCATTAACTAATTCCCCACATATTAAATACTATTCCCTTGATATCTATTTAGTTTGTACTTGTTATGGTTGGTTATCTTTTTCTTTTTTTCATATTCTATGGGTGTAGCAATTTTTAAATCTTTTAATAGTGTTTTGAACATCATTTCTCTATCGGTCTCATTCCATATTATGTTTTTCTCTCTCTGAGACATCAGAAGGAGCTATGGCTTTGTAGAATTACACCCTGTCACAGCAATATACTGAATGGAGTTCGATCCTTGATACTGACTGACTTTGTCAGATTGAGCATAATTAGATATCTGGCACTCTGAAGATCTACACTTGGCTGCAATTATCTATGGGGAAACTGTTCCCTAACAGCTTGCATGTTCATTTCTCTATATTCTGCATTTTGGAGTTTGGGTCATATCAAGTTTTTCTTTCTTCCGACCTTTTGCAAATATCGTCCAATAAGGTGCACATCCAGATCGGTTATAAGAACGTTACCACTGGGTGAGACTATAAACAATATATTATTTATTATTCCGCTTTTCCACATAGTTGTGGATTAAGAAACCATCTATTTGCTGCATATTGATACTAAGATCTTAGACTATTTAATCTATGTGTACTTGTCCAGACACTTTTATTTTTATATAAGGACCGCTATATTTGTATTCCAAGTGCATTTTCATTTTTTTTATTTTTCATTTATTATAGACACATCAGTGTCTTCGTATTTGTGGTTTATTGCTATATGTTTTGTGTTGATTTTTTTTCACTTTATAATAAATTCTTTTAGCAAGGTCCGCCACCCTGTGTATATACACATTTCAGATATGATTCCCATGTCTTTTAACAGTTCCTGGAATCCATACCCCGTAAAGTGTGTCCCTCTGTCACTTTCTATGATCTCTGGTACCCCATATATGCAGATTACCTCACTCATAATTTTCTTGGCTATTGTTGTTGCTTTCCTGCAATCCGAAGCCTCCAGCCAGTGACTAAAGAGGTCGACACAGATGAGCTCATTCTAAAAGCCCAAGCATTTTGGAAGTTGCATAAAGTCTGTCTGCATAAGGATACTGTGTCTGGGGTGTGCTTTTCTGTAGAGTTGCGGCAGACTTACCCAGGTTATTCTGTGCACAATTTAGGCATCCTGCCAGAGCCGGATTTAGACCTCATAGGGCCCTAGGCAGGATACTGTTTTTGGGCCCCCTCCCTGAAACAATCCATAGCACTATATTTTTGCAGCCTACCATATACCCCTATAGTTACGTAGAAGTGAAAGCATGTGCCGCCGCATGCCTACCATATACCCCTATAGTTAAGTAGATATGAAAGCATGTGCCGCCAAAGGAGGTGAGGGCGTGGCTTGCATCTTTGGGGGCGTACCTAACATGTGAAAAGAGCAAGGCCACCCTGCTGCAGAAAAAGGCACCCCTAAATAATTACCAAGCAGTCCCGTTTTTTTAAGTAGTTGGGTCAAAACAACATAATAAATATTGAAGTCAGGGCAGAAATACTTACTTAAGTTGTTTGCAAAAATAATACGCATAAATCTAAGTATGTGCTCTTGTCACTTTTGTCCCTCTATCATCACACTGTGCCCCTTCATTGTCACTTTTGCCCCTTCACAATATCACATGTGCCCTTTCCCCATCACCTCTGTGCCCATCACCATCCCCACCTCTGTGCCAATCACCATCACCACCAATGTGCCAATCACCATCACCACCTCTGTGCCCATTACCACCTCTGTGCCCTTCACCATCACCACTTTTGTGCCAATCACCATCACCACTTCTGTGCCCCTTCACCACCTCTGTGCCTCTTCACCATCACCACCTCTGTGCCCTTCACCATCACCACTTCTGTGCCAATCACCATCACCACCTCTGTGCCTCTTCACCATCACCACCTCTGTGCCCTTCACCATCACCACTTCTGTGCCAATCACCATCACCACCTCTGTGCCTCTTCACAATCACCACCTCTGTGCCCTTCACCATCACCACCTCTGTGCCCATCACCACCTCTGTGCCTCTTCACCATCACCACCTCTGTGCCCTTCACCATCACCACCTCTGTGCCAATCACCATCACCACCTCTGTGCCCTTCACCATCACCACCTCTGTGCCCCTTCACCATCACCACCTCTGTGCCCTTCACCATCACCACCTCTGTGCCCATCACCACCTCTGTGCCTCTTCACCATCACCACCTCTGTGCCCTTCACCATCACCACCTCTGTGCCAATCACCATCACCACCTCTGTGCCCTTCACCATCACCACCTCTGTGCCCCTTCACCATCACCACCTCTGTGCCCTTCACCATCACCACCTCTGTGCCAATCACCATCACCACCTCTGTGCCCTTCACCATCACCACCTCTGTGCCCCTTCACCATCACCACCTCTGTGCCCTTCACCATCACCACCTCTGTGCCCCTTCACCATCACCACCTCTGTGCCCCTTCACCATCACCACCTCTGTGCCCTTCACCATCACCACCTCTGTGCCCATCACCACTTCTGTGCCAATCACCATCACCACTTCTGTGCCCCTTCACTACCTCTGTGCCCCTTCACCATCACCACTTCTGTGCCCCTTCACCATCACCACTTCTGTGCCCCTTCACCATCACCACTTATGTCCCTTGTTTTACTTACCTTTCTATTGCGCGCTGCTCCTCCTCCGTCAGTCCAGATGTAAAAAAAAAAGAAAAAAAAAAAAAAGAAAGAAAGAGTCACGTGATCGCTCGTCGGGTCCCGGCAGCCTCTCCTCCTCTCTCTATCAGTGAGACACTGAGAGGAGAAGAGGCTGCCTGGACCCGATTCGTGGCACCCGACCCCCCCCTCCCCCGATTCGCAGCACCCACCCCCTCCCCCGACTCGCGGCACCCCCCCCCACGAGTCGCGGGGGGGGGGGGGTGCCGCGAGTCGGGGGAGGGGCCGATTTTTATTTTTTTTCATTTTTTTTAAAAATTACTCCTGTCCCCCCCAGCTGTGCCCCCCGAGAGCCGCTAGGCCCTAGGCAGGTGCCTAGGTTGCCTAGCGGTAAATCCGGCCCTACATCCTGCCACTAACGCCTGTGCTGCTTGGGCGAACCCTGGATCTATTCATAACCTGTTAGTGAGTGCAAACATAGCATCTTTCCCCAGATGCACTTTTCCGTGTGCCGTACTGGCCATAATGGGATAAAGTGCTTTTCGCAGACACACACACGCTGACCTTTACACCACTCTCCTTGCACTACTAGTGCTCCATGTTTTGCCTAAACCTTTTTCTCATTCTCTGTTGTTTGTTTTTGCATAATTTGGAGTGTGGTATGGTCAAACTTGGGGTCAGGGGTCACCATGTAAATAGACTCCCCTTGGGGTACTGGGGCTATGGTGGCTTCTCGTGCTGCCTGATCTACCAGTCTATTTCCCTCAACCTCAGGGGTAGTGTCTCTTGTGTGTGCCTTCACCTTCATCACTGACAGTTTGGAGGGCAGCTGGAATGTGGTGAGTAGTGTCCCGATATGTTCGGCTTCTTGTGCTGATATGTGACTCAGTATGGTCTGCTGAATCACTATGTCACGATCGGACTTGAAGATGCCGCTGACTGGTATTGACTTCACTAGACAGGAAGGCGCGGAGTCTAACGTACCCCCGGTATTCACCAGGGACCCCCGCAAGGAGGTGTGAAGATACCGGGTATATCTGGCCCAGTGCTACCCAGTACCTTCTAGGATTCGTATGGTCACTCAGACAAAATGCAGTTATAAAAATACAACAGTATATTTATTGTCATACAAATCACACTACAATATTATGTACACACAGTAAATAAATGCCAGGCAGATTTACCACATCATCTGTCCCTTACCCCAATAACTTAAGGAGATATAGTCACTTGCTGTCCAGACTTCATGACCCATGGATCCCTCTCCGCTGCATATATAGACTCGTTAGAAAACGACAATTCAAAACTCCATCTTGCACCTTCCTGAATGAAATCCAAGCATGAACACCCTTCCCCCCTTGAGTTGTTCCTTATATATCACAGGTCTAATTTCCACAGTCTTTCCCCTACCTGGGCAAACCCCTGTGTCTATTCTACTTAACCATTGGTCAGTGCTGGACTAGGGGGGGGAGTTGGACAGGGGAGTGAAGATGAGCTGTCCCTCCAGAGAACCTCCCCTGTTAGATAGCCTCTCTCTGGACTAGCCTGGTGAGAACAATGGACACTAATTAGTTTTTCTACTCCAGCACTTGGCAACCTGATCCCTACCCACAATCCCCCTGGCTTCGGCTTAAGGACAATGAATAGCAACCTTACTTCAAGTTATCAATATACAATAAACAATATACATATGTACACTGAACTACAATGTCCCCTTAGCCACATGTTATTGGACAATGCAGTTGTAGTCTGGTGAGCTGGGGAACAAACAGCATGGGCTATAAAAAGTACTATAATCCACATTGTGAGAAATGAGACATGCTCACAGGGTTATCAAACTCATTTCGTCACAGGAGGTATGGGCTTGGCTGCGTGGGGCACGCAGGTCACGGTCCTTCAAGCTATTTTTCAGTGCAGCAGAGTTTGCAGGAGTAGTCGTACGGTCCGAGTCGAAGCCAAACAGTAGCGTGGTACAGAAGGATGATCCAGAAGAATGGTCGTGAGGAAAGCCAAAGGTCAGTATCCAATAAGTGAGGGAGCCAAATCGTGAGACAGATAATGGTCAGAGACAAGCCAAGGATAAAACGCCAAAGGTAACTAGAATGTGGGAACAGGATACTTGCTGGAGAAAGGTGAAACCAATACTCTGGCACCAGGGAAGGAAAAGGAGGAGCTTTATATAGTAGGGCACTGTTATGCACGTTTTGTCGCTATCCAATAACGATTGTCGAATCTCGATTTGTGTTTCCAACGTCCAAATATTTATTCTCAAAAAGTAGCAGAATAATTCAAGCAAAATAATAATAAGTACAGCCGTTCCTTATCGCAGGCGCTCTGGATCCAGTGAACAGTCATTCAGGTCTGAAGTCTGTGGTCAAGATGACTGAACACTACATGAAAAGCTACTGCTTATATGCAAACAGAAATACCGACCCCCAGATTAAAAATCGGCGTTTTTTTTCCGGCGGCCGCATCACAAGACATGCCATGCGGCCGCGTCATCGCACAGACGGCCGCATCACATGACAAGGGATGGGGCCGCGTCATCAATGACGCGGCCGCATCTCTTGTCATGAGATGTGGCCGCATCTCTTGTCATGAGATGCGGCCACCTGTGCGTCGCCCGGGCTGGAATTGCCAGCCGCGCCTGGGCTAGTTCAAACTAAAAAATCCAAAGGTGGGGGTCATCTCTCCAGGGGATGTGCTCATTTCTTGCCGCCAAGACTCCAGTTACAACTAGTCCATTAGCATTTTATAGTCAGCATCATATTAAAGGTCTATTCCCTAACATCAATAACTAGAGTATGCAATGTGCGATCTCTTCGCCGAATGCACCGGACAGCTGCTGATGTAAAGGGGATTAATATAATACCACACATGACACATTTCCTTTAACCTGTACCATGTGTATTATTTATATGCATATAACTTATAATATTACACATAAACATTACTATATTCTGACATAAATAACTATGTGTTGTGACTATCATTAATGTGTGCTATTTACAAGGATGTGTGAAGGTGCTAATATGTGTAAATGTGCATAAACAGCTATTGCCACGTGTTACGGCTGCGTACACCCTTTCACGCCGTAGCGTGCAATACGCATCTTTTCAGACAAAGACAATCAAGTTTGCTTGATATTAAATGAAATGACTCTATCCAATTTGCTGACTTCGACAGTTCCACCCTTTGATAGTGTAATAAACTATCACATAATCACCGTTTCAAGTTCAGGAATATACAACACTTCTTCACAGACCATGATCTCGGTATCTCTCACCACCCTTTCAGTCTCTCTCTCAGTGTTTCTCCCAGAAGACTGTTTTCCACACTTCAACACAGTAGGAACACATTTGACACATAAACCAATTGCTAAGATGACACCCAGTATAAGGAGAAGGAGCTTACCTACACTAGCAACCATTTCCTGTACCCACTCCCCCAGACCAGAGAACCATTTTACAGGGTTCAACCACGAGAACCAACCTGCCACCTTTTCCCCGACCTCATATAACGAAGAATTATGGTTCCTTCGAAATTCCCACTTCAGTTGCAGAATTTCGTCCATCTTCCGGTCTATAACCTCTTTGGGGTCATTTGTATTATTGGTGATTTATGTGCAACACTTGACACCAAACTGGGTTGCCAAAGTCACACAGTATCCACCAGTAATAGAGGTGAGATAATTGAGTACCTGTCAGGAGCCGCGGCGGCCTCAGACACCGCCGCGACTCATTTTCTGCTTCAGTGAACGTCCCAGCCGTCTCCATGATGACCGGGGCGTCACTTCCGGTTTCTCTGGCCCGAGTGTAGCAAGTGGTGCGCCCCGGCAAGTGAGGCAGCCGGGCGCATGCGCTAGGATAGCCTGCGGGCTAATTAATGTCAGTAGCCTAACCTGTGATGCATTTCAGGGCTAAGCCCTGATTGGCCAAAGTCTGTATATAAGGGCTTGGCCTCCCTGCCGGTTATAGCATTCAGTTGCATGTCAGCTAGCCTGCTCCTGTATCCTGTTGGTGACAACCCTTGACCTCGTCAAGTTTACTGGATCTGCTGTCTGCTGCCGGCCCTTGACCCTTGCCTGTACTCCACTTCGCTTACCTGAGTTCTCCCCTGCCGGTACACACTTCACGACCCTCTGTCAGTCTGCGGCCAAGTCTGTCTCCACCACTAGGGGCTCCAGTGAACACCTGACTGGCAGAGCTGACTCCAGGTTGTGTTGTACCGGCTAGGGGGGTTCCTAACATTATAATCGGCCAGTGAAACAATGAAGAGGATTATTCATGGACGGAAATGGAACGAATCCCTCTTCAGCCCAAGTTCTAGCTGGAAAGATTCAAACCCTGTTTCAGATGGTCTAGGGATTGTCGCATCGCCTGTCGGCACAAGAGGAGGCTTCTACCTGCTCCAGAACCAAAAATGAATTTGCCATACCGTTTCTCTGGGGAAAGGTCATTGTTCCGCAATTTTAAGGAAAGTTGCAAGCTTTATTTTCGTCTAAGACCTCGCTCTTCTGGGTCAGAGCAACAACGGGTCGGGAATATCATATCCCTTCTCCAAGGCGACCCCCAGTCCTGGGCCTTTAGTTTACCGTCTGCCAGCCCTTCGCTTCTCTCCATGGATGCATTCTTTGACGCGCTGGGTCTTCTCTATGATGATCCAGATCAAGTGGCTTCAGCTGAGGTTCATCTTAGGGCTCTAAAACAGGGCCGATGCTCTGCTGAAGAATTCTGTGCCGAATTCAGACGTTGGTCTACCGACAGTGAATGGAACGACCCTGCGCTTCGCAGCCAACTTTGGTTAGGTCTGTCGGAACAGATCAAGGATGCATTAGTACAATACCCATCAAAATTGATAGGCGGATCAGAGAGAGGAAAGCGGAGAAAGAGACACGTCTGGTCTACTGTCTGTATTTGCTTCGGTACCATTGGACCAAGAAGAACCGATGCAATTGGGGGCTTACCGCCTCTCTGCAGAAGAAAAAGCCAGAAGACAAACGCAAGGCTTGTGTCTTTACTGTGGCACCAAAGGACACTTTTCTCACTCTTGTCCTAACAAGCCGGGAAAAGATATGGCCTAGGAGATAAGGAGAAGATTCACCTAGGTCTACAATTCATCTCCTAAAAAAATGAATTGTTGGTTCCCGCACACATCACTTATGGTGCCTATTCTGCAGACACCTCTGCTTTCATTGATAGCGGTGCTGCTGGGAATTTTCTAGACATAGGTTTTGCTAAATCCTCAGCGATTCCTTTTTGGAATATCAGTACAGTTATTACTGTATGTGGGTTAGATGGAGAATCTCTCCCAGGTGGCAAGGTTGTTTATGAAACGCCACCATTACATCTAACAGTGGGAACCCTCCATTCAGAAACCCTGATTTTCTACTTGATTCACTGTTCATCTGTACCAGTGATACTAGGGCATCCCTGGCTGCGACTTCATAATCCTGTAATCGATTGGGCACAAGGGGAGATTACTCAGTGGAGGCCTTCATGTTCTCAGTCTTGTCTGAATCTACCCCTCTGGATTTTGCAGTCCACTCCTGATTTACTACCTCCACAGTACCATGAATTCCGGGATGTCTTCTCTAAGAAAGCAGCTGACACCTCCTCACCGGGATTTCGATTGTGCCATTGACCTGATTCCTGGCGCTAAGTTACCGAAAGGGAGGCTATACTCCCTCTCAGGTCCTGAAACCAAAGCCATGCAACAATACGTTGAAGAGAAAGTCTTTATTAGGCCTGACGGTTATAGCATTCAGTTGCACGTCAGCTAGCCTGCTCCTGTATCCTGTTGGTGACAACCTGTGGATTGACTTCTTGTGTAGGACCCCTTGCTTGGATTTGGACCCTGCTTGTGATTCTTGTGACCCCGACCTCTGGCGTGTTTATCGACCTTCCTGTTTGCTCGTGACCCTTGACCTCGGCCTGTTTACTGGATCTGCTGTCTGCTGCCGGCCCTTGACCCTTGCCTGGACTCCACTTCGCTTACCTGGGTTCTCCCCAGCCGGTACACAACCCTCTGTCAGTCTGCGGCCAAGTCTGTCCCCACCACTAGGGGCTCCCGTGAACACCTGACTGGCAGAGCAGACTCCAGTTTGTGTTGTACCGACAGTACCAACCTATGTTGCACCAACTCTTTCTTGTACGCTTGTAGCTCCCTTCCAGTATACCTGAAAGTGTCATCATACATCTCGTGATATTGTCTATCAATTTAGCTAGGTCATGAATATATTTAAAGTTTAAAGTTCCCCGAGCGGTCCTGATGAGGTCTAGAGCAGGGGTGTCCAACCTTTTAGCTTCCCTGGGCCACATTGGAAGACGACGAGTTGGTTGGGCCGCACATAAGATACACTAACAATAACGATAGCTGATCATCCAAAAAACCATAGAAAACATAAAGTGCATTTAAGCCAGGCATTGTATATCAGGGTGCCCTGACCAGGCCTGCGGTACCTGACGTATACATCACTGTGACCCCAGATTGTGACCTGTTTTGCTAATTACACCACTATGTTAGTTAAGGGATAACAACTTATAATGGGCCAAAGAGAATAATATATAATGCCCCATTAGTATTACAAGTAGAAGTATGTAGCAGGGAGATAAGGTCCATGATGCTCCAGGACCAGGTGACTTTTATTCACTGGTCAGCGTCCCTTGAAATAATAAAAAAAATCCCACTTAACTTACCTTTTAATCGGCTTGTTCTCCTGTCCTCTTCTCTTCTTTTCTCCAATTCTGTGCTGCTGATTGTTCTTCACTCCTGTACTGCGCTCCGCAATGGATGTTGGGCATGATGACATGACATCACGCCCGACATTCACTGCGAGCACCGCACGGAGGAGGAAACAAGGGAGGTAGCCGGAGTACCAGCTGACGTGACCGCGTGACCACAAGGTAAGTATTTTCTTTTCTTTTTTTTGCAGGATTTTTCTTTTCCATTAACAGTGCTGCCCCCTTGCCACAACCAAAACTCCTTATGAGCCACATTTACAGGCATGCTGGGCCGCGGGTTAGACAACCCTGGTCTAGAGCAACCATAACTTGAAAACCAGCGGTTTCACTAATCAATTTTGTAGCTATGGGTTCCTCACCAGGAATCATATTTCTCTTGCCCCGGTGTTCATACTGTGTGTGTATGTATGGTGGTGATGTAGTCTTGTGAATACCAACCATTTCTTCAATAGTAATAGTCATGATTTCAGGAACCAGTTTGCCTAAGAAACACAAGCCCTTGGAACTTGGAGTCACCCAGGAATAAGATTTTCTCCCACAAACAATACACATCATCAGGGAGAACATAAAGAACAGTATGCCCATTAATTATATCACATAAGGTTTTGACAAAACTACCCATGCCTAGTGCCTCCATTTGTTCAAGACACATGTCAGCATGGATGACATTCTTACAATTACCTATAGAGACCTTTCCAATGGATACTTTCTTATGTTTAGTTACACGCCCTAATTTGTGGTGTCCATCAACAGTCCTGCCTATTGGTGACCTTGCAAGTCTCCCTCCAAAATGAGCGTGGCGAGCCATTGTCTGATCTGATAGGCCAGCTTCCCAATTCACCAGACGCTTTGCATGAGAGATGTTTATTCACAGTAAGGATCTGTCTAAGGAGTATTGTCGAAGCTTCAGACTAGGGGACCTAGTGTTATTGTACCTCCCTTCTATGGGCCTCCCTCCCCTCAATTCTAGTACCTCAGAGATGTTTAGTGGGAATGGCACTAGTCCTATGCTATGCTGTCCCTGAGGCACAAGTGAGCACACCCAGCACTCAGTTTGATTTAGAACCTTACCCTCTAAGGAGTGATAATCCTCCAGAGGATGCCCGTCCATGTCCAGATTACTGGTGGACTGGCATCGCTGGATGCACTTCTCTTCAACTACGGAGTCACAGAATTTGCAGATACAATACTCATCAGACAATAGCCCCTCACACTGTCTCCGAGTTCCCGAGCTAGCAGACCTTTTCATAACCCCTGGACCAAGCTTGATAATGGGCTGCTCTGAGTACTCTAGTAACTTTTCCTCGATCTCCATCACATCGGTATCACTACCAGAACCTGCCTCTGTCCTCCATCCTCCTTCACAAAAATAGAGTGTCCTAGAAAAAGTAAAAACAAGGAAAATCCTGGAACAAAAGAAAAACAAAAACCGCCACTCCATTGCTGGAAAGATAGTTCTGAGGCAGCATCTCTGGTTCAGGTGTCTTGACTGCAGGCTTTAGGTCTCCCGGAACAGGTTTACGAGTGACAGATCGGTGTCGTCGGACTCAGTTTTATCTCGCACTTTCTCCGGATTACTGACTTTCCTGCAGTGGGTGGAATGGACCCAAGTGTCTCTCTCTGCAACCTTCAGTGATGTGGTACTGGTCAGCAGCACTTGGTATGGGCGTTCCCAATGGTCTGTTAAACAACCTGAGCGTAAGAAATTGCGGATCATACCATAGTCCCCAGTTTCAACATCATGACAGTTCGTTTCTGGAATACCAGGTGACAGCATCTTTAGTTTTTGTTGTTGTTGCTTTAGCTGTCTGCTCATTTTCATAAGATATTATACAGTCACTTCATTATTACACTTTAAGTCATCTTGCGACTCACGATCAAATGAGGTTGTCGGCCGAACAGTATCTCAAAGGGGGGCAGATTAAGAGGAGGTCTAGGAGTGGTTCGGATGCTATGGAGGACTAGTGGCAAAGCTTCAGGCCACGCCCACCCAGTTTCAGCCAGTATCTTACCAAGCTTGTTCTTAATAGTACCATTTACTCTTTCCACCTTACCACTGGCTTGTGGTCGGTAAGGGGTGTGAAGTCTGCTACTGATTCCCATGAGCTTACACATATTTTGGAAGATATCACCAGTAAAGTGGGTACCCCTATCACTTTCAATGATTCTAGGGATACCGAACCTTCACACAAACTCTTGTACAATTTTCTTTGCAGTGAACACAGCAGTATTAGTGGCTGCTGGATATGCTTCTACCCAACCGGAAAACACATCAATACATACTAACACATACTTTAGATTCTTGCACGGTGGTAATTGGATATAATCAATTTGCATTACCTGAAAAGGTCCATCTGTAGGAGGGATGTGGGATGGCTCAGTTGGAATAGTTTTCCCGACATTTTTCCTCAAACAAGTAAGACATGACATTGCCTTCTTACCAGCCTGAGAGGAAAATCCAGGAGCACACCTGTATGCTCTCACCAGTTTGCACATACCTTCTTTACCCAGGTGAGTCAGACCGTGTGCTGCTTCAGCCAGGCTTGGATAGTATGTTCTGGGAGCTACAGGCTTACCTTGTCCATCTCTCCAGAGTCCTGAGGACTCTTGACCACATCCCTTCGCCTTCCAGACCGCCTTTTCCTGCAGGGAACACAAATCTTGCATTTCAATTAATTTCTGCATGTCTAATGTCTGAAAAACCATCATAGTCTCGGTCGATACAGTGATAGGTTGCCCTGCTGCCCATTTAGCAGCTTCATCCGCCCTGTTATTGCTCAATGACACCGGGGGGGTAAATGTATCAAAGTGCGAGTTTGCCAGCGTGTTTAAATGGCGGCAAATCGGAAAAAAAATGGAAATGTATCAATTCCCTAGAGAATCCAGCCCAGCGCTGAACAGTCTAGGGTTGGTTAGTCATTATGGCAGGGGGACCCCTGCCGCGCGTCCCCCTGCTATAGTGCCGCCAACCCTGGCTGGTTTGCCTAGTGCTGGTAAAGTGAAAATCGGGGGAACCCCACGCAAATTTTTTCCCCGATTTTCACGGGACCAGCACTAGTCAGGCAGCACTAGGGTAAAGCATAAATAGCGGGGGGACCTCACGCTTTTTTTAAAAAAAACTTTTATCTATTCTTTAACTTTTTAACACTGCCAGGGCAGTGTAACAGTGATGTGTTGTATCAACACGCAGCTATCAAGCAGCGTGTTGTATTTGGCGTGTTTAGAAGCAAACTCTCCTGAGTTTGCTAACTCGCAGCTTCATACATTGGAGACTTGTATAGCGGCAGTGGCAAACAGTGGTGAGTTTGATCTCTGGCGACTTTGCAAGTAGCGATTTTGACAGAAGTAGAACTCTGGCGATTTTGTATGAAAACTCAGCTTCATACATTGGCGAGTTTCAACTCTCCCGAGAAAATCGCTGGAGTTGCAAACTCGCACTTTGATATATTTACCCCCGACTCTTTTTCAGAGGTATGGGCTTTACACTTTATGATGGCTACTGTCCTGGGTAACTGTATTGCTGTCAGAAGTCCTTTTATGTGTTGTGAGTGTGCCACTGGCGTGCCTGCTGCTTTCGTAAAGCTTCTAAGACGCCAATGGGCCCCAAAATCGGGCAGTTCCCCGAAGGCGTACCTAGAGACAGTATATATATTAGCTGATTTACCTTTTGCCAACTCACAAGCTCTCCTTAATGCTACTAGTTCCGCCACCTGGGCTGAGTGAGGTGGGCCAAGGGGTTCAGCTTCTACAACATCCTGATCGTCTACAACAGCGTAACCAGTACATAGTTCTCCCGTCTCTGTCTGTCTATGACAACTCCCATCTGTATAAAACGTAAAATCTACATTTTCTAAGGGGTGTCACGTATGTCGGGCCTTGCAGTTAAGGTCTGGTTCAGGTACTCATCATCCCCCAGTGTCTCCTCACCTCCCACCCTTTGTATCTCTAGAGACACATATGGAAGGTATGTAGCTGGATTTAAGCTGCTACATCGTTTGATGGTGATGTTTGAGGATGCCATTAGAGCTAGTTCCCACTTTGTGAATCTAGCTGAAGAAACATGTCTGGTTTGAGCTGAATTTAACAGAGCTGATACAGCATGGGGTGTATAGACAGTTGAATTATGTCCTAATACTACGTCCTCACTCTTACTTACCAGAAGAGCAGTTGCTGCTACATTTCTGAGACATGTTGGGAGTGATCTTGCCACAGTGTCCAATTGTGCACTGTAGTATGCTACAGGTCTGCTAGCGTCACCATGTTTCTGTGTGAGGACACCTGCGGCACAACCATCAGCTTCCGTACAGTATAGCTAAAAAGGCTTTTCATAATCAGGTATTCCCAATGCAGGTGCTCTAATCAGACTATCTTTAAGATTAAAGAACGCTTGCATTGACTCTTCTGCGTTCTGGTTTCGAGGAAGAGACTAGCTCCTGCAATGGTAATGCCAGAATAGAAAAACCTGGGATCCAGGATCTACAGTATCCACACATCCCCAAGAAGGTACGAATTTGCTTCTGGCTTTGCGGTAGAGTCATGTGTTGTATGACCTCATTTCTGTCGGTCGTCAAGTGTCTTAGCCCCTGGGTTAGACAGTTTCCTAAGTATTTGACCTTAGTCTGACATGGCTGTAACTTGTCCTTTGCCACTTTATGCCCTGTTTGCGAGAGATGGAGCAACAACAATTTAGTATCATGTAAACATGACATAAAAGAATCAGAGCACAACAACAAATCGTCCACATATTGAATTAGAACAGACTCATTGCTAGGCTGGAAAGTTTGTAAACAGTCATGTAAGGCTTGAGAGAAAATACTGCGGCTGTCAATGAACCCCTGGGGCAGTCTGGTCCATGTATATTGCACCTCCCGGTATGAGAAGGCAAAAAGGTATTGGCAATCAGGGTGAAGAGGGACTGAGAAGAAAGCAGAACATAGATCAATGACAGTAAAATGACTAGCAGACGGTGGAATCTGCATGAGGATGACAGCTGAATTGGGCACTACGGGGAATTGGCTCTCAACAAATTTATTTATTCCCCTTAAGTCCTGGACTAATCTATAGCCCCTCCCCCCACTCTTCTTCACAGGGAAAATGGGACTATTTGCTGTGCTGGCTGTACGAATTAAAATCCCTTGTTGTAACAGCCTTTCAATAACAGGATATACCCCAATTTCACCTCCAGTTTTAATGGATACTGTGGGATTTTTAGAGCTATCCTACCACTTTTTAGATTTACCATCACAGGAGCTACATTTGTCATCAATCCAGTGTCCTGTCCATCTCTTGTGCATAGGGAACCTGGTATTTCCAGCAACATCCCCTTTACTTGAGATGGACTTTGTTCTATAACGGTAGAGTGCAACATTAACCTTTGAGGGTTGTCCAAAATATCCTGTACCTCATGCACGACCTTCTCTGGTATATCTAGGAATACACCATCTGGGGTACAGTATATGACACATCAGGGGCGGATCCAGAAGTTAATTGTACCGGGGGCGATTTAGGGGGGGGCGATTTAGTCCCGCCCCCTTTTTGACACCTAAGGCTGCTGACGGCTGCACACTATGTGCAGATCCGTTCAGCAGAGAGAGTTAGGGAGAGAGTCCTGCCCGGCTGTTGTGTCAATCAGAGCAGTTGGGCAGGACTCTCTCCCTAACTCTCTCTGCTGAACGGATCTGCACATAGTGTGCAGCCGCCGGCAGCAAGCCCCTGCTAGGGGGGGGGGGGCGATCGCCCCGATCGCCCCCCCTGGATCCGCCACTGTGACACATCCCATTTTACATAACAAGTCTCTTCCCAGCAAGCTAGTAGGAGCTGCTGCAGCCAAGAGAAACAAATGCTTGCTATGCAGGGGCCCGATAATAACTTCTGTGGGTTTAGTTTAAGGATAATGTAACACTCTTCCCGTTACCCCCATAGCTGGAATAGTTTTACTGGTCACCTGTAGATTGAAAGGAGAGGTTATCACAGATCTGGCCACCTCTGTATCTACACGAAAAGTTTGTTTCCTACCAGCTATGTCAACTATCATTGTTGCTTCTTCTCTCAGACTCTCAGTTAACCTCACTGGCTGTAGACTACTGGTATAACCTGACCCCTAGCACTGACTATCTCTTTCCCGCGCAGCATTTGCTGCTATTACATGTGCAGGTAGATGTGAGTCTTCTAGTCTACGTGAATTCCTCTTTGGAGAATATCTATGTGACCCTCCATTAGAATTGTATTTTCCTTTTCTACAATCTTTCCTCATTTGTCCTTCTTATTTGCAGTTATAACATCTCAACATTCTAGGTTTCCTATCATGTGGTTTATATGCTGGTGGTCGTGTATGTATTCCCTCTAACGCTTGTATACTCACCGTCATCAATCTGTCACTCTTCATTTCCCTCTTCCTAAAAATATTTTTGTTGTGTTCCACGGCAATCTCTCTAAGAGAATCTACCGTGCTACCCCTCCAACCAGGTGTTGAGGTCTGTACCCTTGTCTTTAGGTTTTCCTTTAAACCATCTATCAGTACCGTTACAGTTACTTCCCTATGATGTGGAATCTCCTTTATATCTGATATCCCAGTAAACTGCGTCATTGATGCAAGAGCTCTAGCAAAATAGTCCTCTGCAGTTTCACTATCTTTCTGCTTAATGATGAAAATTTTACTCCAATTTACTACTACTGGAAAATAGATGGCTAAATGTGAGACAATTTTTCCTATATTCTCTTGATTAACCTCATCTGTTAAGGTGTCGTCTTCCTCCAACAAACAATCTTTAATACATTTTTGTATGTTTGTATTGGGAGGAAGACATGCCCTCAACACTACACGCCAATTCTTATTGGTTGGTTCGTGTGCATTTCCTAAATCTTTAACAAACTTCTGACACTTTGCCAAATCTTTTCTAGGATCTGGGAATTCAGTCATAATGGAACGTAATTCTGATCTAGTCCAAGGACAATGCATTGTAACATTTCTTAAAGGAACTACACCATTCTTATCCGCTTTCCCATTGGGAACTGATATTGTGCGGACAGAATACGTACCCACTGGTTCACTATCTTCAGGATTAACTACTTCAGTACTTTGGAGGTTTTCCTTCCTAGTGGTCACACTACTCTCACCTATCTCAGCCATTGCCCCCTTTCCATACTTACGCTGAACCTGTAGCATATTAACAGCATGGGCAATGGCTGAAATTACAGTGGGTTCATCCTCTTCTTCAGAAACACTTTAAACTGACTTAAAACAGGATATAACTTAGCAATTTCCTTTTTTTTCATTTTTAATAACGACTGTACTTACACCTCCTGCCACATAGGGTGGCGGGGGCGCACTTGCGCTGAGTTCTCCACGCTTCTCAATGGCTACTTCCGTTGTGCGCGCGCTTCCCTACCACGTGTTGCCTTCTATTTGCCACAATTTCAAACAATCATTATGTTTATTTCTCACTTTCATTGACTTAATCAACCACACTTTATCTTTTACGTTATTTAGTACCTCTGCATTAAAACTCCCTATTGTTGGGATAGGCCTAACACAATCCTTGGTCATCTTGACCCACGTGTCGCAATACGCAGTTGCGTATGCACAATACTTCTTACACATGAGAAACCTCGCTGAACCAATAGGCCCTTCCTTAGGCAGTACCTCGGCCATCTCTAGCGTCTGCTTAGCACCCATGCTGAACAATAGGGTTCCAAAATTATCACAATATCCTGCCACAAAATAGGGTTCCAGAAATATCACAATATCCTGCCACTACTTTCAAAAACTCTGCCACCCACAATCTACCGCTAGAGATATTTTACCGGCCTGTGTACGTATTTGCTACAAGCCGCGTCCACTCGCTTCCTCTCGTCTTAAACAAGGACCCCTAATACAGAAATATCAATGCGGACTAAAGGGTTATCAGCTCCTCAATTACCCCTGACTCTGCAACAAAATCTGCTGAGTTTATTACAACTGGCAGCATCCGGGAAAGTCAATTACCAGCCATACCAACTTAATTCCTCCCCGTGCTCCCAAGTCGCAATCACAGCTTTCCTTGCCGCGCGGTCCGATCGCAATGCTTAAAGATACTAGTTATCAGTAAACGATGCGATTACTCTTGGGTGCGCGTCGCAAAAACTTGCTTTGTTTCCGCCACCGGTATACCTGCCATGTATACCATACACCAGTTGGGCACCTGCCTCGTCAGACAGCAACTGACACTTTATTCAACAATAGATCAAACCTGAGTGTATATTAAAGTCACAAATCACACGATATACACCTTTTCGGCGCAGAAAATCAAAGTTCCCAACAATAGTAATAATGTTCCAGAGGTTTTAAAAAGTGATTATACTATGCATGTATAACAACTATCAAAACGATTGTTTAACCACGTGGCAAATCTACCGGAAGTTCACATATGCTAGGCAGGAAGTACACATACGCTATGCAATACAACATATTAAAACGCAATATGACAATAAAAATACACAATTTTCTTTTTTGTCACTAGATTCCAGTTAGCGCACCTTCAGAACGGACATTCGGTTTCACAACACAGAGTAAAAATCAGGTTTTGAATACATTGCGTTCTTACCCGTATATGACGCGTCTCCACCCTTTGTTGCAGAACCGAAATCCATTGGTCTTGCGTATCGTCCGGCAACGTAACCTCCACCGCGAGCCCCCAAATTGTTATGCACGTTTTGTCGCTATCCAATAACGATTGTCGAATCTCGATTTGTGTTTCCAGCTCACAAATATTTATTCTCAATAAGTGCAGAGTAACTCAAGCGAAATAATAATAAGTACAGCCGTTACTTATCGCAGGCGCTCTGAATCCAGTGAACAGTCATTCAGGTCTGAAGTCTGTGGTCAAGATGACTGAACACTACATGAAAAGCTACTGCTTATATGCATACAGAAATACAATAAAACAATGCAGATGGTGTGGCTTGCTTCTATTGGTCCAGGCTTCAGGAAGGTCCAGGGGGTTGCAGATCATAGGCTAGTTCAAACTAAAGAATCCAAAGGTGGGGGTCATTTCTCCAGGGGATGTGCTCCTTTCTTCCTGCCAAGACTCCAGTTACAACTAGTCCATTAGCATTTTATAGTTAGCATCATATTAAAGGTTTATTCCCTAACATCAATAACTAGAGTATGCAATGTGCGATCTCTTCGCCGAATGCACCGGACAGCTGCTGATGTAAAGGGGATTAATATGATATCACACATGACACATTTTCTTTAACCTGTACCATATGTATTACTTATATGCATATAACTTATAATATTACACATAAACACTACTATATTCTGACATAAATAGCTATGTGTTGCGACTATCATTAATGTGTGCTATTTACAAGGATGTGTGAAGGTGCGAATATGTGTAAATGCATATAAACAGCTATTGCCACGTGTTACGGCTGTGTACGCCCTTCCACGCCGTAGCGTGCAATATGCATCTTTTCAGGCAAAGACAATCAAGTTTGCTTGATATTAATTGAAATGAGTCTATCCAATTTGCTGACTTCCACTGGCCCTGATAGGTAGTACGTTCCATTGCTAGGCAACGGGTCGGGGGTCCGTCGGAGAAGACAGGCGTGCGGGAGCGGCACCTGACACACTATTTCTGTGTGTGTGATTACAGCACACTCTGTATAAGGGACACCATCTATGTAGTAGCGTGAACTATCTACGAAAAGAGTGATGTTTGCAACTGGTCAGATAAAACCAAAGATTCTTGTCATGTTCAGAAAAATTTTGTTTGTATATTTTTACTTCTTGTTCAATCTGGGCTTCCCCCAGATCCCTAGGGGGACCCTGATGTGTCCTCACATCTTTTGAAACATGCAAAAATAATGTAGCCAGATTCAACATTGTGCACCGTTTAAGTGTAACATTATTGGGAGCTAGTAGTGCCACTTCATATTTAGTAATTCTGGCTGGTGACAAATGTTTTGTTTGTGCTTGGTTTAAAATTTCTGTTACTGCATGTGGTACCATTAAGGTAACTGGGTGTCCTCGCACAATATTTATACTCTTTTCAAGCAATACAGCAGCTGCAGCTACTGCTTTTACGCAGGTGGGTACTGCTCGTATGATTGGGTCTAATAGTACAGAGTAGTATGCAAGTGGCCTCAGTTTATGACCATGTATCAGTACCCCTTGTGCAAGCGCACTGGCTTCATGACAAAATAATGTGAAAGCCTTGTCATAATCTGGCAAAGCCAGTGCTGGCGCTGAAGTTACTTCAGCTTTAAATTGGTTAAACATTTGGTGCTGCTCAGAGGAGAGTGCAAATGGCTTGCTACTGCAGGAGCACGTATAATAGCTCATAAAGTCTTGAGTCTTTTCGTCATTTATCTACAAACATTGAATTCACAACAATACATTGCCATACCTAAGAAACAAATAAGTATTTACAGTTTATGACGATTACAGTACGGTAAGTAAGTAAGGGCAGTGAATATCTTTACAACACTGATTGACTCAAAACTGTTATGAGGATAAAAATAAAAATTAAAACCTTTTGTTATCTACCATTATTTGACATTACATATTAGACTATGTTAGTCCATTTCTCCTTCTCTCTTCAAAAACATACTTTCTGACCTTCTACGACATACAGCATAACCACCTAGTTCATGCATTAGCTATACGAATAGCCCATAAAGTCTAATATCTCTTTCTAAAACACAGTAGTCATTACTCAGCAGAGTTTACGTCACTTAAATCCTTCACTAGTGTCTACTTATGTTTGTTGTGGCTGTGGACCAAAACATATTGTAAACTTCTATTCATTGGGAGGTGGATAAATCCAATCTGGCTTACCTAGGGAGTGTTTCTCTGTAGCTGGAGACCTTATAAGAAAGGAAAAAGCTTTTGTATAGACATTAACATTCATTCACTAGAGATTACAGTAACTGTCATTAATTCACATTTCCCAATCAGTGTGTGTTGGTGCATGTAACACCTTGTCAGTATCAGTACACCATTTTCAGGTAACCAGTGAACATTTTTGTGCAGCGAACAGCTGCTAATTAGACATTTGTTTATGTGTTTCTCTGTGATATTAAATTGAATTGGACATTTAAACTCATTTCATTGTTAGATATCAAATCTTTTGAATGGTATGAATACATGAAACATCATTAATATCTTAGTGATATCACGTCATATGGACCATTACTTATTTTATCCGAATCCACAAGTTCTGAATGCAATGGAAATATAAGTTTATTTGGTGTCTATTCAAGGTTTACTATATATATATATATATATATATTTTGCATGGCAATATTTTTTATTTTACTTTAAGTATTGGTTTTATGGAATAAATATTTTTATTTTTTGCAATCGTTGTGGATTTGATATCCATGTTATTTCTTCACCTAGGTACCCCTTCCTTAATGTTCCACCTCTTACATGCTTCTCCTGTTATTATTTATTTCTTCGTTTGGTCTCAATACCCCTTTTGTTCTTGTCACATTACCACTTGCAACACCCTTGTTTCTTCATTTACACATATCAATTCCTTCTTTACCTATCCCTGCTTAATTGAATAATTCATGTGAGCTTACATCCCTTAGGATGTAAGCTCGCATGAGCAGGGCCCTCTTCCCTCCTGTCTCCTCACCTGTTCTTCTGCTCCGTGTTTTTTGCATCAGCCTGCCTGGAGTTTCTGAAGTATTGGTACTTTTTGTTTATTGTTCTGTACTGTTATACCCTGTATAGTCTACTGTTTGTACTGTGTACGGCGCTGCGGAAGCCTTGTGGCGCCTAACAAATAAAGGATAATAATAATAATAATAATAATAATAATAATTCCCTGCAGACCTTCTACTTCCCCATTTCCATAAATCTTTGCACATCATGTCTATGGGGGAGCTGCTGTCATTTATCTGTTTACTATCTATATTTCCCATATTGACAGTATTCTGTTGATTCCAAATAGGGACTCTTATCTAGTTTCTGTGGATTGTACTTGTAGTCGATGTCCCATTCTGTGGACTCCTTGTACTGGACGTCTGGTTCTGTGGACTTCTTAGTGGATAGATTAGATTTACCTCCCTTGGCGCTTGAAGCAGAGGGGACCATGAGTGATAACAAAACCGGATTTATTGAGGCAGTAAAAGGGTAACAACCCTACAGTGTACTTTACACGGACATAATAATATAGAAAAGACACATAAGCATATTATATACCGTAGAAGCAGGCAAACAATGTCCGTATAAAGTCCTGATAGATCCACAGGGACCATAAATACCACGGTTCTCTGGTGGGGCTAATAATAGTCCACAATACCACCAAAGAGGCAAATGTAGTCAGTCCTGTGCCGAGAGGCAAATGCACAATTCTCCTTTAGGTCTGTCAGCCGACAGTGAGTTCCAGTGGAGAAATCTTGAAACGGACTTTGTAATAAAGGACTTACCCTTAAGTATTAGGGCCAGTAACGTCCTCACAGCTTCCTGCTTGTTGCAAAGAAAAACTGGTGTAGTAGGCACAGTAATGCCAATGCGCTTTAGAGTGATGTAACAGCCCGGAAGTAGCGGGCAGTCTCGTAGTCAGAAGAGTTGCGCATGCGCATGCGTGACCGGATCCGTTCGTTAGCCTCAGCGGCAATAAGGGTCAGTTTGTGTAGCCCTTGAAGGGCAAAGCTGGTTGAACCAACGCGTTTCGCACTAGGCTTCTTCAGGGATCAATAGTGTGCTGCAGGCCACAGCTAGAGTTTAAATACATTACTTCCTGGAAGTGCTCCAATGGTTAGTAACCTGGGCTGGGTCTGCAGATGATGGACAGGCGGATTGTCCAATCCGCAAGTTGTATTAGTCCATTTTGAATAAAGATAGGTTATCCCCTTGTTTGGTAAACACCATCCACGTGTATACAGGGAGAATCAAATGAACTGAAACATCGTTACATACCACATAAAGTGATTCTTTGTAAATTCAATTGCATTATTTCCCGTTGTCCTTATTGTTTAGCACAAATATAGGGTTGAGAGTCACTTGTAATGAAAACGGCGTTGGTATAGTTTCTTAGTCCACAAAGTGATTCTTTATGGGTTAGATTGAATTGCTTCCTGTGTTCCTTATAGTTAAGGATTACAAGTCATGTATAATGAAAGCAATATTAGTATAGTTCCTTAGCCATTTGTGCATGTGACAAGTGTCCATTCTTATGGGATAGCGCTTGGAAACTCATAATTACAGTATCCCAGAAAAAGAAGAAGAAGAAGTGGTTGATATATTAAGGGCTATTGGTCCTAATCTAGTATGGTTATTGAGGGTAAGTGCTAGGTGGTTCATGGGATTAATGGAGGAAATGATTGAGCTCAAAGTCTATATTTAGACCATATGGTGTAAGGGTCTTGATGCTGAATATTAATTTAGACTCTTCTTTTGACATAAACTTGATGTAATCCCCCCTCTCCAGGGCTTGAAAACCTTTTTTATGCCCATAAATTTGAGAAGGGATGGGTCCTTTGAATGGTGTTTGGCAAAGTGATCAGAGACACTGTGTTTGTCGAACCCATTCCGTATATTCCTCTGATGCTCGGATATACGGATGTGTAATTTCCTGATAGTTCTGCCTACGTATTGCAGCCCACAGGGGCATTGCAGGAGGTAAATGGCCCCTGAGGTGTTGCAAGTAATCTTGTCATCTATAGTGAAATTTTCCCCAGTGGTATGGGATGTGAATTGAGTAGTGGGTTTGGTAGAATTGGTGTTGCTTTCCCTGCATGCTCCACATATGTTGCAGTGATAGAACCCAATTCTATTCTCATTAAGCCAGGTGTTGTTTGTGGTGGATAGGCTGGGTGGGATAGTACTCTTAACTAATTTTGTTCTTAAACTTTGGGCTTTTGTGTATATAAATCTCGGTTTTTCTGAGATGTGGCCCTTCAGTTTTTCATCTTCCAATAAAACCTTCCAGTGTTTTTTTACAATATGTTCAATCTTCTTAGCATCCTTACTATATTGGTTAATAAAGGGAATCTCTATGAACTGTGTTTCATCTTTATTGTTGTTCAGGATGTGCTCCGTATCAATATCTCTAACAGTGGAAATGGCTTGCTCTACAGACAGAGAATCATAGTCTCTTTCTAGGAACCGTTTTCTCAAAACTTCGGCCTGAGTGTTGTAATCCTCAATTTTTGAACAGTTACGTCTAATTCTGTTATGTACTTGCCCTTAGTTTTGCCCTCATTCAAGATGGCCGTAATTGCCTCATTACATTTTTGTTATGAACTTGCCATTACAATAGCCCTTATCCAAGATGGCCGGGACTGTCTCATGAAGATTCCATCTTGGATCCCATTTCTTGTTTGGGCCTAGAAAAGGCACTTCCTGTTATGAAGCCTTTGCACGAGTATTGTGTTTGTATCTGAACCAGATGCTTCCACAGAACCTTGCCTCCTTGTGATTTGGACTACAAGTACTTGATACTTCCACCAGACCTTTATACTCTTGTGACTTTGGACTTTATTTGTTGGACACTGGAGATTTATTTGTATACCAAAATAAATCCTGTTGAATTCAGAAATACCTGGCTATTGGGTTCCGTTTGTGATACCAGAAGTGTGACAAATTCGCATAAATTGCCCTTTGGGGATGTTTCATAGCCAGTTCACATGGTGGCTACTATCGGAGGGAATGAATGAATTGGAGTCTACCTCCTCAAAAAAGGTTCTGGTCTCTAGTTTGGTGTTTTCTACAAAGATCTGCAGATCTAAGAAATTGTTGGACTCAGTGCTAATGCTAAATGTGAATTGAAGGTTAAGGCTGTTCTGGTTTATGTATTCGAGAAAAAGGGTGAGATCCTGTTTGTCTCCTGTCCAAATGAACAGGATGTCATTGATGTAACGACACCAGAGTTTAAGATATTGTAGGAACGGATTATTGTTCCAAATGGCCTTGTTTTCCCATACGGCTACAAACAGGTTCGCGTAACTGGGCAACTGTTCCTTATAGTGGATGTCCGGTTCTGTGGACTCCCGTTTGTGCTTTCTAAAATATGTACAGAACCACAATTACACAGACATACTTCATATAGGACAAGACAAATGGCTTAGTAATTACTGCGTAAATCTGAGACTTACAGATCTGCGACAATAATAACTTAGACGGACATGAGGAAGCTCTAAACAGAGGAGCCTGACAAGTAGAAAACTCTACTCACCCGGGTTATAGTCCTGCAATGTTGTCTGTCCTTGACTCAGGTCAGCAGTCTCGGTGAGAACCTCCAGTGCTGTAGAATCTAATCAGTCAGTTCACCTGTAAGCGTCAGTTTACCAGTTTATGAGCTCATCAGCCGGAAAGAATCAGAGACACTGCAAGTTCTGAGTGTTCAGTATTCTCTGCTTTGTTACAAATTTACATACTTATAGCACTCCGGTCATACAGAATCACGTACTTCAGCAAACTATGCCCCTAACTGTCTTAACCACTCATAGTACATGATTCCTTTACACAAACCTTGCCACATTCCCACAGTAATTCTTCCAAGGGGGGTTTGTTTATCTCCTGTCTGCCATATCCAAGGTAATGGGTGCAGCTTCTTGTAAACAACAAGATAATAATGAATAACTTCTGCAAACTAGCTGTATTTAAGCTGTCTTTAAGCTGTATAAGGACAAAGTGGCTGACGGGTAACAAGATGGTGTCAGCTTAGCAGAATCACATTTCTCAGCTGATATCAATTCACCAGGTGGCTAAATGGAGTAATAGCATGGTTCTGTGGGAGTAGTTGACTGCGATGGTGCAGGTTCAAATCTACTATGTCCACAGTCACTCACGGGAAAGGTTCTCCAACTATTGGCAATGACCTGAGAGGAGCAGTGAAAGCTCCGTGGTACCACCATTTGAACTTGTTCCTGGACTGGTCTATCCCCATCTACCTTCCTAGCTACACAACCCTTTATACTAGGTCACACTCCCCACCTCTATCCCTGGAAGGCTGCTGCCAGCTGGGTGCCTCATGTCTTTCAGTGAGAGACCAGGAAGCTGCACTTCCCTAAACACTTTCTTGTGGCCCTATCTATCATCTAAGTCGGGACACTTTGCAGTGGGTCCTATGTGCGGGTTACTAGGATCAGTCAAAAGCAGGTCACTGTGGTCAGTTGTACTCACCACTGGAGCTGGCATACTGTTAGGGGCACAACCACAAGATCAGATAGCACAGAGACAACATTCTCTGCATTGCTAGGGGACATAGCCTTTTCAGAAGCAAAGAGCTGGCCGATTCCTGAAGAATTAGCAGCTTGAGTATTTTCCTCTGGACTGACTGAAGCTCTGGTTGTTGGTGATGGCTGTTGTCTAGCAGCTGTGGTCTGTTCCTTTGGCTGGGTTGTGCAGGTGTAGATCCTGAAGAGTTGAGACAATTCCACTCCTAACATCGTTGCCCAAGATCCCATCAGTTGGGAAGTCATCCATAACAGTAACATCTCGTAACTCTGGCCATCTCCCCAGTCCAGGTAAACCTTTGGTATAGGCACTTCTTTTTCCAGTCCATCTGCCACAACTTTGGCAGTGTGACCCTGCAATAGTTCAGCAGCGTCAATAAGATGGGAGTTAAATACAGAAATTGAGCCTCCGAGTCTCTGAATACTTCTCCCTGCAGCAGACCCACTTGAACAGGCTGCAGAATTCTACACCTGTTTTTGGGAGATCTTTTGGACAAACAAGTGAAACTCTCCACTGAGTCGCCTTCAGCCATGTCACACTCCGTTGGGCTGGCAGTGGTGAAAACGGGTGGAACAGTTTCAAAAAACATATGACAAATTCAAACAAGATTTAAATAATTTTGAGAGAACGGTTATTGACAAAAAGCGTAACAAATTTTCCAGTGACAAAAATGATTATACTAGCAACAGAGTATTCAGATGGGATATACGTAAAGAAAAAAGATTGGTATCAGGATATAATACCTGGGAAATAGAGTCGTCAGAAGGTGAGGCCCCGGATCATTCCCCAAATTCCCGGGGTAACCGTTCAACAGGACGTGATTTTATAGGTTTAAACCTAAAACGCAGGGGAAGGGGACCTAAACCAAAGATACGAAGGGAAGGTAAAAGATACAAAAATAAGAAAAAGGAAATTGGAAGCTTGTGATTTCACTGCTTTTTTGATTTCAAGTGGTGTTTTTGTTTAAAGTGTGGAGTTGGTTCCAGTAAGGATTGCTGTGCTGTGCTGAGAGAGTGATATAGTTTGGGGAATTATTCTGTGTGTTTATTGAACGGGATTCGTTTTTCTGTGAGTTTATTAAGTGTCTTTTTTTTTTTCCTTCTCTCTGTTAGAGCTAGTGGGTGTGGTTTAATTGCATAGTTGATACAGCTGGATAGTGCAAGCTCTATTTAACAGGAGGTAGCAAGCGATTTCATTGAGCTTGTGATTTCACTGCTTTTTTGATTTCAAGTGCTGTTTTTGTTTAAAGTGTGGAGTTGGTTCCAGTAAGGAGTTGAATCCAGGAAGGGGTTTAATCTGGTAAGTGGCTAGGAAAGGCTAGTACTAAAGTTCACTGTAGGCTATAAGAAGTTAGGTTAGCCATAATAAGATGAGTAGTAGCAGGCTTGATGATCTCACTCAATGCATATCTTGTCATATGTATGCACACTTGGAGCAAGTGTTCCAAGGTTTATACCTCTGTGAGAAATGTGAGCAATTGGTCTCTTTGGAAGCCCAGGTAACTGATCTAAAGCAGACCATTGCAACATTGAGAGACATTGCCAACCTGGAGCAGAGTTTACAGCTCATCGTTGATGCGTTAGCTGAACAGGGTGGAGCAGAGACAGAGGAGGATGCACAGGTAGGCAGCTGGGTAACAGTTACTAGGGGTAGCAGAAGGAGGAAGAGGCAGGCCAGTTCTGAGCTAGGCAATCCCAGCAGATTTGCCAGATTGGATGAAGATACTGTGGAAGGCAGTTCAGAATTGGTAGAGTTGGATGACACTGCTTCCTCTAGCAACCAGGGGAATGGTCTCTCCAGCACAGAAGGGACCAAAGTTACTCAGGGACCCAGGCAGATTGTGGTGGTAGGGAATTCAATTATTAGGAAGGTAGATAGGGCAATCTGTTACCGGGACCGTGCATGCCGAACAGTGTGTTGTCTCCCGGGTGCTCGGGCTCGGCATATTGCGGATCGGGTGGACAGATTGTTGGGAGGGGCTGGGAATGACCCAGCGGTTTTGGTGCATGTTGGCACCAATGACCGAGTTAGAGGAAGAAGGGGTGTCCTAAAGAATGATTTCAGGGACATAGGTCGCAAACTTAAGGCAAGGACATCCAAGGTAGTATTTTCGGAAATACTACCTGTGCCACGCGCTACTCCAGGGAGGCAGCGGGAGATTAGGGAGGTTAATGCGTGGCTAAAAGATTGGTGTAGGAAGGAGGGTTTTGGATTCTTAGAGCACTGGGCTGATTTCTCGGTCAGTTGCCATCTTTATTGTCGTGATGGATTGCACCTGAATGAGGAGGGGGCTGCAGTGCTAGGGGAGAGGATGGTTAGAAGGTTGGAGGAGATTTTAAACTAGGCTCCGGGGGGGAGGGGCAAGCAAGTATTTATGGGATAGACATTGAGAGTAGTAAGGAGGAATTTAACAAGAGTAAAGGGGGTGGAGAGGGGGGAAAGGGAAGCATAGCCGATAAGGAGCGGCCCTTTTTAAAGCAAAAAGAAATACCTAAGGGAGGCAATAGACTTAAGTGTATGCTTGCAAATGCAAGAAGCCTGACAGGTAAAATGGGGGAGTTAGAACTAGTAGCAATGAATGAGCAGTATGATATTATAGGTATTACTGAGACCTGGTGGGATGATACACATGACTGGGCAGTCAACTTGGAAGGCTATTCTCTCTTCAGGAGGGATAGGGTAAATAAAAGGGGAGGAGGAGTATGTCTTTATATTAAGCCAGAATTAAAACCAAGTATTCAGGAAGTTATATACGAGAATATTTGTGATAATTTAGAGGCATTGTGGGTGGAAATATCCAGCGGAGGAAAAAGTTCAGAGAAGTTTCTGATAGGGATATGCTATAAACCGCCAGATATTAGTACGATTGAGGAAGCCCAACTTCTACAGCAAATTGAAAAGGCTACACAACTAGGTCAAATTTTAATTATGGGGGATTTTAATTATCCGGACATTGATTGGAGTACTGAGACCTGCGGTACAGCTAGGGGAAATAGGTTTCTGAGCACGCTAAAAGACCATTACATGTCCCAATTAGTTGAGGAACCAACTAGGAACCGGACTATACTGGACCTAGTAATAACAAACAATGTAGACGTAATATCAAATATTCAAGTAAAGGAGCACTTGGGAAACAGTGATCATAATATGGTCTCATTTGAAATTAGTTTCCAGAAACAACAGTATAAGGGATCAACTAGGACTTTAAACTTTAAAAAGGCAAATTTTAATATGCTAAAGGAGTCTATAAAGAGCATAGACTGGGACAAAGCCTTTGAAGGAAAAAATACGGAAGAAATGTGGGCTGTCTTTAAAATGTTGTTGGAAACATACACGTATAAGTTCATTCCTATGGGAAATAAATGTAATAGAATTAAGTCTAAACCAATGTGGCTAAATAAAAAGGTAAGGGAAGAAATGCAAAGGAAGAAGCGTGCATTTAAATTGTTTAAGTCTGAAGGGTCAGAGGAGTCCTTCCATAGGTAAAAGGAATGTAATAAAACATGCAAAAAGGAAATTAGATTGCCTAAATTAGAAAATGAAAGGCACGTTGCAAAAGAAAGTAAGACAACCCCCAAAAAGTTTTTTAAGTATATAAATGGCAAAAGGATTAAAAAAGATAATATAGGACCCCTAAGAAGTGAGATGGGTGAATTGATAAATGATACTAAGGAAAAAGCAGTGATATTAAACACGTTCTTTTCTTCAGTATTTACCAGAGAGGAACAAATGGCAGGAGTAATACATAAAAATGGAAATGAAACCATGCCATTAATTAATACTTGGTTGTCAGAGGAAGAAGTCCAAAGGCGACTGAAGAATATTAAGATAAATAAAGCTCCAGGTCCAGATGGCATACACCCAAGGGTCCTTATGGAGTTAAACTCGGAAATAGCTAGACCGCTATTCTTAATTTTCAGAGATTCAATCTCATCAGGCTCAGTACCAAGGGATTGGCGAATAGCAGATGTGGTGCCGTTGTTTAAAAAGGGGACGAGATCACAACCAGAGAATTATAGACCTGTAAGCCTGACATCAATAGTGGGGAAACTACTGGAAGGTATTTTAAGGGACAGTATTCAGGATTACTTGGTACACAATAAAATTATTAGTGGGAATCAACATGGATTTGTGAGGGATAGGTCATGTCAAACTAATCTAATTAGTTTCTACGAGGAAGTTAGTGGGAACTTAGACCAGGGCAGGACAGTAGATGTGGTCTACTTAGATTTTGCAAAGGCCTTTGATACAGTGCCACACAAGAGGTTGGTTTACAAAATAAGGGAACTGGGTCTAGAAATCAAAATTTGTACTTGGATCGAAAAGTGGTTAGAGAATAGGGAACAGAGAGTTGTGATAAATGGAACATTTTCTAATTGGTCAAAGGTCTTAAGTGGAGTACCTCAAGGTTCCGTGCTGGGACCACTCATTTTTAATATATTTATTAATGACCTTGGTGATGGTTTAGAGAGTAAAGTTTCTATTTTTGCAGATGACACTAAACTCTGTAAGGTAATAAAATCAGAGCAAGATGTAGCTTCTCTACAGAGGGACTTAAATAAACTGGAGGATTGGGCGGCTAAATGGAATATGAGGTTTTACACAGATAAATGTAAGGTTATGCATTCAGGGATCAAAAACAAGAACGCAATCTATAAATTAAATGGAATTAATTTGGGAGAATCTATAATGGAAAAGGATTTGGGAGTGCTCGTAGACAGTAGACTTAGCAATAGTGCTCAATGTCAAGCAGCAGCTGCAAGGGCAAACAAAGTATTGGCATGCATAAAAAGGGGCATAGATGCAAGGGAAGACAGTGTAATTTTGCCACTGTATAAATCATTGGTAAGACCTCATCTTGAATATGCAGTACAGTTCTGGGCACCACTCTATAAAAAAGATAATTTGGAACTAGAAAGGGTTCAGAGAAGGGCGACAAAATTAATAAAGGGTATGGAGTCATTAAGTTATGAGGAAAGGTTAGCCAGTTTAGGCATGTTTACTTTAGAAAAGAGGCGTCTAAGGGGAGATATGATTACTATGTACAAATACATTAGGGGTCAATACAGAGAGCTTTCATGGGAACTTTTTACCCCAAGGACCATACACAGGACACGTGGTCATCCCCTAAGGTTAGAGGAGAGGAAATTTCACAACCAGCAAAGGAAGGGGTTCTTTACAGTAAGGGCAGTCAAGATATGAAATGCATTGCCAGGGAAGGTTATGATGGCAGATTCAATAGATATGTTTAAGAAAGGGTTAGACAAATTTTTAGCGGAAAGGTGTATCCAGGGATACGACCGTTAATTTAAAATAAAGGATAGTAGTGGATATAGGGCAAAAATTGGATTGCAATATTGAGTCTGGGGGGATTTTCAAAATTGAAACAGATGGGCGGTTGCCTACTCTGGATTAATTTCAAATATAAGTGCAGGATCGCAGGAGATCCAAAATAGGTTGAACTTGATGGACTGGTGTCTTTTTTCAACCTCATCAACTATGTTACTATGTTACTATGTAAACTAATGGAGGAACAGGAATTCCCGATACAACAACAATCAAAATGGAGGAACAACAGGTGGGTACACTATTAGACAATACTATGAGGATTATAAATCTAACAGATCTCTCAACCCCCATCAGATTTCACTTCTTAGTAAAGGTTTATCCTGTTCGCCCTGTCAACATATGAATAGATTTGAGTGGGAAAAAGTCCTGATGTTGTTTTCAAGTAAACTCTTACTTAAAAAGGTGCTTTTTTTATAAACAAAGAGAATATGCAACTACTGCTAATATGTATTTATATCCCAGTATTTCACAAATTGATTCTGTAGAAGAATTACAAGCATTACAAATTTTAGAGGCACTAGACATGTCAGATAGCCCTGATTATCTTGATACGGACCCATCTGACAAATTACCTGTGTTAAAAAAGAAAAGATCTACTTTCTGTCCGGATGTTTATATATGTTCTCAGGTAAAAACGTATAGGAATTTGGAATCCAGGGACTTGGACCTTTAAACAAACACTCTAAATTTAACCTTAACAAGAAAAATTATTTTACCAAAGAAGAAGCTGAGGCATTAAATGAAATTGAAAGTTGGGATGACATCATTGTGAAACTGTCCGATAAGGGCGCAAATGTGGTGCTGTGGTCCCATGAGAAATATTTACAAGAAATTTACTGTCAGCTTGACAATGGTGATTATTATAAAAGACTCATTTTTAACCCAACAGCTAATTTTAAATCACAATACAATGCCCAACTACAGGATGCCTTGTCTATGGGTGTCATATCACGATCGGACTTTGACTTTCTTCAGACTAGTAACCCTAAAATAGCAACATTTTATATCTTACTGAAAGTGCATAAGGATGAGAATAATCCACCAGGGAGACCCATAGTCTCTGGCATGAGGAGTCTCCCTCTAAATGCAAGTAAATTTGTAGATAGATATTTTCACCATTATGTTTCCAGCTTTGACTCCTATGTAAAGGATACGTCGGATGTATTAGCCAAACTCAACATTATAACTGTGAGCGAGGCTACCAAACTAGCTTCATTTGATGTTGAATCCCTTTATTCTAATATTATACATGAGCAAGGTCTACAAGTGGTAAAATATTTTCTTGATATGGGACAAAGGGACAACCTGAGTGACTTTATTATGAAACTACTGAAATTTGTGTTATCGAAAAGCTATTTTGTCTTTGAAGAGAAAAACTTCTTGCAAATTAGAGGAACCACAATGGGGAGCACTTGCGTGCCCACATATGCTAACCTCTTCCTTGGATGGTTGGAGAGGGAAAGAGTCTTTACAGATGCAAATATTCTATATAATAGTCACCTAAGTATGTGGCTTAGATATATTGATTATATACTCATTCTGTGGGATTGGGAGGATATTCCTTTTCAGGAATTTACTGAAGTTCTAAATACCAATGATATCAACTTAAAATTAACCTCAGAGATCCATCAGGATAGGATTCATTTCTTGGACTTGACGATTTCCATAACAATTGAAGGTGAACTCATCACAGAAATCTATCACAAAAAACAGCCACTAACAGCCTTTTGCACTCTGCTAGTTCACACTTCCCTGCGGTCATTAGGGGAATACCAAAGGGAGAATGACACTTAATTGCTCGGATGATAAGATCTATGTCCAAAGAACAGTTGAACCTAAACACAGGCTGATGAGTAGAAGTTACAGCGACTCATCCCATCAAGTCATCTGCATACTGGTAAGTAGTTTGGTTTTTTTCAGGTCGCTGTAGTATGGAATCGGACTCCTCATGACCCAAATAACAAGGGCCTATGGATAGGAAGTTAGAATTCATATTGTTTCATTATTTGTTCGTTTTTAATTGTCAATTAGTATTGGATTGTCAAATTATAATATATAATCCACAAGATGACCATATTCACATATAAGGTTAATTTGGCAGTAACGTTGAGACATAATTAGGTCACATTGCACATCTTTTCAGTATGGTTATTAAATGTTTTTTTTTATTTTCCCTTCTTTCATATGTTTCTATTTGTGAATTGGTGCAATTTTGATCGTATTAGATTCTGAAATTATTGGAGACCATTGTGATATTACTTACCTTGTTCCAAACTGTTAATATACCATTTTTTGGATGGTCTGTATCTGTATTTAGTCAGATTATACATAATGTGCCCTAAAACATGATATTTAGCGGCGCTTAACAGTAAAATTTGCATACTTACAGCTTTTTCCCTTGCCGTGTAATTGAAACTTATGATGCGTGGATTTATCTCGATTATTGGTCTCTAGATATGTCAGTCATGTCTCATGAGAGACTGTTGCCCCCAAACGTTGCTATGTGTGATGTAAAAAAAGGGTTGGACTTACCACTATAAAGGACCAATAGAAAGGCCGGATCAGATTGCCTTGACAAAGACATTAGCAAAACGCTCGATGGCGAGACCACTTGCTCCTAATTATTTTATTATATATTTGTTAGGCAGGGATTGAATATTTGAGGGAGCTCTCTGGATAAAAATTATAGCGCAGGAGCTATATGAGAAAAAAATACTATTATTTACAAAAGCAGTGTGTGTATGAGATACTCAGAGTGGATGTACACTAAATAATAGTCTTGTCAACTAAGGCAGCATTGTTTTTGTTGTCTATATTAGTGATGCATGATAGAAAGGGGCATATTTTTATAGAGGATCTCCTTGTACAGAAAGATCACATACGCTTTCAACCCGAAGACCTAATTATAAATTCCCTTTACTGCCAATCAAGGCAGCTCAGTTCTCATTAACTTAAACGATAGAGACTGAAGGCATAAATATTTGAGACATGAGAAGGTACTAGTTATTTCAGGAGGAGCAAATTTGAATACATACTTTCTTCTTTTAATATTTTGCTATTAGTGTTTATCATTTTATTTTAGTATTTTGAACAACATCAACATGATTTTAATGCATAAAAATAAAGTTTATGAATGTTTTATATAAAAGAGCCCTTTGAGTGCCCCGCTAGACACATTTCTTTTCTCCCCTCTTCATGATTACCGATAGTTCGGCAGCATCAATATGATGGGGGCTCACTACAGAAATTGAGGCCCCTGAGTCTCTGAGTCCTTCTCCCTGCAGCGGTCCCACTTGAACAGGCTGCAGATTTCTGCACCTGTTTTAGGGAGATCTTTTGGACAAACAAGTGAAGCTCTCTGCTTCAGACACGCTATACTCCATTGGGCTGGCAGTGGCTCTGGTACAGGTTCACCGTCGCCAGTTAAGCAAGTCAACCGGGACTCAGGACTCAGATTAGGAGCACAAATCTGGGCTGTGGGACACTCCATTCTTAGGTGACTGGTTTTCCCGCAGCTGTAGTGCCTCTTCTCCAGCCTGGGCTCCGATGGTCTCTAATAACTCCCAGGGACAGGGCAGGGTAGTGGCTGCTGGAGGGCTGGATACTTGCTTTCAGGGGGCGAGCAGAAGTGGAGTGTAAACTGGATTGTACAGTCCATTGGGGTTGACTATTAACCTGGCGCTTCTGCCAGTGTGGCCTAAATGCCACATACTGATCTGCTGTCAGGTGCCCTGCATCTTCACTCTGCGCCGGGGACGGACGCCTGATCTCCCTGCTCGTCGCGTTCCATTGCCTAGCAATGAAAGAATGACATAGCTTGCGTCACCGTTACTAGGCAACGGAATGCGGAGGTGGCTCAGCTGATCCCTGTCCACCAATGAGAGGGAGCTTGTCCCTATATCAAGAAGTCTCTGGCAGAGTGCCATAATATCAAGGTTATGGTCCTATTTCTCCAGCGTTCCACTGTGCTTCCCAGTGCCCTGATTGGATTTCTGGCTCCTGACTCGGCTTGTCCTGACCTTCCCTGCAGATCTTCCCTTGGCATTATCGCTCCCTTGACTTCGGACCATCTGACTACATTTGTGCCTGCTCCTTTTGTACTGCGCTGCCAGCCCGGCTTGACTTCAGATTGTCTCACTACGTTTCTGCCTGACCACTTGTACCATACCACCTGCAGCCTGTTCTTGGATTGCTTGTATACACCACTTCACTGGTGGCTGAACCGGAGGGCTGTGACCTGTGTACTCCTGCAGTGAACTACAAACCTCCTTGGGGGGTCCCTGGTGAAGACCAGGGGTATGTTTAGACTCCACGCCTCCTGGTTAGCAGAACTAATACCAGTAAGTAGCCTCAGTAAGCCAGTATTGTGACAGTATACTCTAGCTATGACCACTCAAGGCACTGGTGAACCATCGGCTCGCGATCTTTTACTCCACCTCGCCTATCGCATGAAGAAGCAGGACTCCAAACAGGCCCACCCACTTCAATGTTTTCAGGGAGTAGTCTCTCGGCTGCATAACTTGCAAGCATCTCTTACCTCTTTTTGAGTGGCAATGGTTAATACCGCAGGATTGACACAGTCCATTTTTTATTAATTTTTTTTTTAAATATATTTTTATTCAGATTTTTGACAAAAATAAACGGTACAGCATATATTATGATCATACAACTCATAACAGTATTAACATCCAGAGTTTGTAATACAGGTGAGGTAAAGAACTCAGAACCACCACAAACGGAGTGGTCCTCAAGATTGGTAACATACAGGTAAACGAGAATCAAGAGTTATGGTTATGAGATATCCAGAGTACCATGAAGGGAAAATGGAGAGGAGGAGAGGAAGAGGAAATAAGAGAAGTGGAAAACAGAGAGGAGAAGGTTTGTGGGGGGAGGGGGGTGTGTTAGTATGGGGAAGAACAAGGAAGAAGGAAGGGGAAACAGGACCTAGCGAGACTCAGCGCAAACAGAAACAGTCCATTTTTACTGCTTCTACAGCATCTGCTACTCGCTTACGGATTCCTCTGCCAGAAAAATTTGATTGGGATCCTAAGAACTGTCGTGGATTTCTAAATAAATGTTTGATTCAATTTGAGATCAAATCTGCTTCTTTTCCATCTGAACGTACGAAAGTGGCATATATTATCTCTCTGCTTTTCGGACAAGCTTTAGCGTAGGCCTCCCCCCTATGGGAACAGGATGATCTCTTGTTACAAGATTCTTCCTCTTTTATTGGTGCTTTCCACAAAGTCTTCGATTAACCGGGACACGTTTTTTCAGCAGCATACAGTTTATTAAACTAACGCCAATGGTCCCAGACAGTGGGCCAGTATGCAGTTTTGTTTCGCACCCTTGCTTCAGAATTAAAGTGTAACAATGAGACGCTTGTGGCAACCTTCTGGCAGTGCCTTGCTGACCGCATCAAGGATGAGTTGGTTTCTCGTGAATTACCCTCCGATCTCGACGCCTTCATTTCTCTCTGCAATCGGGTGGATCTGCGTTTTCGGGAATGTACCCAGGAGAGAGCTGCCACTAGGTGTTTTTCTCCACGACTGGCTCCTAACTTCCAGAATTCTTCTATACCTCCTGTAGAACCCATGCAAATTGGGCGCTCTCGCCTGTCGCTTGAAGAACGTGAGAGACGAATCAAACAACGTCTTTGTCTGTACTGTGGGGAGTCCGGTCATTTAATCTCTAAATGTTCTAAGAGACCGGGAAAAGCTCCCTCCTAGCCGTTGTCAGGGAGGCCGATCTAGGAGTCAAATTCATCACTCCCTACACCTCCAGCAGACCTGACTTTTCGATGGCTATCACCCTGGAGTCTTCTATTGGTCCCTTCTTGACGCATGCCTTTGTGGATTGAGCTATCCCGGGAATTTCATCTCTGCCAGTCTGGCTTCGCAACTCCATATTTCCACATGGCTCTCCCTCAATCATTGTTCCTTTCTGCAGTGGATGTCAATCGGATCTCCAATGGTACTATCTCCCAGGGTATGATACTCCTCCATTTGACCATTGGAGGCCTTTATTTCAAATGAATTGAATTCCTGGTCCTTCCAGAATCCGTGAACTCAGTTATCTTGGGTCTGCCTTGGCTCAGAGTTCATGCACCACAATTTGATTGGAGTCTTGCCTAGGTCACATCTTGGGGCCCCACAGTGTCAAAAGAGTTGCCTATCCTCTATGAAACCCATGTCCATGGTTCTTCCATGCCATATGCTCTCTCCTCAGTTGTCTCTTCCTGCGCCCTATGCTACCTTTCAGCATATGTTTTGTAAAGCCGCCTCTGAGGTTCTACCTCCTCGTAGGCCCTGGGGCTGTTCTATTGAGCTCATTCCGGACTGACCTATTCCTAAAGGCCGGATTTATCAGCTCTCTCCCTTCCTGAGAATCAAGCCACGTCCCAAAATATTTCGGAGAACCCGCAGAGCAGATTCATTAGGAAGTCATCTTCTCTGGCTGGCGGGGAATTCTTCTTTGTCAAAAAGAAAGATGGATCTCTTCGTCCTTGCATTGATTTCGCCAATTGAATAGGATTACCGTCAAGAATTGCTACTCCCTTCCCCTAATTACAGAACTGTTTGACCAGATCAGTGGCTCCAAAATATTCTCTAAACTGGACATTCGTGGGGCATATAATTTGATCACTATCAAGCAGGTGGATGAATGGAAAACTACCTTTTGTACTTGTGAGGGTCACTTTGAATACTTAGTCATGCCTTTTTGCTTTGTAACGCCCCAACAGTGTTTCAATCATTTATGAATGAGATCTTTCAGGACCTGCTCTACAAATTTATGGTTATCTACTTGGGTAATATCCTAATTTTTTCTGTGGATCTCTCTTCTCACCAGTTCTGTTATGGAAGTTCTCTCTCGCCTTCGACAAAATCAACTATTCTGCAAATTGGAGAAGTGCATTTTTGAGGTTACTCAGATTCCTTTTTTAGGGTACCTTGTTTCGGGTTCTGGTCTCCAAATGGACTGAGAAGGTTTTAGCTATCACCACCTGGCCACAACCCTTGGGTTTAAAGTCTGTTCAACGATTTTTTGGATTCTCTAATTATTACAGGCAGTTTCTAAAAACATTTTCTACCCTCATCAAAATACCAAATACTGCTCTATCCCGGAAATCCGCTAACCCTAGACGTTGGCCAGCAGAGGCAGTTGCTGCTTTTGAGACCTTAAAGAAGGATTTCATCTCAGCTCCAGTCCTTATTCAGCCTGATCAGGACAAACCCTTTTTTGTGGAGGTTGATGCTTTCTCGGTTGGTGTTGGTGCTGTTCTTTCCCAGGATTTGATCTCTGGAGATCTCCGTCCCTGTGGATTCTTCTCTAGGAAGTTTGTTCCTGCTGAACGCAATTACGGGATCAGAGACAAATAATTATTGGCGATCAAGCTGGCCTTAGAAGAGTGGCGTCACCTGCTGGAGGGAGCCCGCTATCCTTTGACTATCCTTACAGACCTCAAAAACCTTATTTACCTCAGAGATGCCAGTTGTCTCAATCCACGCCAGGCCAGGTGGTCATCATTCTTCTCTAGGTTTGATCTCAAACTCACCTATTTATCTGGCTCCAAGAATCTCCGGACGGACGCACTTTCCCGTTCTTTCCATGACTCGGACTTATCTCCTCCTTCTGTTCCTCCACCCATGTATGAGCCTTCTAGTAATGTTGCCTTGACTTGGACCTCTCCTAGAATACCTCCGGTTGGTTGTTCCTACCTGGATTCCTCCTTGCGTACCAAAGCTCTACACTGGGGCCATGATACAAAAGGTTGCTGAACATGTGGGTGCCAAGAAAACTTTGGCTTTTCTTTCTCGGTGTTTCTGGTAGCCTACCATACCAACCGATGTCCGGGAGTATGTGGCTTCCTGTGAAGTCTGTGCACGGAATAAGACTGTTAGACGTTCTCCCACCGGCCTACTGTTTCCTCTATCGGTTCTAGAACGCCCTTGGCTTTGTATTTCGATGAATTTCATCACCGATCTACCTCCCAGTAATGGATTCAATACTATCTGGGTAGTGGTGGACAGGTTTTCTAAGATGGCACACTTCATGCCTCTAAAAGGCCTCCCCTCTGCACCTGAATTGGACCAAATCTTTATTAAAGAGATCTTTCATTTACATGTTTGCCCACAGAACATTGTCTCGGACCGCAGTGTTCAATTTGTCTCACAGTTTTGAATAGCATTCTGTAAAGAGTTGGGGATTGGTTTAAAATTCTCTTCCTCAAACTAACAGCCAAACGGAACGTGTGAATCAAGATTTTGAGTTATTCCTCCATCGCTTTTCCTCTGGGAATCACTCGGACTGGAGCAATCTTCTATCTTGGGCTGAGTTCGCCCATTATTTTCATGTCCATGAGTCCTCTGGTTTCACTCCATTCTTCACAGTGTTCGGAACTCGTCCCATGGGCCCCGATCTCGATTCCTCTCCTACTTCCTCTGTTCTGGCCACTAATTCTTTGATTCGTAATCTACCTCATATCTTGGCTACCACTAAAGACAAATTGTTAAGATCGGGTCAACAATTCAAGCATACCGCTTATAGTCACTGGAGGTATGTGCCTATTCTGCAACCTGAGGCATAGTATGGCTCTCTACTAAGAATCTCAGGCTTCGTGTACCATCCTTGAAGCTGGCTCCTAGATTTATCGGGCCTTTCTCTGTTCTCCAAGCCATCAACCCCGGGACCTTC